>NW_027466870.1:4967500-5145000 GCF_046128005.1 Genypterus blacodes | reverse complement strand
GCAACTCGTATTACGGCGAACATAAACATGTGTCTGATGAGAAATCTGAAGGAAAATATTCCGTAAATATGAAAACGTTTACTGAGGGATACCAGCGAATACTGGAACCTCAGGGCTTTTGGCCGTTGGCAGGTTGCTTGGATCCGTGGTAATTGCACAGGAATGGGGAGTGTTTTTGCACTCGTAAATGTGTTTTCCTATAGGACAACAGACACACACACACACATTGACGGAGAGAGCAGGCGAGTGAGAGCGAACAGGGGGAAATGCGGTGAATTGATTTATTGAAACGCAAACGAGCGCTGATGTGCGACGTGTGAGCGCCCGGGCTTTGATTGGACTTGACACGTCCGACGTCTTGGTGCAGTTTGATATATCGCAACCAGCCATGTCCACATAACTGGAAAATGGACCCTGAAAGCCACAGAGAACACAGCCTTGGCACGGCGAGGAGCCAACACGTCCAGGGGCACCGTGGCATTTCAGTTGCGCTGCATTTTTCCGTGCGGCAGCTTCTTAACCCAGAGGGCTTTGTGGTCTGGTCCCCCTCCAGAGGCCTGTATAAATGCCCTCTCTCTCTCTCTCTCTCTTTCTCTCTCTCTCTCTCTTCCCTCTCTTTCCCTCTCTTCCCCCGCTTGCCTGCGTCCTTGGGGCTGGCGTTGATCACAATGCCATCTTGACCCATTGTTTAATTTTACCGGCATGTTTTCTGTCTGAACGCGATGCTGCTTCTGGCGCAGCTGTGTTTGCTTTGGCCGGCCGCTCGGCTTCTGCCATGTTTATTTGTTGTCACGTCAGAGTTATAGAGTCGCTGGACGCGCGCTATAGTACGCGTGAGACTTTAGACAGCTGTGTCAACTCTCCCCTTATGTGGACGAGGGAGCCGCTCGCCAAAAAGGAAGAGGGGCTCTTATTTCTTTACACGTCTCTGCGATAGAAAATCATTCGACAACACAGAAGCACTGTGACTTCAGCTCTGGTATTTATGACTTAGTGTTATTACTTCAGGTTGTCTCGCAGGAATGCAAAACTAGCAGGCGACATTGTTATTGAAAAATACTGGAGTGCATGCCATCCTGTTTTTCTAATGTTACAGATTTAGACTATTGCTGTATTTTGCCACATGAAATTTTTCCCTTTTTCGCTTATGTACATTACTAGCATGAAATATTATCACAGTTAGAAACAAAAATGTCCGCCCCCTTCATCGCCACCGGCATTAAAAGCAACTACTGGTGAGCCACTTTGCCTTTTTGGGTCAACGCTGTGGTTTGATGGTTTGTTTTCATCGTACACATGAAAGAGCCCAAACATAGACAAGTGGCACCACACAGAGCCTTTTACAGTAGAGTTTGATATCAGATACATTACATCAAACGCTGCTTTCAATGGATCAGTACTTCAACACCCCTGAAATGCAATAAACGTCGCATACTATTATCTTACAGTACACAAGTAGGAGCAGAATAAATATGCAGTAAGCGGATGCTCCATCAAGTTAGGGCTCGACCCTTTCTTAATCTATTTTCCTCTGTGTATTGGAGGTGCCAGCATCTGCAGCCAAACGCAGCTCCAAATAGCTCAGCGCACTAGAAAAGGAAAGTAGCTGCCGAGGAGGAAGCCAAGGCAGGCCGGAGGAAGACATTAAGAGGATAAATGGTGCGAAATGTTGATGAAACAAGTGCCTGAAGGAGATAGTGACACATGAGGATGACGTTGATGGTGATGATGGTGGTAAAGGAGGAAGGGAGATGAAGCGTCTCCCCGCCGGCCAATCATCACATTGGATTATTTTAAGATAATGGCCTCACAAAAGAGCGGTAAAGGAGATAAATGAGGTATATTGTTATTGGAGCTGGAGCAAAAGGAGCGAATTGGCACGGGTGAGGGAGAGAGAGAGAGAGAGAGTGAGAGAGAGAGAGCGAGAGAGAGAGAGAGAGAGAGAGAGAGAGACGAGGCAGGTGTGAGTGAAAGGTGCTGGACAGATTGAAGTCCCCGTGTCAGAGGACGCCGTAGCTCAAGGCCCCGTCAAACAGGATCCTGTATTGACTGCCAGTAACATCAGTCCAGGCGCCGGCTCGGAACACAGATCATGTTTAGGATTTTCATTGCGTAACCCCCAGTCTGTCTTTTTCATGGCGGGCTCATATTACGTGAATGGGTTTATAATTAATGCCTTGATGGTTACTAATGGCCGCAGCACTGGAAGCTTTGTGATGCATCTAATTAGCTTTTATAAACGCTTTGGATTGCTGTGTGTGTGCGTGTGTATAAACACACTGTCACCAGACTTTCATTGACTGACAGCTCAGAGCATCTGCAGCTTATTCAGCCCATATAGAACAGTAACACACACACACATCTGCCCACAGCAAAACAAACAAAACCTGTTCAACATGATGTGATCAGAAGTTTTGGAACATCAAATGTGCAAACTGTAGTTTTTAGGTGCTGTTTTGTCTGAATTGAATTTTTCCCTATTAAAAGCGAAATAATGCAGTACTTTATTTCACGTTTTACATTTTGTGTATCTTATGCTGCCATATTCATTAATTGAAGATTGTTTTTTGTGCACCTTTCAGAATAAAACTTCACTTTAATTTGACAGCTGATATCTTCCCTCTGAGAATCAATTGTTATTTTTACTATTTTTTTAAATTAATTCTTCAATTTTGATTTCATCCCTAAATCACCAAAATTGAAAAAAAACAACATTTTTCCAAACTAAGTGAGAGAAAGAAAAATCCCTCACAATGACAATTTTACTTTTGACCACATTGTACTGCTGATACTTGATTACTTTTTTTGTTTAATTATTAACTGGATGTCATTGAGTATTTTTTCACTGTCCTATTACTTCCTTTATGTAAATGAAGAGCACTGCTTCTTCTTCTTCTTTTTCTGATATGATCATAGAGGAGGCTGTGTGTGTCAGAGGGAGCTGTGCTGCTGGCCTGTGTGTGTGTGTGTGTGTGTGTGTGTGTGTGTGTGTGTGTGTGTGTGTGTGTGTGTAATGGGCTGTGTTGTACCTCTGAATGAAAGTGTTGCTCAACACCCCGTGCCTCTTGCCCAGAAGGAAAAATGTATCATGCTGTGTAAATGAGTGTGGAAGCAGGTTTGGTTCTGTTCTAACGCTGCGTCTCATTACTCTCTACATCCTTTTCGGTGTTGTTTTGGTTCTTCTTTTGAGAACGTGACCCTGCTTTCCTTTTCCCCTCAACCCGGTGCACTGGTAAACCCCCGGCTGGCCAGTTTAGGAGGAAATCACATCTTAGCTCTCTAATTTGATGCAGGGCTGCAGAGCTGGTAGACATTTGAATGAAAGCCCCCGAATCACAGCAGGTTAAGTGCTTCCATGAAGCCGCGCCGTGTTGTGCAGCCTCGCACTGCGTCAGGCCTCCGCCGCAGCAACAGGGGTTCAGATCCATCACTGCACTTCCCCCTCAATCTCCACCAAACACTCATTTTGAGGAGCGAAACAGCTGGTCGGGCTCATTATGTGAGCCTCATTTAGCCGTCATAGGAATGCTTCCTGTTGTGCCATCCGTATAGTTTTTATTCTGGCCCCCCAAACGATTCAGGCATCAGTGCAAAATGGCTGTTAAGAACAATTTCTTTAGTCATTTACATGACTACTTCCTCTCACCAATTTCTTGGCTGAGCTCTTGCTGTGTTCGCATGTTCACTCGCATCTGGACAACACTCGTTGGCTGTTAGTCACCAGCTCTATGAGCCCCAATCTCATCCTTTATACAATCAGACTGCAAATACGGAGAGGCGCAAGGGCAGAATGGGACAAAATACATTTGTAGGAAAAACAAAGCAAGTGTGTGTTAATTCATCTCCCTCCTGCTCTGAGACAAGTCCAGCGCTATCTTTGATTCCAATTAGGCTCCTATTCACAACAGATGATGCTGGCTGCTAAAAGGGTCTCGCTTCACAGTGGAAATGATATGTGTAAACTATGTAATGTGAATGTTTTAGCCAAGCTGTGTTTAATTTTGTATCCTGACGAAGCGCATGAGAAACCTGCCTCTCCTTAGCTGTCTGCTTGAATCATATGGATATAATTTCATCCATTTACGTTTTTCTGCTCTTTGCTGTGGTTGCCACAGGGCATTTGGAAGCAGGCAGATTAAAGGCACATGTTCTTCCCATCCGCAGCCGGGCCGCTCCGCTCCACTGCCTCCCTCTGAACAGATCCTGAAGTGTTGGTGGTTTTCCTCGTTGGTCAGAGCAGAGAAGGACACTGCCTGATAAAATAACTCAGAAACACGCAGCGTAACTTTATGTTTTATAACTTTATGTTTGGGTTCAGCATTGGGAGGGACGTTTGTTTGGTTGGGCCAACAATCTGCAGAGTTGTGTTTGCACAGTCTTTATTCATTCCATCATGAATTTACTTTATTATTTAGTGCGTTTATTAATCATGTATTAATTAATTATTTTCTGACTTTGATTATATAAATGGACTGAAAGATGATTTTTAAGGATAAAACACATATTTCATGTAAATCTGAATAAATCTAACATTTGATAAATACACATAGATTTACAAGCAAGCTTACAGCTGCAGGAAGCAATAACGTGTAGCGCCTGTCTGCGGGTTGCCAGATCAGCTAGAATCCCTCATATGTTGATGAAGCATGGTTTCCGTTGAGAGCAAAGGTTACTGTATCATTCAGGTTTGTGATGGATGAGATTAAACTGGAAGCTTTTCCACGGCGGTTAAGTTAAAGACGCATAACTGAATTTCAGTCCTGAAGTTTCTCCTGGGTCCATAGTGACCTTAGATAAGCTCAACCTCTCCCTTATATTCCTGCTGGCCTCACCTCTGATTCCCCTCTGTTCCTCGCTCTCCTCATCAAGGCCTTTAATCTGATTCCTGTCCCAGATGTCAGCGGGCGTATTTGCACCCGACACCCCTCTATAACGTTCAGTTTGTTCCCATCATCTGCCGCTCCTGCAGGTTGCTCATGAGGCGCCGCATGCGAGCAGAGCCGCACACTGCTGTCTTTTAGCCCCCGACACTGTTTGGCCTTTTCCCTGCCAGTCAGGAGTCATTTCCCATGAAGGCCTCAGGCGAGCCGCGCCTCCTCTGCCCCGCACGTCGGGCCCATAATCTGTCTGTTGTGATCAGCTGCCCGTCCACCCTCTCAACCCCCTTTACGCCTCCTTCAGCCATGTCAAGACCCGCTGTCACCCCCAATGTTTACCGAGCTACTGACCCCCCTCACCTCCACACACACACACACACGCCGCAGTGCGATGGTGTCAAACGCGGCTCAAACCGCTCCGACGCCACCAGCGCCTTCTTTCCCCTCGTGCGGTGATCCGCCTCGGTTTCGCCTCAGACGGAGGAAAACTAAACATGTTTAAAGCAATTAATGTGATTACCGCCGTCTAAACTGTTTTCCTAGATAATATCAAAGGCAATATCTCTCCTGTGTGGTGTCAAAAGCCTCAGTCACCACCGCTCAGTGTGTATACCACTTTACCCACCATGTGTGTTCATTACTTTATAAACTGTTTATACGTCTTTTAGGGCCGTATATAGTGGATGTATTGACGTTTGGCATTTTAACAGCCGTCCATCATTTTTGGCGCTTTTTATCATCGGAATCAAGTTTGTAACGCTGCATGCATGAGTGCCAGGTTCACACTCTTCCATAAGCAGCAATGCCCACAGATATGCACATGAGGGGAAGTTGGTTTCATTTTATGATTGGTTGAGCTGAGAGAAGGTATTTTAAGTAGCATATTGGCTGGATGCAAACATGTTCCTGCAGCGGCAAATGTTTCCCTGCAGGTCGTCTGAGTAACGTCCGTGCCCGGAGGTGGCATCGCCTATTAGTTTCCCAGCAGGCAGGAAAAAACCTCACGTCTCCCCGCGAGCTCCCCGAGTAATAATACGCTCCGTACGATTAGCACAGTTTCCTCCGCGGACCCCTGAACCATAATTCAGCCTCAAATTTGTATTGCGGAAAGGAAAGCAATGAAAGAGTGATTATTCCCTTATACACAAATACACACATTTGGCACTTCAATAATAGGCATGTTTGTTTTCCAAACTCAAATGCCCGGCGCCATATTTCAGCAGTCGGCGTGGATCGTGTCTGTCAAGACGGGAACGCCAGTGTGGATGTGCCTCTGCTCCAGGGTTTTCATTAAAGTTTCCCCCTCTCTCTCTGCCTCTGTTATGTCTGTGTGTGTGTGTGTGTGTGTGTGTGAATGCAGGCACACACACCGATGTGTCCTGAGCGATGAGAGAAAGAAGGGCACTTTTCCTTTTACTACATTCCAGCTTGCTGCCTCACAGCTGCTGATTTGTGAGCTTTGCGCGCCCTGACGTCGGCTCTGAGCACATCGGCATTTTTATACGCATTTGTCTTGGCCGCTGCAGGTTAACAACGTCTGACAGCTCCCAGTGATTAAACGACAGCTATTTACCTGAGACAAGATTAAGGAACGACATTATTCTCTTTGTCTAAGCTGCTCAAATGTAGCTTTCTCCCACTAATGCAGCCTTTCCTGCAGATTCCCGAGGTTAAGACTCAGAATGAGAACAAACAGAGTCATAACTCATCAGTATGAAGTCGTTATGTTGCAGATTCAAACTCCCTCAGCACGTACGGACTCAAATCAGCCCTGTCACCCAACACGCCTCTACCATGACAGGCTTGGGTTTCGTCTATATTAAATGGAGCCACGGTGAATAGAAGGGCTGGCGCTATGCATGCGTGTGTGTGTGTGTGTGTGTGTGTGTGTGAGTGAATGAAGGAGGCCAGCGATGAGCATTGAGCCCAGATGAAGCTGAAGGCCCATTAGGAGGATTGTGTCACTCTCTCCTTGGCCGTAACCCGACCTATCGTCAGTAAAGGTCAGAGGACAATGGACGCCAGCCGCCACAATGCCTCCCAACAGTCAGCGGAGGAAGTTGAATTTGTACTTATTGATCAGCCAATTGCTATGGCGATTTGAACCGGACGCTGACATTTAAATGTGGAACTTCACCAGTAGTTGAATCACATTTGGACCAATCAGAATGACCTCCTCTTTTCTCCACCTTCCTCCCTCCACCTGTCTTCTTCACCTCTTCTTTTTACAAGTCATGCATCCTGAGTCCTCAGTCTGGAGTCTCCTCTCTTTTTGGCCCAGAGGTGCAGTGTCGTCTCCATAAACGTCCCTGGTTCAGACCTATGTAACTCAGAACCGTGCTCTCCATCGTGCACTCCTATACTTTGTGACTCTTTGCACACACTAAACCCTGCGGGGGGTCCTGACAGCCCAGTCTTGACTGCCTTGTCCACAAATCAGCCATGTTTTCTGCTGAAGAGTGGACACGCGAGACGCCTCATGAATAACCCATGTGTTAACAAATCTGTGTTGTTCATTGGCTGAGTGGTTGGGATCAAATGGGCCGAGCCGGGTCGGAGACGAGCTTGCTTACTGTCACTGTCACTTATCAGTCTAATGCACTATACACACAGCAGAACACTTATCTCCAGCTATGCATTACCACCCATTAAACGCCGCCCGTACAGTAGACTCCGGTTTCCTATGCAATTTAGATACGGCGAACGTAGGCGCACGCCGCTGCCGCATGTGAAAGGCAAGCAGCAGCCGTCAACAAAGCTGCGGCTGCGTAACTCAAGAGCCGCTGGCAATTACGCCGCCCCTGCTCTTGAGCATCTCTCATTTTTCCATGGCCCAGCGTGAGGGTGTAGGTTGAACTCCTCCAGCTGTAAGAGTGATCAAGGGACTGAGGGAAAGAGTGGGACAATTCCTCTGTGAGTCACCGCCACACACGTATACAGAACACACACTGAGCTCACCAGCATGGCCCTCATTGATATCCTCTGGTGTGTGTGTGTGTGCAAGGTTGTGGGCATTTGTTTATTCCTGACTGAGCCCAATTGTGTGTGTGTAACCGTATCTTGGCATGTCTGCATTTCTGAGCGTGCGTGACTCTTCTTCTCCTCTTCTCATTTTCTCTTCTTCTCTTTCCTGCAGTTTGAGGGCTGCAACAAAGCGTTTTCCCGCCTGGAGAACCTGAAGATCCACCTGAGGAGCCACACAGGAGAGAAGCCGTACCTGTGCCAGCACCCCGGCTGCCAGAAAGCTTTCAGCAACTCCAGCGACCGCGCCAAGCATCAGCGCACTCACCTGGACACGGTCAGCAATCCAGTCTGCTCTCTCTCTCTCTCTCTCTCTCTCTCTCTCTCTCTCTCTCTCTCTCTCTCTCTCTCATGCCAGCTCTTCCCCTGTGTGGTAAAAGGTAAAAGCTCTGACCGTGTTGCAAAATACTCCACCTGAATATGATTAGGGGCTTTGTCGTGTCAGGTCCATTCAGGGATTAGATTAAGTTCAAAATTCATCAACAGAATAATTATCAAGACTTAATTACCTCATGCATCACCGGGGAATAATCCTTTAGAAAGTTGCTGTGGATCCAGAATCAGGGAATTGCATTGAATTTTTAAGAAATGATTTCATCCCGAGGCCATTTTGATATTTTTGCCATTTTATTCCAAAGCAATGCATCAATTTAAAGATCAAGAGATTAAAGAGCTTCACCTTCCCGTGAGGGTTTTGAATTTGCTGGATTAAAAAAAAAATACTTAGGCAGGTTTGGATGCGTCTTTAATTCAGCAGATTGCAAACAGTTTTAAGGTGGATTTAGCAGTTAGGGAGAAATATGATGTTTGTTTAGTTTCTTTCTCTTGAGGCCAGAATATTATTAGAGCACAAATAAACAAATGATGTCTAGACTTGTTCAGCCTTGTGCTGTAATGAGCACTTGTAATTTGTTTATTTTATCGCTGAGAATTAATGTCTGCACGTATGAGTGTGTGTGTGTGTGTGTGTGTGTGTGTGTGTGTGTGTGTGTGTATGCATCAGGACATGTATAACACCTCCTTTCCCGATGGTTTTACAACATAAAAATCCGACGTCCTTCCAAGCCTCCAGCGCCCGTTTCCACATCTTGACAGTGTTACTCGTTAGTTTGCTGTCTTTTTTTTTCTGCCCTGGCAGTAACAAGACGCAGATCATTAAACCATCAGTTCCATTAGGTCCAGTCCCAGGTTTTGGGTCATAACGGACTTGGACTGGAGCTTCTGGTTGAGACAGAGCGTCGCCTGTTCCTCCAACCTGTGGAAAGTGAAGTAAAGGTTGAGTCAGCCGTCATGACCGACGTCTCACTTTATCACCAAACACAACCAGAGAGTCCGGGAGTTTGTTTTGCTCAGATTCGACCAAAAAACAGTGAAGTTGTGTTACTAGGCGGAATATGGCAACCTTACAATCAAATCCCTTCTTTGTATGTAATTGTACAACGTCAATCTACTGCTACTACTGCTAAGCCTAGAGAGAATGCTGAGAAGACTTTATGTCAAGTAACGATCTGATTGTGTAATTTGTGCAAACTCAACAAAATGACCGTTGTAATTCAGGTGGATTTGTGTCGTTATGCAACGTTACATGCTGCATTTCCTTCATCAATCACGTGTAATTGACAAAGATTTCGCTCAGTTGTCATCATAGAGTAAATCCATTTGAATAATCTTTATTGTAATTGTGAAAATGTTCTTCTGCCCTACGTCTGCACTTCCTTGCTCTTTTGATTATTTTTTTTCAACAAACGCAATTATGAGTGGCACTGTGAGGGCCTTGGAATAACAATGTGTGTGTGTGTGTGTGTGTGTGTGTGTGTGTGTGTGTGTGTGTGTGTGTGTGTGTGTGTGTGTGTGTGTGTGTGTGTGTGTGTGTGTGTGTGTGTGTGGAGGCCGGCCTAATAAGGACACAGATCCTCTTACACTCTAATGGGCAACTTATATTCCTGAGGCTCCAAAAAAAAAGAACGTCCATGAGGGGAAAATCCCTCCATAAGCGAGTCGCATGCTGTACTTACAGAGAGGAATGTGAAATGATGAGGAAAAGTCATTCTACACATTACATTAATGTGCTTACACCTCCCTCTGTACACACACACACACACACACACGCTGACGAATGTACACACAAGGTGGGCGAGGTGGAGGTGGGAAAGGGAGTCTGAGCAGAAATGAAATAGAAATAAAGGATGTGATGTCTTAAAGGAAGATACATAAGTGTTAAATTGTTATTGATCTGTTGTCTTTTCTTCTCTTTCATCCTTTCTCTCACTTTCATTCTGTGCCTTTCTCAGCTTAAAGGTAGGACTTTCACTTTGCCTTTATTTCAACATCATTTTTCCAATGACTTCACACGTTAACTTCCCGTTTCCTCTCCCTTTGTTTGTAGACGTTTGCATTTTCCTGTCCTTGTTCTGGTTGAGTGTGTGTGTGTGTAAAATGTAAAAGTGAAAGTGTGTTGTCCTTGCTCGTAGAAACCGTACGCGTGTCAGATCCCCGGCTGCACCAAGCGCTACACAGACCCCAGCTCCCTACGCAAACACGTCAAGATCCACTCGGCCAAAGAACAACAGGTGCGTAGAAAGGTAAGATGTCCCAAGAGAGAAGGAGACAGAGAACGAGAAGGGACGATCATGAAAAGTACTCATTTGAAATGGAACTCATCTTTGCAGGATTCACACATTTCCTAGCATCTAGTTCCTTGCTGCCTTAACACAAATGAGTGTAAACGCCTGTGTAACATCCCCATCCCATCCCTGCACTGTAGAGCTACTGTGCATCCATTGTTTGGTCGTCTTCCAGCGCGGCCCTACTGGATCCGGTACAGTCGGAACATTGAATTTTACAAAACCGTATTGAATGTAATCCGTCCGGCTCTGACGCGCATTATTCACAGTTCCATCTTGTTGGTTTAATTTTGGGGTTGAGGGGGGCCGGGGGGGGGGGGGGACAATAGATCAGGTTTGACCACATTTCATCATGTTCATGGTCAAAAGCCCATTCTTCCCTGTGACTGGAAGAGAGTAAATAAGAGGGAGAATGGGCTCATTGTTGTGGAGGGAGCTGGATGGTGGCAGGCTGCGTGATGTGTTCCTTTGCTCGGCGTTGTAAAGGGAAACACATGTGCGCTTGTAGCTTTGTTAATAAGCTGTAGTGCGGAATACCCCAGTGGCCAGATGTTATGGACAAATGTCAAACAAACGCTCTGGCTCCACTCGCAGAGGGAAAACTGTTAGGAGTGTCGCGGTGAGGAAAACAGAGCCGCAATGTTATGCGATGAAAGTTTCGCTGGGCAATCACAAGGATCTCCATAAAGGCACGTACGCACACACACACACACATTTACTGACATGGATCCATAATGCGAAGGCCCGCCGTGAAACCGTGCTACATGACCACATGTGAGAGAGAGCAGACGGTGAAGAGCTCGGTCACTCACAGATGAAGCTGTTATCTCTCCACTCAGTGCGTTGATGTGACGGGATGATTACAGAGCATCCCACACAGACAAACACACACATCTGTTCATACTTGTACATGAAGTTATCGCCTATTAGTGTTGGACAGACAGCTGCAGGTCAGTCGACTTCAGATCACAGCATGAAGGATGATTTCCCAGCATGATAAATGACATTTGTGGATAGAAACAAGGTGAATATTGATCAGAACTATGCATAACATCCATGGAACTAATGGTTTAAATTAAATAAATGAATAAAACACAAATAAAAAAACATTTAATTGATATGATCTTGAATGCAGCATCAAAAAGTGTAATTATTCCTGTTTCCCTATATTCTTGGTTAGATATATGAGTAATGACAGTCTAATGCATGTAGTAGTTCTGGTGTGTATCGGCCCTCCCTTTGACTCTGCACACACTTGTCTTTCCCCACCCGTCTGCTTGAGAACATCAGCATTAGTGCAATCACAGTGCGTGTCTTGATATTCCAAAGGGTTTAGGTGAATCCTCCCTGGAATGGAAAGACGCCGCGGCCGTGCCTGCGGTGCTGGTGCGTACCTCGGCAACTGTAATGTTTTATTACGGAGAAACGGAGCTGATGTATACAACAGAGGTCAGCTGTTCCACTGATCCATAACGCAGATGTCCCATGGCTCCCACTGACACAGGATTTTCTTGGAGTTACTTAGGTTTCCTTTGTGTGCCGTGTAATGGACTCCCCAGTCCAAATGTGTCTTGAGTTGCCCGCATTACTGCTGGCAACGAGAGAAACAGAAGCGATCGTGCATTGGCTCTGGGTCGGTGTAATCGTTCACCCACAGCCTCCCAGGCCAGCGCATGACTCAAAAAAGCAGCGCCTGATCTTCCCTCTTGTTCTCCCTCGCCGACAATGTATCCTGGTCCTCTGGGGTCCCTGTTTTATATTAGCATCCCAATCGCATTACTGCAAAAAAAGAGCCGAGAAGAAAAGAAACCAGCGCCACATAGGGTTTCTACTCTGCAAGCTGGGCTTTTGCCCCGTGGTTGCGTAATGTTCCAAAGCAGATGGGAGTTTCTCTCTTCCTCTGAGTTCAGTGAAGGTTATTCCTTTTCAAACTTTCTCCCTCTCTCTCTGTCTCTCTGATCCCCAGCTGCGGCCCTCCTGTCCTCACCTGGAGCAGGACGTCCTGAGCGACTGTCTGTCCATGCAGCACCTCCAGAACTCCCAGCACTCCCAGCACACGCCCTCCCAGCACCTGTACAACGGCAAAGACGGCCGTTCCCCCGGACTGGGACAAGACATCTTTACAGGTGCACATGGGATCAAACACACTCATATTCAGCCACCATGGAGACGTTTAGTACGACATCGCTACTGGGAGAAACGTCAGGGGAAAGTGGAAATGGTTGAATGAAGTCGCTGCTCTGTGATTGTAGCAAATTCCCAATGCAAACGCTGGAAACCGCTTCTCTGTTTGGCCACCAAGTGAGGCAGAAACTCAGAAATCCCAACACCTGGCAGAGTCGACCCTGACTCACTGGTGACCATGAACAATCCTATCAACACTCGCCAAGATGTGTTGGACTCATTTTGTGTGTTCCAGCCCTTCTTGTCCAAACATAATCAAATAATCTCTCGGTAATTCCTCTTTAATTGCTGATTCATAGCTTACGCACAGGTTTTAGCCGTTACATGTTGTTTCTATGTGAGGTGAAGGATGAAAGGTTGCAGCTTCTCACCTCATTTTATGTTTCCTTTCTCACTGACTTCAGTCATCAAATCCCGTTATCCTGTCAACACAACAGGCAACGATTGCAAAACTGTTAACAGCAATCCGGAAAACATTATTCATCACACACACATACACATGCACACACACACACGGTGCCACTCATTTTTCTTTTTGATGAATGTAACCTTTCTCAAGGGCAGCGCTGCTGAAATGTTAACAAGAAATAGATAAATAGACTAAAGCAATCTAAAACAGAACAGCGATGCCCCACGGTGTCCTTCGTTTACGCACACATCAATCATTGTTTGCTGCCTGTTCTCCATCCAGGCTCCCCGCGGCGCTCTGTATTGTTGCTGGAACGCTTGCGTGGCGTCGGCGGCCGTGCGCTCTCAGTCTCCAGTCTTTGAACGTGGAGCGAGACCCTGCTGGGCCCTGTTGGCTTCTTCCCCTCTGAGTGGATGTTGCGGCGGTTTCCAAACGCTCTCCGGCCCTCGTGCGGCGCTCCTATAAGTCGGATTGTTCGTGATCTAAAGGTTATTACGCTAGGAGAGATGTTGCAGAATGACAGCGGCCATCTCTTTGCTTTTTACGCTGCACGAGGTTCTCTTTGTTGCGGGGCCAGGATGATGCATGTGAGAGGTCGGGGCAGAGTAGGCAGGCGTCCCTGTTGTTAACACTTGTGGAGCAGAAAATGACTCACGCTTCCAGTCAGAGCTCAACTTGTTTTCCTGTTTGCTGCTTAAACGTCTGGTCTTATTCACCTAAGCTACGGTCGCAGCCCCAGACTTACGAGAAGCCCCTGTGTGTTTTATAGAGAGCGATTAGAGCGTTCCCCCGATTAGCTTGAGGAAGGACTAATAAGAGCTGGACACTGGAGGTTTATGTGCTCCCACTGTTACGCTGAATAGCTGATATTACCCCCTTCTCTCTTTTCTCACACACACACACCTTTTAAATCCATTCCAAAACATGCGCGGGGCACATCTCTCACCGTGCAGCCATAGGATCTCAACGCCGTAAAGAACGAGCCAACGGAATGGAGGCAATCACGTCGGCGATTTGTCAGACGTTTCCCGGCGCTGGGAGCAGATGTTGGCGCGGGGGGGGGGGGGGGGGGGGGGGGGCTAAAGGGGAAAACATTTAAGGTTTTTGTGATTGATGATTTGGGGGTAATGAATCAAGCTTGTAACCATTTCAGAGCGCTGTCAGATTGAGGCCTCGACATGCTTCCACTTGAGAACAGCTGGGGCCTGGAAACGGCAAAACCAGGAGCGCCCATCTTTCCCCTTTCTTTCATCCCCTCCTGTCTTCTCCTCTGCTCGCCCGTTAACTACCCCGGACAGTTTGTGCGCTTCTGGTGGATGCTGGGAAAGAAATCAGGACGCTATAGAGGTCGAGAGAAAGTAGATTTACCGTGCGGAGAGAACAAACGCAGATGAAGTTTATCCTTGTAATCTCTTAACAGCGTCTCTCGTGTGCAGCTCTCGACTGAACATTTAGACGTGGCTGTAATTTGTCACAAGTGTCTCTGCGGCAACAGTTAAGAGCCGGCGTGCAAATAAAACCAGGGGAAACTTGTAAATGTTCCTCGGAGCTGGAGGAGGAGGAGAGGTCGGGGAAATTAACAGGGGGTTTGGCGGGAAATGAGTTAAATTCCTCCAAGGTTTCAGCTCCTTGGCTTTTTATTCAGATCATCAAGCGGCGACGGGAAGACGTTGACGGCCGGACGTTTGGGGATGAGTTTGAATCAGAGAGTAAGAGAGGAGAGAGAGAGTTCACAGCCTTGAAACAATAGAGAGACCTGGCAACGCACTGCCAGCAGATGGAGTAAATAACAACACTGATGATCCAGCAGTGAGAGACATGTTGGACACATTGGAGCAGCGGGTAGAAAGTTAAAACAAAAGCACACAGAGAAATGTACAGTGTCCTTGACATTATGCAACGCAAGTGAATTATTTCATTGTTCCACTCGCCCTTGAGAAACACCAAACTGTCTCCCTCATGCACACACACACACACACACACAAATACATAATCACATGTAAATGCAGGTTCTTTGTCCCCTCTACTGTTTGCTCCCTGAATGCGTTGCAGATGTCCTGTTAAATGAACGGACCCATCACTGTTTACACTCATTTATTAGCGGGTTCCCACACACAACCTGCGGCTGAATTACAACCTCATGACGGCTCTGCTTTCTGATATATAGGCTTACACACCCTTTTAATTAAGAGTCAGACTGAAGACGTATTCATTGTCTGACTTTGCCTACGTAGAATGTGGTGTGTGTGTGTGTGTGTGTGTGTCTCTGTCTCTGTGTGTGTGTGTGTGTGTGTGTGTCTGTGTGTGTCCCAAGCACAGGTTCAAATTAAAGTGTTTGTACTCTGCCTCCGCTGTATCACACTTACATATCCGTAATTGTGAGGACACACACCCACACACACAAACTCTCTTACACACGCAGAGATTATGCAGTAACCTTATTCCCCCTTTGAAATGCCCTACTGTTCAAAGTCAACACATGTAACATTTTAGCTCATTATTGTATAATAAGAACAAACAGCTGAAAGGACAAACAAAGCCGATCCCTGTGGCAACACAAACAATGTACCCTAAATTACAAACAGTGCAAACACAGAACATTTCATTTTACAAAGCGCCCTGATTGGATGAAGGTTGTCAAAACAAAACCCTGTTGCCATGAAATGGCTTTTAATTTGCTTTAAGGGAAGATGGAGCGCAGAACCCTCGAGTTTATTTGGCACATTTAGTGAATTAACTTTGTTTGTCTTTCAGGCCTGTACGCTGGCTCCAGCACCCCCCATCACAGCGCCTCGGTGGAGCTCCTGTCCCCGGCCCCCGACCCCGCCTCTGCCGCCGCCACCGACCTGCCACCCAGGCAGCAGCGTATGGATCGAGACCTGGGAAGCCCCCATCACCTGTCCCCACTGGCTGTCATGGACGCCACGAGAGACGGGTGAGGCGAAATATCGGACGTGTGCGGCTTTAGACGTGTGAAGTGCGGGAAAATGTTCATGTGCATGTCGATCTGTGTGCTACTGATGATTAATGCTGGTGGAAAACAGTGAGAGAATACACAAGGACAAGAAACAGACTCAATCTGTGTCAAACTGAATGGAAACAAGACCACAGCCTCACATAACATGAAGCATTTTCCTACTTTGAACAGTGATGCGTCACTCTATTATCCTCATATCTACGCAAACACACACCCAGGCCACTTAGACTGCGCTAGGTCAACTTTCTTCCTCTATCCAGTGTCACCCACTGTGGCATCATTAAGATCAAGCTGATTTTGCCCGGCTGTGGGTCCGGCATCACACACTATCAGCACATAAACCATTACACCCCTTCGCATTTAAACAATTTATCACCGTAAAGCTGAGGAGAGAACGCGCTTAGATCATGTTAGGTTAATCCTCCAGGTCCCGGCTGACATGCCCATTTGGCCGCATTGCTGGAAAAGAAACTCAATTCCGTAACCCCTAAGACGTCCCTGGCGAGAGAGGAGTGTGCTGGTCACCGCGGGGTCAACATGACACATCTCTCGCTCTATTTCTGGCGCGTGAACGGGCGTTCAAAAGGTCCTCCGTCCCTACTGGAGACGACAGCGTCAGCACAATGAGATAACCAGGCCAGGCCGGATATGAATCACGCTTTAATAAGAGTAAACTGTCAAAGCAGTGTGATGGGATGATCTTCTAGTGTTTGTGTAAAGAGCAAAAACACACCCCAGCTTTTGGCCTTTGTCATGTATTGTTTTACACTCTGAGGATGAGCAGCTACATTTATGAAGAGTCACTCTGAAAACAACTTAGTGACTGTACAAGCAGACAGCAGGGAGATACTGCTTACTTACTGCAGGTACTCGCCATGAAATACTGTGTTTACTCAACTTCATGTTCATCAGATACAACACATAAAAGATGGGATTCAACGATTGTTGTTATTTCCACATTCTAAATGAGAACCTCGGGTGTTTTTAAGGTAAAATCCATAAAGCTGGATGATTTAAGGCTTAACAGGAATACCGTGCTTCTATTTCACAACTCTCTTATCTCCAAAAGCTTTATCCATCAGTAATTGCAAAGACATGTGAAAGTAACTGGCAGGGCAGAGGTGCGCGTGTCTTGCTCAGAGGCACTTCAGCACGCAGGGGAGCGACAACTCCCTTCGTGTGTCCTTGTCCGTGTGTGTGTATGTGTGTGAGAGTCACAGTGTGTTTTCTATTAGCGCCGATGATTTCCCCAGAGAGGCGTCAGAGTGGAGTTTCAGAGCCGGAGTGTCGTCAAGAGGCACAGCGTGTACTGTACTAAACAATGTGCCGAAAACCAGGGAGGTAGAGAAGGAAAACAGCCTTTTACAGTTTCATAACATTGAGAAAGAGGGGATGCATCATAAAGCCTGTGTTACAAAAGTGATCGTGTTACGTAAACAGGGTCTCTTTTAACTCTGCGCTCTGCTTGTTGGGGTGTCTGTATATGTGTGTACATTGTTTATGGGGGTATATACAGCACGGGGCATGTTGACAGAATGCGGTCTGATGGCTCGTTCGTTTTGTGCGTCTCGGTGTGAGCGTGTGCGCGTGAACCTGTGAGTGAAAGGAGTTTACATAGGATAATCCATGAAACACACAATTGCATGTGATTGGGGTGTGAGGCACAGCAGACCGCTCGACTTCCAGCACAAACACATGCAGTGGGCGGGCACTGACCGACCCGTCTGGATGTAAACGTCCCCGGTGCTGCGCGGAGACGTCAGGTCGGCCTGGAAGCATCTGGAAGGTGATGTGTTGTTTCAAGCCCCGAGAGCAGGAGGAGAACGCTTTCGAAATTACCGTGCGGTTTCAGGCCCTCTTTCTCAGCGGCATGCACAATTACCAGCGCGCGGAGAGGAATGGAAAGTGAAAAGGACCTGAGTAGGGGATCCTGTATCAGTGGTTACACAGTCAGGGTGACATATTGAAAGTGAGATCTGGGTCTGTTCCTTAGGGTGCTTGATGGGGAACATCTGAACCACTTTGTGTTTGCAAATGTATACACATCCATGTGTTCCTGCATGAGTGAGTGAGTAATGTTTATGTGTGCGCACGTGTGGTTAGCGGTGAGAATCCCCATTTTCCCCACACATGTAACATAAGTGGCCATTAGATCAAATAAAAGTAAAGTCCCGTGTACATGTATGTCTTGACTTACCCACTGAATATTCTTACATACATGTGACGTGACGACAAGATGGTGTTAGAAATGGAGCAATAAGGAGATTTCCAGATTTCACCAAAGCACATATGAACCCACACACACACACACACACACACACACACACACACACACACACACACACACACACACACACACACACACACACACACAAACACAAACACACACACACACACACACACACACACACACACACACACACTGTACTGTTATCAGTTCATCACACAGAAAGGAGGGGTGACGGGTAAGAAAAAGCGACTTGTGCCAGGACCTACAACAAGTCGGGCATAAAATGTCGACTTCCATTTGCCTGAAGATGGAGCATTTGATTTACATGTTTAAAGCCTTGAGTATACAGGCGGCTGCCAAAGTCAATATCAGCGCAGCACTTGTTTTTCCCACATGGTTTAGCAGGACATTAAACATTTTGACAAAATTATCAAACTAACCTGCCTCTAGTGTGGCAGCCTCTGACCTCATAGCTAAATGTGTTTACCCTGGCTCAAATGGGCCATTTAGACTCCTTTTACTTTGTAAATACCAGTGTCATTTTTCTGAAGCTAATATTAAAATATGCCAGTTAAAATACATTTGGCGATCGGCAAAGGCAGGAGTGTGTGTGTCAGAGCATGTGTGTGTGTGTAACACTTTCATAGGGATGGCTGTTCCACCACAGCGGCCCGAGCTCACAGAGAGATGGGTGGTAAATGTTGTCATTCACTGCTTCGGCCATGTGTGGTTATATAATTGCAGAGGGGAGAGTCTCCTGCGTTTACCTGTGTATTGATATTAGAGCCCCTCGGTAAATATTAGTCTGAGGTGGTTTGATAGCTCGGCAGTGATTGACACAGGCTAATTGAATTAGAGTAGCGGCAGAGGCGGCACAGAGCTACATTAAGAGGTTGCCGCTCTGAAGGGGGACGTTCACGGAGCGTAACTCTACACTGTCTGTCTCTCACAGACGTTATCATACTGCAGCCGCACAGAAGACCAGTGTCAATCTCACAAGTTAAACAAAAACTTTCCAAAGTAGCCGCTCGCACCATTAAGTGGTCAGTCACTCATTTTGTGGTCTTTATTCAGTAATGTATTCCGTTAACCTTCGATAGGAACACTTAAATTCAAATAAGATTCAGACGATTTGCTGCCAAGTCTGCAAGGCGGGCGCTGATTCCAGAAGGATTGTGAGGAACAGTTATCTCTCTGGGAGTAGCGAGGAGCTTCCAGGTTCCCGAAATTATCCTAAGCCCTGCCTGTGCTGTTCACACTGGGCCTGCAGGGCTGGCTTAGCTTTAGCTTAGCTTGAGTCGGTACGCTGCAGTCTGGCTCTCAAGCGCAGCTTCAGCTCGCTAACCAGAACCAGAAGCGTTCCCACCGACGTGGGCCAAAGAAGACCCTGCCATCAATCAGTGGGGCTTAATGTCGGGCTACAAAGGGGGAGAGATGAGAGGGTGTTTGTGGGGATTGTGTAGCACAGAGTCTGATCCCTCGATTCCCGAGCGGGGCAGATGTTGCAGGTGAGAGAAGACGAACGAGGAGCAGTGCAGGTCTGCTCATGAATCTTCAGTTTCCTTTCCATCCCATCATGCATCCATTCAAACAGATTACCAGGCCTGCTGCTCTCCGTCAGCACGAGAGTGAAACTTTTACCTGGAAATTCAGTCGTGATCCGGCGTTTAGGTCATCGCTGCTTGTGTCACAGGAATTCAGCTCATGTTCTCTGGGCTGTTGTGGCTTTAATGCAGACTGTCCAGTTAGGAATGCACTTTTTGTCTCATCCCTCTGAGTCCAAGGTTGAGTCATGAACTTCACTGTTGATCCCAATCTCGTTCCCACAATGATGCGAGCTTAGAGAATCTCACAGAGCCGATTGGAGTCACTGGGCTGAGTCCAGTACAGTGAGAGGCCTTTAACACTGCACTGTCTCACTGAACTCTCTATGCTCTTTTTAAACCCTCGACCCTTTCAGAATTTATAAAAACTTAGTCCATCACTCACCCTAAAATCCCCTCCAACTCTACCTTCATGAATCACGGGTCAAAGGTCAAATCATTCTCTGGTTGCAGAGGGACAGGAGTGGGTGGGCCGACTGGAAAAAGTTGGTAAAGCAGAGCAGGACAGGATGGTCAGCCGAGAAGAGAACCAGGGGGAAGATTTATCTAGAATATGAAAGATTCCCCTCATACTTTGAGCTTGAGCAGCGAGCTAGCTGGAGAGCGGAGCGAGCAGGGCCGCGGGCAGCTGGCAGTGATTAGCTTATGATTCACTTTAGCTGCACATAGAGGCAGCTTGTAAAAATATGAACAGTATAACTGTTTCCTGAGTTTGTGCTGACAGCAGCTCCTGGGGGAATACTGCTCTCTGCAGGAACACATGGCCATGCTATGGGCCTGTGCCAACCCATGGATTAGCTACGCTCGCTAACGACAAGCTTCTCCAGAGCTGGACTAACACAAGGTGCTACACACATGACACACTGACAAGGCGCCCAGAAGGTCATATTTGACTGTGAGTTCTAGAGAGGCAGCCCGAAGCCTCTATGTACTGCAATTAAATCACTTTTGAAGCGACAGCTAGAAGCAATAAGAGCAAAACCTCCAACCTGCTGTTTGCCCTGAAGGCATCGTTGCTATCACCTAATGTCACATGGTATTAATGTGTGACTCCTGTTGAGACTTTTAAGTGTTTGAGTGATCGATTGGTCATCTAAAGTAGATTTTGCAGCCTCGTTTTTTACCAATCCCTTCCTTCTTGTAAGAAAGTGATGAGCAGAAAAAGACAAACTGGGGCAAAAACACAACTTCCTCCTCCACAGAAGCTATTTGGAATATCCCACATCCTGAATTAGTTCTAAGCCGTTTGTAATGATCTCCGTTTAAATTGGCGGAAAAAAACATCCGCCTGAAACCGTCCTACAACTCACAGATACATCCTCAGCAAACGTTTGCAGCTTCTTGTGCGTCCTTTAACGTCTCACTTCATCTGCTGCTCCCCTGCCAAATGTCCTGCATGAGAGCGCTGCCAGCTACTGAGTGCTGGGTGGTACGTGCCAGGTATAAGTCCCTCATACAAGGAGGAGTAGGTCATACAGTCCACTCCCGCCAGGCCATCACGGAGCAGTCTGCTGCTTCCAACAACACTCTGTCATCACATTCATACGGCCCTTAGTGCAAACCATATGCACCGCGGCAGTTTATGTGTTGGCATTCCTGATATGCAATCATGAGAGGTCACTAAGTAGCTGTTGAATATTTGAGGAATTCTAAAGGCACGTCTGCTGGAGCGCATTGTTGTTTCCTGAAGTTAATGTGAGGCATTAAATCATTAAGTCGTTTTGAGTGTGTTGATACACACATACAGTACACATGAGGCTGATTATATTCCATCATTACCATTTATACGATGATAAAATAGAAACAAAACACATCTTAATCATCTTCATAGAAATGGGTGTGATGTTCTGCAGAGCCTGGTCTCACGCTCATGCACACTTTTCCTTCCTCCTTTTCTTCTCACTGCACACTGGATCACATTCATTCAATTTTGTGAGTGAGGGTGAAACAATGTTGGCCCGAGTGTAACTCTGAATCCTGCATGTGCCCGCTGCTGGTCTGACCTGAATTTATCACCAGTTAGTCGGTTTTCTTTCCTGCGGTTTTCCGAATGCAGAGGCTGGAGAGAACTAGCCAGTGTGCTTCATTTACATATTACTCTGGGCCTGGCAGAACTTACTTGAATCAATTTGAAGTTTATGTGCCCGAGCAAAACAAAATGGATTTGCCACAGCTGTGGTCAAATGTAGTAAGTGTATCCAACGGCATGAAGCGATCAATATGGCGGGGGGCGGGGGACGAAAGCCAGTGTGGAAACCTCGCTCCTTCTCCAGGCTGTGAGATTTCACCAGGTCACAAACATGTCGAGTTAATTATTCCTTCTTTCAAAAGTCTGCAGTGTAAACACAATCGCGCTCTCTTACTCTCTACATCACAAAGTTTGGGGTTACTGCAATGATGGGTGGCGGCGTGCATGCGTGTGTGTGTGGGGGGGTGGTGGGGGTGAGGGCGTCGGTTTCACTTGAATGCACACTCTGGTGTTTGTTGACTTAAGATCATAATATGTGGTAGGAGGACGATTACGTGTGGGGAGCCTAAGTTTCCACACGCCTGGACTGTTTCTTTTGTGTGTTTAGGATCGCTAACTGCTCCACTGGGTTTGTTGGATCATGTGGTTAGTGCGCCGTCATGTAGCTACAGCTTTGATTGCTATGTCATAATGCATGACCATTTTTTATTGAGAAATTCAGACGAGTCTACAAAGTCTTATACATTCAGAGCTCTCAATGTTTTTTTCTCTCCCTCCCCCCTCAGTGTGTCAGGTCCCCTCCTGTCTCCAGGGATGAAGGGGACAGGGACGCCTCCTCCCCCTCCTCCTCCGCTGGAGAAACAGCACGTCCACCCTCACCACAAGTCTTACTCTCACTATCACCACCATCAGTCTGCCAACGATGGTAAGGCCAACATCTGGCTGGAGTGTAACCCAACTGATCTTGTTAACTGTTCCTGGAATTCAAAGATCTGCGACGGAATGCGTTCTAAATCGAGCATCTTGACATTTTCCTCCTAACATACGGCCCATCTATTCCCTGTATCATTCTCTATCACATACACTGTGCCAGATAGCTTGAATATAGCTTCTGTTGTCTCTGAACCTCTCGTCATCATTTCAAACCTTTTTGCCTTCTCAGAGCCACATGAAAGGACTCAAAAGAGAGGAAGTTGTCTCTTAAAACAGTGATACAGCCCTGTGGCTCTGTCAAAGAGCTTTTAGCACAGAAAGAGATCGGAGCCGTAGAGACAGAGTGGGGAAAACCACATGCCGGAAGCCTTTTCCCTGTGCTGAATTAGCCAACTAAATGCTGGCTCATGTATTCAGCTGTCTCTCAGCACCCTAACATGGCAGGCTCAGCTGTCACTCGCAAGCCTTTTCCTAATGCCTTAAACACTGTTTTCCCTGTTAAAGATCTACACATGGACGTCTCTGTAACCACGCTGTGGTCAGGGAGTTGCGTAAAAGTGCTCCAGGAAAGCCTGCTTTCCCATTATTGTGACTCCTGTGGTCGTTTCTGAGTACAAACTGAGATGATGGGGACAAATGTTACATACTATGGTACTGGCAGACGCTGCACAGGCACAAATATAGCATTGTCATAATTTGAAGTCCATATTCAGGTTTCAACTTGGTGCAGCAGAGGTTGACCTTGGAAACACAATCGTCCATAGATGTTGGTGGAAGTGTATCAAGTTTTGTTTCTATTTTTCTCTTATTTTCCTTCTCCCTGCTCCCCTGCATTCTCCCTCATTCCTCAGACTACCAGGGCAGCTTTCAGAGCTGCTTCCATTTTGGAGACTCCTACAGAATGGAGCAGACAGTCAGCGGCGTCCACGTCCCTGCTGATTCTCACGCCTACGCTTCCCATCAACACAATGGCTTCCACATGTCTGCCAGCAACACTGCCTCTGCAGGTGAGGCCGAGCACTTGTTTGCTTTCATTGATCTAACGCCGCAGTGCCGATATGATCGCACAACACATCGCTGCAAAGCATTGTAAAGATTATAATAAGTGGAGCCAATAATTTTGTCAAAATGATGTGACACGGTGCACTTAATCATGTTCACATTCCAGGCTTCAGCTTGACCCAGGAGCTCCAAGGGGGTGTAGGATGCCAGTTCTCATCAAGCCCAGAGGAAAGCATTTTCTTCCAGGTGGGCAGCTTTGACCGTAGCCTGAGCCACATGTCCTCTGTCTACACAGAGACATAGAGCAACACTGGATCAGGGCACATTCACCACACTTACTCTCTAATCTTCAATCCAACGCGTTCCACAAGCATCTAGTTGCCGTTTTGTATTTTCATACAATGCATTGGTGGAGTAGTAACGTGGATCAACATAACATTACAATTTATATTGGTGCACTTTTCACATACAGCAGCATGATAAAAACCTTTGCCATAGAGATTAAATTGACATAAATCAGCATTAAGAGTTGTTGTTCGACTTTCCTGACATTATCTGAAAGGTCGTGGTGCAAACTGAACCCATCCAATTCCCCAAGTGAGTACACAGCTTTCAACCAGGTTGAAAGAAAGCCTAGAAAGATTTGTTAATATTACTTTCTCGGACATGAGTCAAAGCATCAATGAGGTCTTTCTTTTGCTACAGCCTGATTTGATTTCAAAGACATGGTTGCAACAGAGGAAGGTGAAGAATGATGATGTCTTATAGCATGTGGCCTCCATTCATTGGAAGATCCTCTGGCTTTACTTCTTATATATAAGTCAGATTCACATTTATTCGCCAAGTACACATCAGGTATGAATAAATTGACTTAAATTCAGTGCATTGGTGCTTAGATGTGCACACAGCGTTCACCTGAGGACAAAGCATACATACTGAAGCCTCTCTATACACGATTCACACAAACTCTCAGTGCCCCCTCGGCCCTCTTGTGCTTTTTCGTGCTACTCTACATCTTTCAATCGGTTTTAGACTGAAGTGTAGAATAAAAGTATATCATTTTGCTGTGTTGTTGTAGCAGTGGAAAATATGTTTGCATTTCTTAATTTGTTGTTAAGTGTTTTTGTTTTTTTTTGCTTTTGGCTTTGTGTCTGAGAATACTGCAGAGGTGAAACCAACATACTTTATTATGTGTATAAAATGTACAGTTTGTTTAAAAACAATCATTTGAATGTTTGTCATTTCTCAATTTCAGAAATAAATAATTGTACAATCACGCAGTGTGGCTTGTGTATTTGGCACTCTGTTTAAAACACAAAAAGAATGGACTCGAATCCTTCACGTCATTTATTAATTATAAATGTGTATAAAATAGTTTAATGTACCATGAATGAATTGAAGTTCCAGTCTGCAGCTTGACCTACAGGGGGCGAAGTGCAGCCCAGGGACACAACCTTACTGTGGACACATTGTGCCCTCTAGTGGACACTGGAAAACACTGCTGGTATAGAGAACCATTCGCCATAGAAGCAGCCGGTTTGGTCACATTGTTGCTGACAGCACCTCTGGTAGAGCCACAGAGTGTGTGACTGAGCCTCATTACCAGCTCTCACTTCTGTTTCTTCTTGTTGAGGTAGCTCTGATAGTAGAAGTTACTGAAGAGGATGATGAGAGTGAGGCAGTAAGCACACACCACCATGTTCATGGCGTCGGGGTAATTGCAGTCTGCAAACAGGTTGTAGCCCGTGTGGATGATGAACATCACAAACTGCACCTGGAAAGGCAGAAATGTCACGTTTAACTAGTGCGCGTTCCCTTTATTGCTGATTCCCGTCTGGGCTGAAGTCACTCACCAGCTGCAGAGACGTGAGGTAGCGTTTCCACCACAGGTACTTCTGCATGTGAGGCCCGAGTGCAGCCAGGCCGTAGTAAGAGTACATCACCACATGGACAAAGGTGTTGACCATGCCGATGAAGAATGCTGCACAATGAGCAATATAAAAACATGTCCATTAGATCGTCAGCATGAAGATCCTTTTAACCAACCAGGCAGACAGGAAGAAGAAGAGACAAATTCACTCCAAGTCAACTTTACTTAAATAGTTGATTGGATTGAGCAAGAGAGTAAATTGAAGCATAAGTTCATGTTCACCCCAAACCACACGAGTCCCACTGTGTGTGTGTGTGTGTGTGTGTGTGTGTGTGTGTGTGTGTGTGTGTGTTAGTGAGCTATCCAGCTAGTTTAGTGTTATTGTGTGAGGTTCACAGATCTCCTCAACTGAGATTTCTTTGCCACAAATTTATCACCATGGAAAATCTGTGGCATTCGGTTTGTGGCGCTCAAAGCAGAAGAACATTTCTCAACAGTGGCATCATTTTCCAAAAACAAATTCCCAGTTCTGACTGAGAAGTATGTTGTTATCCTCCGGTAGAGATGATTGAAAGTGAACAGAGCTCACAGCGAGCGTCTGTGCTGGGATTTCATGGGCACCGCAAACCAATCGCCTTCACCACCATTGTCTTTGAGTCTCAGCAGAAGCTTTATTGACAAAATTCTCGTCAATCTGAAACTTGCTTGGATAGGGAAAGTGAGAATGTTTGTGTGATTTGGATGATATGATCTGTAGAGTAGGAAGAGACAGGAAGCTGAACTTACACTGCCCTCCTGCCACATATTTGACTCCTGACCACCAGTTGAAGATCATGGTAGCATGGTGATACACGTGAAGGAACGTCAGCTGGTTGTTCTTCTTCCTTAGGATGAAGAAGACCTGCTCATTGGGTGGGCGGAAGAGAACTGTTAGAAGTTGTAAAGAGATGTACACCTGTGAATTTCAAAGTTATATAGATTATAAGACTTTACCGTGTCAATGAGCTCTATAACCTTGGAGAAGAAAAACCACCAGCACACATTGGCCATCTAAAGGGAGGCAAGCATGAGCAAAGTCATGTTTAATATGCATGAAGGGAAGGAAAGGAATGATCAGTTGGAAAATAATTCTGCGTTAATGATTAGATTATGCAACTGTGAGTTATTTGTGTCACACATACAAGAGGGTTTTCCTCCACATGGTGACTGGTGGAGAGGTGAATAAATTTATGATCTTGGACGCTTGCTTACCCTCATCGCCAGTGGGCTGGTGCTGTAATCTACAGGCTGACACAGGTAGCTGTAGTTTGACAACCAGGAAGTGACCAAGAACTGCAAATATTAAAAAACTGCTTTAATTTAAAAACTATGAAGGTCCTGAACAAAATACGGTTTGAATTGGAAATTGTGTTGAAACTGCAGCACCTTTGAGTTAGGTGGTCTCTGCTAGTCAGCCCTTGTACTATCACAAAACAAACATTATCAGAAACATAAATACCAGGGCTGAGATAACAGAACACAGACTAACCTGACAGGTTATAAGATCACAGCTTGATGCTTTCAAAACAGAGCCAGCGAGGTAATGACAAGGTAACACACACACACCTCATGGAACATATAGGCAGAGAGGCCAACCATGGCGAAGTTGTAAACAATGAGGAAAGCTTTCAGGTCAACCGGTTCCCTGTGTTTCATCAGCCGGGGGCCGGCCCACACCACCCCGAGGTAACCCAGGAAGATGACTGACACGGGGACAGGGGAGTAGACCAGCAGCCAGGGGTCCGTCCTCTTGTCTGGAATATAAAGAAGCTCTGTGTTGGTGATGTTCTCTGCAAATCTGTGTTCTTGACAATGTTTTGGTGGAACGACAGAATAGACAGAATATCCATGTGAATACGTTTTTATAAACACTGTCAAGCATGTATGAGTGTAAGGAAAAACCTTTACGACTAAGTCATTTTATTATCAACTATTGTTCTTTGTCTGCACATGAAAAGCTGTTTGTCCTTTCCTCTTCATCTTAGATAACTCAAAGCAGCAGTTGAGCATTTGTGCCGTTTTGTAAATTTAAACCAAAACTAGAGAGCGGTGATCCATTAAAGCGTAAAATGTGTATTAATATGCACTTGAGGAGCAGAAAAGATGTGGCTTTGTGCGTCTGTTTGGGTCCCTGTTCCCCCCTCCAAGTCTGGCACCCGGTCCCTGCATGTGTTCTCTGCTTAGTGAAATGTAACCAGATCATATAATTCTCTTTAAAGTGCCATTGTGGCGAACCATGTGACTTGTGCCGTCAGTGTGAGAGCCACAAAGCACTTATTGTGAAGGAGAGGACTGATATGCACATCTGCAGAACCACACACACACACACACACGCACACACACACACAGATGCCAGTTTGCCTGTGGTTCTGCTCTACAAACATACAAGAAACAGATATGAATGTCCTGTAACCCTACAATAAGGCACTTTAATAGCAAAATGATGAGCGTGAAGTTGAAGTTAGTGTCATCAGTGGAATAAGCAGGAACATTACCTCCATTATCCACGATCCTCTGGTGCAGCGACAGGACGCTTTGCCAGGCAGAGGCCATTTCTTCTTCAACCATAGAAGCAAAAGAATCAAAGAAAAGAGAGTTTTAAACTTTGCAGAAACTCTCTAAACAAATCACAACGCCTTTAAAGATCAACAAGTCAATTCACTGAAACTCACTTTGCAGACGTCACAGTAACGTGGAGACGAGCAGCTACGGGACAACCTTTGTTCAGCTGGCAGCTAATGGACCAGAGTAACGGCAGTCACCGCAGAATACCCGCCGACATTTGCTCCACACAGTTACGCAAGAAGATTCCAGCTGATGGACTGAAGATTAGTCCACTTCCTGATCGTCCTCACGCACTAAGCCCGTCACAGCCCCGCGGTACGAGCAAGGCCCGGCCGGCAGCGCCCCCTATCGCCGGTGGCTGGAACACGTGCCTGTATATGTGAGGGTGTGTGTTTATACAGTGTGTGTGTGTGTGTGTGTGGATTTTAAGATTGTTCAGAAAAGGGTTTAGTTTGTGGAGCTTTGGGATGTTGATTGTAATCTAAGTGCGCTTATCACAGCCGCAGTCCCGCGGTTTTCCTTAAACCCCATTTCCATGTCTATCCGTGGAATTAATACACTGTAAAGAATCCCATCTCCAACTTTACTTGACACTGTTTGAAAAGAGATGTCTGTGGTTTGTTGTGACACACAGATGGATGGAAATGGGGAAAAGCCTCCTTTGAGCATCTTGGAAAGAAAGACTTCAATGTATCAGTCTGTGGAACAAACACTTTGTTTTGAAATGTGTTCCAATCTGGTGTTGAAATGTGGTGAGTGTGAAGGCCACACGATCGCAGCCATATGATTGACTTCACTTTCATACTGGTGAAGTGACCTCCTCTGTCCTGTAGATGAGGCTTTGTCATGTATGAAGAAGTAATCAGTCAACCCTCTTGAATTGAAGCAGCAGCAGGAAGCATATTAGCTGTTCTCACTATGCAAGCGTACAGTTTACTTTAAAACTATGAGGAGCTTTTTGATATTCTGGTGAAAAGGTACACACAAGGCAGGAGTGTGTGTGTTTTCAATGACGGTGATGAGGAAAGCTTGATGTCCATTTTTTAATACCATGTCATAGAAAAACGAACTCCTTATTGTGATAAAAACACGATAAAAACATGATTGATTACATTTTAGTAAAACAAATATTACAGTGTTGCATGTAAAACAAGTCCCTTTGTATGATGCAGCGTTGTAGTCAGGTTTCCTGTTTCAGAGTCTTGAAGAAGGAGCTGAGGCTGAGCTGTTTGCCTCCACTCACTCCTGTCTGTCTCGACTTCTCCTGTTTCTTGTCCTTCTTTGCACCGGCATGTTTCCGTCTCTTTCCATCCTGTGTGAGACGAGCAGAAACAAATGACACAGCTGACACCAGTTATTTCCGCAGTGCAAGTCACAGTCACGGCACATTATCAAACGGAAAAACCACTCGCCTTTGAAGTTTCATCCTCTTGCCTCGCCACAGAGTCGTAAAGCTTCACAATCTGTGGGAGAGTGGACATGTTGATCTCTTTCATGACACAGATTACAGATGTGGGCAGTTATCACATCTCTGTGAGCTTGGCTTATTTTAACACAAAACAAGAGATTTAACCATATTTGCCAGTGAGCACAAGTTAAGGGCTGCTGTCTGAATCTACACTGTCAGTTCAGGAGGAAGAGCTGAGTCGTTTAAGATGATGAAGAGTGTTGTACTTTGGGGCTGCTAAGTGTTTTGATTAAATCCTTTATATGTGATGTGAGTCAAACAGAGTGATGTTGTAGAATATGATGAGTTGACAAGTGAAGGAGATGGCTGGTAAGTTGTGCCTGCCCCCTACTGGAGAATGAGGAGAAGGCAACTGAATTGTTCCAGCTTCTCCCCCTCATATATCTTTAATACTGTATCTGAAATGTTACAATGAAGTGTTATAGATGATGTAATTGGATGTAAAATAAATCAACTGTGAGATCCACGCACCTTTTTGACCCCTGTGGAGACAGCAGCTTCGTGCAGAGCAGATGTGTTGAGCCACTGTGTGTTTTCAGTGTGTGTTTGCGTGTCAGTGCCATCCTTCAGACACACACTGTACACCACGTACGTCTGGTGGATGTGGGAGAAGATATGAACCACCTGCAAGCAGCCAATCAATCACAATCACAAGGCTGCTAAAGAGTGTGTGTGTGTGTGTGTGAATATGAGCGGCAGATGTCACACATAACTCGCCAACAAACTGAATGGTGCTTTCGGTCAAACGGACTCCCAGTATCCTGCCGAGCTCTGCACACAGCGCTCCCTTCTGCTTCATCTCTGTGCTCTCACTCTCCAGCAACAGACTGGGAAACTCCCACATGCCTGCCAGCAATCCTGTCAGACAAACACACAGGTTTATTAATGTATAACTAATTGTATCATCTTGCACTCAGAGTCACAGTTGGCATGCAGCACTGACCTTTGTTTGGTCTCTGTGTGAGCAGGTACTCGTCCTCTCCCGACTCTCCTGATCGGATCGCCACGCAGGTCAGAGTTCTCTCCACCCTGGGCGGCTTCTTCGCTGGCTTTCTGGGGAAGTTCTGAACGCCCAAATCATGATCCCAGGGCTCCGTGGGACACAGCTGACATGTTCCACTGCCCACTGAGGAAGAGGACACCGTCAGAACCACTAAGCAGGATGGACAGCTACATAAGTTCAGGCAAGTAGACCCTCAAGAGTCCAGGTATGATGCAGGGGCTTAATATGATGACAGAGTGAGAAGAATGTGGGACACTTACTGCAGTCTTCTATATCAGGCATCATTGAAGGTTTTTGTTTCCCCAAGAGCTTCTTAGAGTTTTTCTCTTGTTTGATGTTAACCTGCACACACACATACTGGATAAGCAAACTATCACCATAGCAGTGGGGCTGCCAGCAAAACTTTCTGTTTCAATCCAAGGCATTAATGGTCTTCACAAAGTTTACACAGATCAAGTTCAAGCCACAACACTTTTTGTGAGTTCTATACCTTTCTATAGGAGTGGCAGTGAGCCTGTATGGGACACTTGCTACAGAGGGGAGCTTTAGGGGTACAGACTCGTGCCCCCAGCTCCATCATGGCTTGGTTGAAGTCACCAGGTCTCTCGGGGTCCACCAGCATATTAGCAAGACCCCTGAAAGAGTACAGAAGATTTTAGCAACTGTCCAACTAACGCCCTCTCATCATTTACAGCAAATCATAAACAACTAGAATAAACCTAATATTAGTATATTTATTAATATTTCATGTAATTACAGTAAATATTAAGGAGCTCATTCTCACCAAAGTGCCTCTGTCACCACAGGGCTCGTGCTGTCAGCTCCGATGGCCCTCAGGCGACACAGCACACGAATCACGTTGCCATCAACAACTCCAGTTACCTAGGCAAGAGTGGTCATTTTCATCATCATCATCACAGTGTCAACACTTTTGTGAAATATGGCCTATAGCGTGTGTGTGTGTGTGTGTGTGTGTGTGTGTGTGTGTGTGTGTGTGTGTGTGTGTGTGTGTGTGTGTGTGTGTGTCTGTCTGTCTATCTACTGACCAACCTGCCCCAGTGCAATAGATCCTATAGCTGCAGCAGTGTAGCGTCCCACTCCGGGCAGCTGTCTCAGGAGGCTATCAACTGTCTGAGGCATCTCTCCATTTAGCTCTGACACCACCTAAAACAAAACAGATCAGATTCTACTCAGATCTGTTTGCTTCTCACTCTGTAGGAACTAATAATTACAAATAACAGCATGTCACCATGGTAATTACAGCATTAACTTTAGGCGCCATGTCATAAATCTTTGTACTGAAACACACAACTAATGCAGGTTCATGCTGTGTTTGGTGCAGTGAGAGCAAAGTGACTCAGACCTTCTGGGCTCCTTCATGAAGTCTTTTTCCACGGGAGTAGTAGCCAAGGCCGGACCACATCTGGTTCACTTCCTATCCAAGGTTAAAATCAAAAACTTAAATTGGAAAACAAAGTAATTTTGGTCTCACTGTATCATCAATAAAATGCTTTTAGTTATCACCTCTAGCGTAGCAGCTGCCAGATCCTGCAGGGTGGGCCACCTCTGGAACAACGTGATGAAACACACTCAGTGGGATCAAAGTATCAGCAGATGTTCAGTGTTAGGGATCCCTCAGTGTTGCCTACCTTCATCCATTTGTTGTAATAGTCGATCACAGTGGCGACTTGGGTCTGCTGCAACATGATTTCTGAAACCCACACTAAAGAAAGACCAGAAGTGACGTGTAAAAAGCTGTGTGGTGCATTCAAAGACATACTTGGTGATAAGTGCTTCGTCTTACCTGCATACGTCCGGATATTGAGGTCTGGCTCTGTCTTAGCCTGTCAGAAACATACAGCAGGACTATCAGTCATAAGGCATAGTAACAATGACTGATTGTTGTCTGTCTTAGATTTGAATTCCTGTGATATATTATAATTAATGAAACACATGTTATTGTCTAATCATCTTGTTATAAAGCAGTGATATGACTGTGTCATGTTGTTTACCACAGTCCTCCATGGCAGCTCTCGCTTCTCCTCATCATACCAGCTAAGGAGCTGAGACCGCAGCCGCTCCACATCAGCTGGATCATGGAATGTGTGGTATGTGGACGGTGAGGTAGATGGTTCAATCTCTGGTTTCATCGTTTTTACAGACATAGAAGGGAAACGCGTGAGATTACTTTGATAATAAACAGTTAAACAAGGTGACAACTCTGACGTATGCAAACACAAACAGTGTGTGTTGTTTGTTAGTGGGATGTTTGCCACCGTGCACGATCCTGTACTGTTTATTGTTTTTGTAGGACTCGTGTTACACAGTATAGGCGATGCTTTTAATGTGAAAGGCAATGCATCGTATAGGGAATATTAAATGTCCGTCCACATGCCGATTCGTGTTTACGAATCTGTTGATCGTTTCTGAAGTAAAACAACATGTGTGTGTTTGCGTAAGTACATCTTCTACCTTCTTTCGCTGCGGGCTTTGACCTCCTCCGCTTTGTTGTCGCGGTCTGTGTCATTTCCCGCGCAGATCGTTTCCCTCCGTGCATCGCTGATCGTAGCCTGCTCATAGTTAAACTCCACATGTGCTGGAATATGTTTATGATTTCACTGAGCACAGCTCCGCTCCCGCCACATGGAACCGAGGCAGTCAGCTCTCGACCAATGAGCAGGCAGGAAACACCCACTTCCGTCAACAGCATATCCGGTGAGGGAGGTGAAATAGAAGAACTAAAACAAATGTTAAAACGCGCCAAATATGTGTATAAGTCATGATAATATCTATTTGTGATATATTTATAAATAATAAACTTAAATCACTAATGATCTTATGTTATCTTTAAAAAATAAGTAAAAGGCGAAAAATGAAACAAAATGGTCAGATTGTGAGGTAAAGTTAGGTATTTATTGGCATAGTACAGAGAAGGCACAGAAGGCATTCTACAGAGACGTGTCCTGGGGAGGCAGGGTCTGGACGGAGCCGCTCTCCTTTCTGTCAGAGGACACAGCACTGTTTGGCGTGATTGCGTTCAGGCTTTTATGGACTTGGCTTTGATATTTGGGGTTTCCTTTAGACAGGGAATCCAGCAGCATCCACGCTGTCACTTGGATTTCGTCTGCATTTGACTTGGCCATGCATTCTGCTACGGCTCTCACACCTTCAAACAGGAAAAATAAAGGTCAAAGGTCATACATAGGCTCCCTCTGATCCAATCCACTGATCCAGTGGGTCAATGGGGAGATCATTTGCACATTTTAACTCTTTCTGGTTTATGATCTCTAAACGTACCATGGCTTTCACAGATGATCTCTTTGTACTTGCGGCCAGCATTAGAGATTGTGAGCAGGAGCTGCAGAACTTCCGTCTTGTCCTCCTCCTTGCTCTGCGAGCGGCTCAAGATGTCCAGGAGAGTGGGGATGCCTCCATCCTCGAGGAACTCCATTAGGTACTGATCGCTGCAGTGTGTGACAAAGAGAGTCACTGATGAAACTGCATACACAAACATAATGTGTACACATATATGGTCATGGCATCTCACTCACTGGCATGATGCAGAAAGGAAAACCCCAATTGCTTTCAGCTGGAGGCCCAAAAACGTCCCAAACATGTAACTAGTTGTTTGGTGAAGGACTGTGAAAGCAACAGTTTTAACATTAACTATAAACGCACAATTTTTATTTGATAAAGATCTGAATTGTTAACTGCGCATACTGTTGTAGTTTTTTGTAATGAAAAATTGTGTACAGTACAAATCACAACATGCTGCACACTGTGGTTTCTAACACGCATTGTTATATGTCTCTTTTCATTATTACTGCAATAAATATGATGTCATTCTAATGTACAGCCCCTGGATCGATGAAGGATACGTCAGTCTCATCCATGTGGTGAGTCTGGCCAGATAGAGGCTGGCGACCTGCGCAAACTGCAGCTCAAGCTCCACAAACGTCCTCCCGCAGTTTTGGCTCACGAAGGCGCTCAGCATGTGGCCGCGCACCGTCCCGTCGCCTCGGTCCCAGTCTGCGAGGAAGCTCAGCACCTTACCGATGCTCGCCGCTTCCTCCTGCGCGGGCATCGCTGTCCCCTTACACTCGACAACTACAGTTAGTGCGGAAACTGTGTGGAACACTTGTCACATGTAGGTTTGTTGTTGGTTTCCTAGGATATACGCTCCACCCTCTCCTACTGTGTGTGTGTGACGTGTGTGTACAGTTCTCTCTGATTTTTAAATTAATTATTAATGATTAATTATTCTAAAGGGATTAAATAGGGTCAGGATAATTATCACTCAAAATAAATCTACGGGTGCTCAATGAGATGTGTGTAATGTTGTGTTTGTTTATGTTGTGTATGTATATTTATCACAAAACTACAGACTGGACGTGATGAAGTGCATACTTTTTCACGGATTGTTTGTTTCTCTTATCTCGTGTTTAAGGATAGAACTTTGTGCTTCTGTGTTCTTTGTTAAAATAGTCAAGTGATACTGCAGTGCACCGCCAGACCTTACGGGGGCGACAAGTCGAGTAGACTTGCAGCAACGACGTTCGCAACCGGAAATCATAACAGAGAGGCTCGCTAGCGAGCTTGTTGCTACCGGACCTCACAATAGCGTTCACTTTTTTCTATCAAAATCTAAATCTAAATATATTTCACGTGTACAAAACGGCGAAATGACGAATTAAATAGACATATCTAACTAAATATATAATTGCGTGTCCCTTGCGGCGCTGTGAGGTTAAATCAGAAATGCTAGTGTTAGCCCGTAGCTAGGCTTCGTACCCGGCGGACAGTGCAGTGTTATCCGCGCAGGTTTGATTTTATTTACGTTTCACTCTTAAGTAGGAAACCTCAATTTACGACCAAGTAATCATGACTACCGGTGCGGATGTGAGGGACATTCTGGAGCTGACCGGAGGGGAGAATGACGGACCCATCAGCAAGAAAGACCTCATCAACTCAGACAAGGTGAGGATGAAACAGACACACAGACGCACACACACACCCACCCAAGGCGTCTCTGTCTGACACGGGACCACAAATACACACAGATAATCAGTTTGTTGCTCAGAATATCAACCATTCCACCAGCTCCAGTGTTCAGATGCTGGCCTCTTGTGTTTGACAGTTGTACTTATGTTTTGATAACTTTCTCCATCGAATGTCTCAGAAAAAGAAGAAGGCGACAGAGACCCTGACCTTCAAGAGACCAGAGGGGATGCACCGAGAGGTCTACGCTCTGCTGTACTCAGATAAGAAGTACGGCCTTTTTACATTACAGCAGGGTCTGATTAAAAGGTTCAGACCTGGAGTAGCAGCTTGTTGTTTCCTGTTGTTTGAAAGCTCATAGTCCCGTTCCTCCACAGAGACGCTCCTCCTCTGCTGCCCAGCGACACCACGCAGGGCTACAGGACAGTCAAAGCTAAGCTGGGCTGTAAGAAGGTGCGTCCGTGGAAATGGATGCCCTTTACCAACCCAGCTCGCAGGGACGGAGCCATCTTCCACCACTGGCGGCGCGTGGCGGAGGAGGGGAAGGACTATCCCTTCGCCCGCTTCAACAAGGTAGGAAGGACGGCTGTTAGTTATTTTATAATCAAAGGGTTTGTAGTTGTGTGTCCCTCATACTCACACGCTGTATGTTCTGTGTTGTGTATAGACGGTTCAGGTTCCAGTGTACTCGGAGCAGGAGTATCAGATGCATCTCCATGACGACGGCTGGACTAAAGCAGAGACGGACCACCTGTTTGATCTGTGCAAGCGGTTTGACCTGCGCTTCGTTGTCGTTCACGACCGCTACGACCACCAGCAGTACAGAGTGAGTTGCTCAGTCGCTCGCCCCCTCGCTCGCTCTACGTTCAGTCATAATGATGTCACTATAATCCCTCTGTATGTGCTTTCAGAAGCGATCTGTGGAGGACCTGAAGGAGAGATACTACAGCATTTGCGGTAAGCTGACAAAAGTTCGTGCACCTTCAGGGACGGAGCCCAAGATCTACGTGTTTGATGCCGGACATGAAAGACGCCGCAAAGAGCAGCTGGAGAAACTCTTCAATCGCACACCGGAACAAGTTAGTATTTAATTTGGAAGTTCTGTTTTATTGGAAAAGCTAAAGAATGATATCAGACAGTTGGAGAAGGACATTTCAGATTAAAAACAAGCGATCCTGAATCCTGCAAGAAGAAGGTTTGTGAAATATTAACAGTGCACCTCCCCTGTTTTGCCTGCAGGTGGCAGAAGAGGAATATCTCATTCAGGAGCTGAGGAAGATCGAGACGCGGAAGAAGGAGCGCGAGAAGAAGACCCAGGATCTGCAGAAGCTCATCAAGGCGGCTGACAACACTGCAGAGCTGAGGCGAGCGGAGAAGAGAGTCTCCAAGAAGAAGCTCACGCAGAAAAGAGAGACGGAGAAACCGGTATGACACACACACACACACACACACACACACGAAACAAGAATCACAGCACCTGTCCATCATTCATATTGGAGAGAAATTGGCCAGCAAACCAAATCATCTGATTCAGCTCAGTGTTTGTTGTCTTGATATTTTGTGTCACATACTTCATTTTTAAGTGAGCTGTTTAACCTCAAGAGATCATGAGGCCGTTTCATGATTGTCTCAGATGTTGGGCTCCGTGGTGTGTGTGTCACGTTCAGAGAGCTGTCATGTCTGTGTCACTCAGTCCTCTCTGCTTTCACAGACCGTTCCTGAGACGGCCGGCATCAAATTCCCTGACATGAAATCAGCCGTGGTCACGCTGCGCAGCCAGAGGGTGAGTCCAACGCCTAACTCCTCCCATTCAGGACAAAATGAAGCCCGGATATCAGACCTCACACTCCTGATTAGATTAGAGCTCTGAACCAAGGAGGAACGTCCCAAACGTCTTATCAGAACTAGTATAACCTCCAGAAAGTAGAAACCTACTGGAGCAGCTGAGCTATCAGTTCCCCAGCCGGGACAATTTATAGAAATTCATGACCAATAGTGTTGATGTACGAGTGTGTGAGCAAGCGGAGTGTTTGACTTGAGTCGGCGATCTCTCATTAGCACGATGATGATTAATGCTGTTAGTGAGCGGCTCGTATCTGTGAGACTCGGCAGGGGAGACTTATTCATCTACAAGACTGATGAGGAGCCGCCGCTCTGACGCTCTCTATGGAAAATGCATTAGTGCGGCTAAAGGAGTGAAGAGAGTCCCGAAGAACTAATCAGTCAGACAGAGTTCAGTGGATGAAGACATTTTGATCTGGCCCGCTGAAGTGCATTTCATAGGAATTAAAAGCCTCGAGGTGGAGCCGTTTATCCTAATATCTCCTGCAACTTAAGTCAAGGGTGTGTGTGTGTGTGTGTGTGTCTGTGTGTCTGTGTGTGTGTGTGTGTGTGTGTGTGCGTGTTGCAGATGAAAATACCAGGCTCAGTAACCCAGAAGAAGATCAAGGCCATTGAGCAGATCCTGATCGAGCAAGGAGTGGGTGAGTGTGAAATGACCTCAGCAGGCGGCCCAACGTTTCTGTGATTTATAAGCTCTCATATAGAAAGTTTTTACTTTAAAGAGTAAAGTGACCCTCGGCTCTGTCAGATCCTGACTGTTATAACACTTCTGCTTCTTTGTAAATGTATTGTAAAGTGGTTCTGCAGTCATTTAGAGCCGGGTGAGTTTGGATGTAAGGTTTGCTCAGCTTGCCTTTGTTTCCTTCTGTGGCTCCAGATCTCAACCCCATGCCCACAGAGGAGATCGTGCAGATGTTCAACGAGCTGCGTAGCGACCTGGTGCTGCTCTACGAGCTCAAGCAGGCACACAGCAACTGCGAATACGAGCAGCAGATGCTGCGCCACCGCTACGAGGCGCTCCTGAAGGCCGGGAGCGGAGGCGTGTGCGGCGGGTCGGTAGGGTCCTTGATGGCCGCCCTGCCGCTGGGAGGGGAACCCAACGTCAGCAACAGCACAGCCCCGTCCGTCCCAGGGGGAGAAGGACAGGCCTGGCTCAGCACAGACGACATCAAGGTGGAGGCCAAGGAGCAGATCATCGACGTCGTAGGAGCGCCGCTCACCCCGAACTCGGTAAAGATCCAAACCAGATCACTGCTTAGAGTTTAATCATCAGACAAAATGTTTAAATTGTGCACTAATTTTATGAATTTGTCTTCTACATTGCAGCGTAAACGAAGAGAATCAGCGTCCAGCTCGTCTTCAGTGAAGAAGGTGAAGAAGCCTTGATGAGGACGGGTCGACTGGCCGGTGCTCAGTGGAGGACAGAAGACTGTGTGTGTGTGTGTGTTACTCCGGTCTGGACAAGAGACACCGGGGAGTCGGATACAATATGGCTGTTCATGTATGTAGCAGCATCCTGGATCACACACACCAAACACACACACCAAGCACACACACACACACAAGCAATAGATTCAACCTTTTCCAGCTAATGAGCCCGTGCCACCTCTCCAGCCTCGCCCACCATCACTGTGACAAAGGCAGCGGCTGAGTGACATTTCATTCCATTACTGTTCCTCTGCCTGCCCGGGCCTTTGCTCGGCCTCAGATGAGGTGAGATCAACTGTAAATTGCCAGGCTGAGCTAATCGGGACACGGGGGAGAAAGTGGGAAGGAGCCGGTAATTGAAATGAATTGGAATGAAAGAAGAGACTGTAAGAGTCGGAGGATCGCAGGGCCGCTCGGCTCGTTTGGCCAATCGGAGTTTTTTTTGTAGCTTCATCATGCCACAGTGTTTACTGGAAATGTGTTTTTGTATTAGCCTGTAGTGCCGCTCCCCCCAGCATCCCCTGCACCCCCACAACGCTGCTCTCTCTCTCTCTGTCTACCGTCTGCTGGAGTGCTGAAGCTGATCTCTGTCAACCTGTCCTCAGGCGACCTTGAAGATACTTAAAGTCATTGATTGAATAAACCTCATTGTTGTGTTTCCGCCCGTGTGTTATGCAAACTTCATGCCAGCGCAGGAACACGCCGCGACCTTTCACCTCTCAAGTATCCGCCGCTCTCTCTCAGATGAGATCCGACCATAGAGGTAATTAGTGGTGAATACACATTTGCAGTGGAAATTATAGGATCATGACATTCTTACCTTAGCTGTCATTTAAGTTAAGTGACAACTAATGACTTCATTAATATGATAATTAAGCAGTGATCATTCTCAGGTTGGCACAGCCGAGGAAACTTCATTAGGATTTTTCCCCCCATAATATCACTAATTGCATGTCAATTATGTCGTTTAGCCCACTTAGACATTAATTTCTATGCAAATTTCACAGAGAGGTTTGTCTGGCCCTTAAGAAGAGTGTGTGTATGTTACTGCAGTGTGTGTTTCCTTCACTGGGTAACTAAAACATTTAAAATAGAATGCAATCAATTTGTTTTTAGATTTTAATGAAATTTCCCCTGTTTTTGTGTTTTAAAATAAGCTTCAACATTATTCTACATTAACCTTAAAGGATTTGTGAGTTTCTTTCTTTCTCTCAGTTGAATCAATCACAGCACGGAGGCAGGGCCATTAGACGGACACACATTCATCAAAGTAACACGGACCTTCTTGTCGAGTCTGGGAAGTCCGTCATGTGAGCAGAAATATGATAACAAAGCCACTGACCATCAGAACATCTTCATTTACGGCTCTGCTAAGCACTGCAGGTTATGAGAGTGAACCCATCCACACACGCCGGAGGCCCTTTGATTGAGAGAGAGCCGGTTGGAGAAGGCAAGTAAACATGGGCAGAATGGATTCTCTGTGTCTATATTTCATGTTGAAAATTGGCTCATAAATCCAATGGTTTGATCTATGGAACCCATCGTTGCTTGAAAAAACCTGGGTAAATGTGTAATTTCTCCCTTGACAGAACACAGGCGAGAGGCCATCTTTCTTTTGCTTCCTCCTCTCTCTCTCTCTCTCCCCTTCTCGCTCCCTCTCTCCACCGGGCCTACTGCTGGATTAATGCTCTTTCCTCTTCCTCTCTCTCCTTTCATATCTTTCTTTTCATCACCGCTCATCCATTTATCAAATCCGGGCTTCTCTCTCTCTCTCTCTCTCTCTCTCTCTCTCTCTCTCTCTCTCTCTGTCTCAATATCTAACCCCGTCTCCCGTTATATGGCAGGTATGTGGTAAGATGGGCTTGAAGAAGGTGGGAGGTTATTAATAAATACCAGCTCCAATTGAAAATAGGTGGGCAACATGCATCACCGGCCACATGTGGATGATAAAGACCCCCGGCAGCTTCCCTCTAGATCCTGGGCTCCCTGGGTGTACATTCAGCAACACTGATGTGAAAAGCATGAGGCAGAACAGCATGGCGGAGTGTCTTATAATGTGTGTGTGATGGCATTGAGATGGGATCTCTTTATCAAGCCCGGGCTGAGGCTTTAATCACAGCCTAAGAGGTGCGCTGGCTGTTTATCATAATTGAACTGTATCCAGGCTAATCGCAGGCATACGTCACTGTCGAGGGGGGGGGGGGGGGGGTCATCGGGCCGCACCAGGCCGGCGACAGCGGCGCCGGTGATTGAACACACAGTTAAGAGAAAAGATGTGCGGTGAGGGACATGAGACAGGAAGAGGCAGGTAATAGCAGATGTGATAGAACCCTGTTCAAATACATCTTGCCTTGAGGTAATCGCTGATGTGACAATGATTGGATTGCTGATGCTTTCCTTTCCCAGGCGCGGCGCTTTATACTTATCATGTCACATACAATCACTGATTACTTCAAGGGAAAGAGGCGCAGGAGGAGCAATAGGAGTGTGAGGACAGGGGGGAGCCAGCCTGATACTTTTCTTCACAAGATCGGGATTGAACACTTATTATAAAGGCTGGAGCGAGTCTCCAAAACAGACCTTCAGCTATACACACACACACACACACACACACACACACACTCTCATTGCTGCGTCGCCCTCTTTGACTTTCACCTCCTCCAGTTTCTAGGTCACCTTGAGGGAGAAAACTTTTAATCATTGTTCCAGATCAAATTCACCTGTGTGCCCTGTGGGACCCTGAGCCGCCTCACACACAGAGGAGGGGGGTCCAAACCGGGGGTCAGAGAATCTCCCGTGCCTGCAGGGCCGGACAGTGGAAGTCATTTCCACTGGATTCTTTTTGCTTGTGGGAGTGGGGGGGGGAGGGAGGAAGAGGACTGCTACAAACGCAAACCCAATCACTGGTGCTAAGCAGTGCTTACAGCGAGGCATTAACCCCTCTGTCCACTCTCCACATGAACGCCCCGAGGGTAGGGAGGTACAAGAGAGTGGAGAGGAGTGGAGAGGAGGGACTGGGACTGGGGACTAAATCTAGACTTCCTATTCCCTCTGACTCGGCTTCTCTTGGGAACATCTTTGATCAGGTGTGTGTAAGGACACCTTGAAGGAAAGGAGGAGGGATGGAAGAGTGGGAGAAGGACTATGAGGAGGAGCAGAGTATGAGTGTCTTTAGTCAGGTAGGCTGTACAGAATGACTGGGACAGATCTGACTCATCAGCTGAATTTAGGTTGATGATGTCTTGATTTCACACAGATGTTCTTATACGTTCCCTCACACAGACTCCAGTCAGCAGCTTCACCTCGTTTGAACTTCATATCTGTCCTGCATAATCTGTGATCATTATGCACAGGAGGACGTTTGAGTGAGTTTAGGTTTAAGTATTAAATAAAAAAAACCTTCACTCCAGCTAAACTATCATTTCTTACACAGCGTCACAGTATAATAACAAAAGCTCATTAAATGAAATTCTAAGCAAATTAAAGTTGCATTTAAGCTGTGTGTTGATTGAGGAGGGGCCGATAATGAAAGTGTGTATGCGTGGATTTACCAAGCTAAAAGCAAGTCTCCGAGTGTGTGTGTGTGTGTGGCTGTTGTGCTGCCTGTGTTTTTGTAGCCTGGGCGTGTGTGCGTGATGAAGAGCGTGACACCGGTCAGAGCTGTGATTGCCGGCCGACTATAAACAAGAGCAGTTTGTATAGAGCAGCTCCATTCTGTCCCTCCAGCAGCACCTCAGACACAAATGGGCCTGATTTGATTTGTCAGCCAGAGATGGAGAAGCCTGTGAACAATATGTGACAGAGTTACCTCGGCACAGCGCCGCTCTTACCTTCCCCGCCACCTCCCTAACAAAGAAGAAAAAAATCCAATTTACCATGCGGATCCACAGCTGTCACAGCGAGAGAATTAAACATTACCCATAACTCACTGGGGGCGCTGAGCGGGTCAATGGATGGTCGGGATGGTAACATCACTCTAGGGTGCAATAACAGAGGATTTTAACCTCTGACTCCTTCACTATGGCTGCAGGCAGAACACCCAGAGTAGCTTTCACCCAGCTGGTTAACAATCTCTGGTTAAGTTGACGACTGAACTTACACACGTAAAGACTTCACCTCCCCCCCCCCGAACACAAACAGGAAGACAGGGATATGTCAGCGTAAATGCAATGTTTTCCACTCTGCTGGCTCTGGAGCAGTTCCTATGACGCTCCATAGGGGTTTATTGGGATCCTGCAGCCGCTCGCGTCTCGATGTCATCACCCACACACACACGCTGGCTGCTTGCCTGGCTGGCTGGCTGGCTGGCTGGCTGGCCCGCCACCACCAGAGCCTCAATTACCTGACTGACGTTTCATTAGCGCCTGCAGCTGATCCCGTGGCTGAGAGGCAGCGGGGCGCAGAGGAGCATGGAGAGACGGAGCGAGAGAGAGAGAGAGGGAGAGAGAGAAAGGGGGGGAAGAGAAGGCAGCTTCATGCGTTCCAGACTGGTGTGCTGTCAGTGTCACAGCTCTGAGTACAGCCACACAGACACACACTCATTACATTGTAATCATTTAGTACATGCTCTTATTGAGCCTGGCTATAGACTGAAATAGAGCCGGCCGGGTTTTATTGGGAGACGTCGGCTCGGAGCTGACATCCAGATACAGTAGCTGCTGGTTGAACTTAGAAATTTGAGAGGTTGCAGCTGAACGTGTGTGTGTGTGTGTGTGAGAGAGGGAGAGAGAGAGGGAGAGAAGTTTGTGGTATAAGGAGCTGAGACAAATAAGTCAGGTGCAGTGTAGTGATGAGAGGGTTCACGTGTTTATCTGTGTGTGGTAGATGTATACACGGGTACATATACAGTGTGTACACATTGATTCTCTCTCTCTCTCTCTCTCTCTCTCTCTCTCTCCCTCTCTCTCCCTCTCTCTCCCTCTCTCTTGTGTGTGGCTGCCTGTATACGTACCTGCGTTTGTTTGTGGCCTGTGTGTCCTCGGGGTTAGTGCAGGCCATGTCAGAGATGATCCAGGGCAGAGCTGAGGAGGCTTAGTGAAACCCTGGGCCCCGAGTGTCTCCGCAGAGCCCACGCTTGACTGCTCTCTCCTTCCCATTTGTCACCCTGGGCCAGTAAGACCCCCGGAGAGATTAGGGCAGAGCAGAGAGACTGGAGGAGTAGCAGGAATAAGAGGATCAGTTAAGCTATAAACACAAGTTTTTTGTCTCTCACCCACTCTGGGGCAGTGACAGTTAGTAATGGCTGTCAAAAGTTCACTCTGTGCAATACATCTTCCTGTAAAGGCCGCTGCAGCATCTCAGTGTGTCTGTGCGAGCGCCTATACAGTACCCTTGTATCGGCAAATACAGGGAGAGTACAGGCGCTTCTATCAGTCTGAGGTAAACGCTCTTTGTGATGAAAGAGGCTTCAATTTGGACATTAAACAGAGGAGTTAGCCGCATCGACCCACATTGACCCAAAGTAATGAACCACAACCCGGCGCAGGAGAGGAAACGCAAAGGTTTGCCTCTAATTACAAATCTGCGGCGTAAAGATCATTAGTCAAAACCCGGGACCTTCTTCATTTCCATATTTTTGAATATTCTACTTAATTATGCAGAGGGAATAGAGAGGTAGATGAGAAGTTTTAAGAAAGCCTCATAAAGTCCTTATTAAGAGTAGAGGGGATTAATGACAGTTAATATGAGGGCAATCAAACATTTAATGCAAAGGCCCTCCTGCAGGCAAACAGTATTTAAATGAGTCAATTACACATTCATTATCTACACGCCTATAAGTGGGATCTGATCTGCATAAATGTTGGTGCAGAGAGAAACACTCTCCTTCGAAAAGGAACTAATGAAATATTAAACAAGTTAACAACTTAGACATGAAAAAATGTACAAATATTGATTGCTAGAGGGCCAGGTTACATGATGTCATCACATCAGGGGAGAAATGTGTGATATCTGGGGGAGATTGGCTCATAAATCATAATTATTGAGTTAGCATCAACGCTCCTGACAATTAGATACGTAGAGCTGGTTGAGGTAGAATGAGAGCGAGGCAAAGGGGAGAGAGAGAGCGCCGGGTAACATTCAATCCTCCGCATGAACGTCCTGTTTCACCGGGACGGCCCTGGAATTACTCCGGCTAACAAACCGCCTTAAAATAAGCAGATACACACAAAAACATACATATTCTGCACAGGATGAGTTGAATAATGTAGCAAACTATACGGATATATCATTGTCAGGACCGCCTCCTCCCTCCTCCCTCCTCCTCCTCCTCCTCCTCCTATCTTTCTTCCTCTCTCCCTCTCTCTCTCTCCGTGTCTGAGCCTCCGCTCTGTCAGTTGCCCCAGCACACAATTACTGTGTGTGATTGCTATCAGGCGGGACGGTCGGGGAGGCTCCCAAATTAGGGCCTAAATAGGATTTCCTACATGGCGAAGGGCACAGGCCTGGACATGGTAATGAAAGCCTATACATCACAATCAGGCCGACAATCCTATTCATACTGCAACACATTACTCTCACTCCTCATAATTATAGAGGGGTGACAGACGGGCCTGTGAGGCATGGCGGAGGAGGCACAGGGGTGAGGTGGAGGGAGAGGAGGGTGTGTGTGTGTGTGTGTGTGGGTAGGGAAGGGGGAGGTGGGGTGTTACTGCACGGGAAGGTAGGCGAGCAGTGTGGCGAATAGTTTGAAGAGGCCTCTCTCCCTCTGCATGTCTGCGCTCCACTCCTCTGATCCCCCTGAGACCTGGAGTGACCGCAGTCAGATCCTCCAGAGTGCCAGCGTGCGATCCTGCCACCTATAGATCTATATCCTCACAGAAAAGAGTTCTAATTTGGCCGTCTTCTCCCAGCGGGACGACTCTTCCAATGGGACACACACACACCCACACACACCCACACACGCCACATCTTCCATCAGACTTGACTTGACACAAACACACACATAGATGCGATGCTCTTCACAGAGTGATGTGATGAGATGTGAAGGGGACAGCTTTGCGATCAATACCATGAGTAGGAATCAGCGATGGGGAGAATAAGACAATGGCCTATCAGATTGAGGTTGACTTCTCCTTGTGTGTGCGGCGGGCCTGTGACAATAGATTGGCCCAGAAATCCGATGGCACTCGGCGAAAAGAAGAGGAAAAAAAAGGGGGAGACAGATGAAAAGAAAGATTGCTAATGCTCTCCAAGCAGGCATTTTAATCTGTGACAGAGGAGGGATTTGGTGAAAGCCATTATCACATGGCAACCCCCCCCTCTCCCTCTTCTCCCCCTCTTCCTCCCCCCTGCCCCCGTCCCTCCCCTTCTCTTCTTTTCTGATAAGACGAGCTTATCGGACAGCTTGGGCTTGAACGTGTCCACACCTTTGCATGTGTGTGTTTGTGTTGTAAAATGGGATGTTTCCAAATGTGATTCATGAGAGGAGAGAGAGCCTCCATATAAGAGCTCAGTCAAACAGAGAGCGGGATCAGAGCACAGCAAGCCCTCCGCTCCATGCAAAGACTGGCTGAGGCCTGGGGGAAGCAGCCATCTTGTGTTTTGTGTGTGTGTGTGTGTGTTTGTCTGGCTGGCGGCTGTAGAGATGCAGTACCTCTGATCTTGTGATCGCGTCCCCAGCAGCCAGATGAGATAAGTGATCACATGCTGTCTGCCCACACGGGTCAGACACTCACCTCTACTAACCCTGTGCTCCGCTGAGCCAGGTGGTGGTGTGTGTGTGTGTAATAGACTGATGAGGGCTTACCTGTGTGTGAGAATGCATGTACTGTATGTGTGTGTGTGTGTGTGTAAGCATGCTTTTGTATATATATGTACGGGCATTTGCACTTACAGTATTTGCATAATTGTTTGTGTGTGCTTGTGTATGTGTGTGTGTGTGTGTGTGTGTGTTGGGCAGTAGCCTCCTCCTGCTGGGTGTGTCTGTTCCCTCAATATGGTGTCTCTTCTGTGATCAGGACAATCCATCAGACCTTACCGCTCATTAATCACTGGACACATAGACACACACACATACACACACACACACACACACACACACACACCTTTGGGATCAGGGCAGGCAGTGATGAAGAGTGGGGTTAGTTTAGTGGAGCACTCACACCTGCACCTCAGAGAGCAGACAGAGTGAGGGATCCAGCAGAGACACAGACTGAGACTTTACTCTGTTTATTACACACACACACCTTAGATTCTACTTTGTAAGGTTCCAAAGTTGATGGATGTTTCAGTGGTGAGTGCAGATGTCAGTGGAGCAATTCAGTCATGGGATTCATCTTATCTTGAAGAAGGCACTCTAACTTTGGAGCCAATTCTGTCAAATTAATAAGGAATATAAAAACTAAACATAAACATGAGTCCATCTTGATCCAGACATTCTTTTGTAAATTGTATGAGAGGATACAGAGGAATCCAAATGGAGGAAACTCAAGTTAAATAGGAACGATGTGGATCGATCTAAGGAAGTGTGATTCTGTGACTTCCAGTTGAAAATGAGAGACTTTGACTAAAGCATGTTTCCAGTGTGCAGTGGATTCAGCCTCTACACCGCAGACGTCCGTCCTTCTGCCTCGGCGCGGGCGTCAAGGTCTCCTCTCATGGCCTTTTACTATGGATCATCAGATCAGAGCCGAGCGGTCCTGTGCAGAACCAGCGTACTGGCTAATTCACTATTGATCCTGGCCCACAGACCAATTTCCACTTGTGTTTGGTTTGGGACTACAGTTTCGGTCACGCTCCGTCTCTCCCTTAGGGGCCGGGGAGGAGCCCCTGCCACTCTCTTATCAGGCAGAGAGCACACACACAAAGAGTGCGCGGATGGAGAGAGATGGGGAGTGAAAGGCGAGCGTGGGGGGGAGCGTCGCCAGCTCGCCGAGAGAAGCGGAGAGGTCATTAGTGGATGGTGATGAGTTCTAGAGTTTGAGAGAAAGCGAGGAGGCAGTGGCTTTGTGTGAGGTCGCAGCGTGGTATGAGGCGGTGTGTGACTCCTGAGGTACACACACCGCCATTGATTTCCTCATTGTGAAATCTCCGCGGCGACAGAATGGGGATGTGTTAAAATTCACAGCGACAGATAGAACAGTGCCATCAAGGCCAGAAAACACAGAGCTGTCCTTGGTGCTGAAAGAGGCTCTCCTCTCTCTCTCTCTCTCTCTCTCTCTCTCTCTCTCTCTCTCTCTCTCTCTCTCTCTCTCTCTCTCTCTCTCTGAGGCAGAGGCCAGTTATTCCAGGAGGTCACCTGCAGCGTCTCCATGTGTGTGTGATGGGGGTTATATGACGCCCGAGATTCATTAGGATTGTGTCACTAAGTAAATGTGCGCTGACCTGGGCCACTGACACACACACGCACACACACACACACACACACACACACACACACGCACACACAGAGGAGCGAGAGATGGAGGCTTCACAGATCAAACCTGTCCAGCTCCTCACACTCCTCTTTCCACTTTCTCTATCCTATTCACCTCTCCCTGGTCTCTCCTCTTTATCTACCCCACCGCTCACTCTCCATCTTCCTCTCGTGCTTGCCATCCCTGTCTCCTCTGCTCCCCCCCATCTTTCGCTCCCACTTCTCTCCCTCCCTCTCTCCCTCTCCCTCTCTCTCTCTCTCTCTTCTTCCCTCCCTCTCCCCCAGTAACAACATTCCCCCGGACTAATTGCAATTCTGTCAGCAGGTAAATGCTTTGTGACCAGTGGCTGACAGTCACGCCAGCCAGCCCCCAGGTTGGTGCTGACAGTCATTGTGGGGCAGACAGGACAGCCTCGGCAGCGCTGGCAGTCAGTTAGCAGGCGGGGTGTATGGATGTGGCCTCTCAGCTCAATAGTGAGACTCCAACTGTCTACTAGTGTGTGACACTCCCATTACCCTGCCACAGAAAAAGGTAGACAGCCATAGAACCGCTGGATAATGCACTGTCTGACTGACGATACACTCTCCCTCTCACACACACTCTCTGCCTCTCACCTTGTCTTTGGGCCTATGACAATAGCGGGTTGATACTGTCAGGGTGGGAGCATCAGATGTCAGGACTCACACAGTTGACTCGTGATGTACAATACTGAAGCACAACACAAAGGAGAGTGTGTTAGGGAACGGGAGATGCTGATGGATTAGGGCAGATAAAGAGGTAACACTTTTTCTATACAGCTGCTGCGCCCGTTACACACACACACACTCTCCGATGCATTTAAAGTCAGAAGTATAATCGTACACAAGCCGTGCCGACTCAATCTGAACCAACCAACGCTTTGAATGTAGAGTCGCTTGCACCGCAGCGCCTTGATGACCACGCCGGGCTAATTAAAGCGTGCTGTTGACAGTTGTCAGCGTGACCCTTAGCACGGCGCTCCCCCGGGGGGTCCTGTTAGCATGCTAATGCTAATACCCAGTGACGGGAGACAGGGCAAGGCTGTCCCCCGCAGCCCCCTCTGCCGTCGTGACCACAGGATGTGTCAGGGCGGGCGGAGGGGAAAGTGATGTGCGAACACGGAGACGTCCCCATGTGCATGTCACACATCTGTAATTAGAAAAGAGGGGGACAGAGGCAGAGCTGGAGGGGACGGCTCCTGATGTGGAAAAGAGCAACCGGCGCCTGAAAAGAGCAGCTGATTTCACGGGGCTTTAATGTGACGATATGATGTTTAAACCACTGTGGGCCAGAGAGAGAGAGAGGGGGGGGGGAGAGAGAGAGGGAGAGGGAGAGGGGGAGAGAGGGAGGGTGCAGAAAGAGAGGGGGGAGAGGGAGGGAGAGAGAGAGCGAACGAACTCCCACACCTGTCTCTCAGTCTGTCAGACTATCCGTCTCTCTCTCTCTCTCTCTCTCTCTCTCTCTCTCTCTCTCTCTCTCTCTCCCTCTCCCTCTCCCTCTCCCTCTCCCTCTCCCTCTCTCTCCTGTCCTCTCTGAGGGAAGGTCAAGGACACATGCATATTCATGGAGGAGCCTGGCACAGGATCGATGGCTTTTAATTGTTTTCTCTTGGTTGGTGGAGGAACGTGCCAGCGTCTATTGATCTGTTTGAGCAGAGGCCACTCACAGAGCACGACTGAGGGACCTTTACCTGACTGAACACCCATACACTCTGTGTGTGTGTGTGTCTCTGTGTGTGTGTGTGTCTGTGTGTGTGTATGTGTGTGTGTGTGTGTGTGTGTGTGTGTGTGTGTGTGTGTGTGTGTGTGTGTGTGTGTGTGTGTGTGTGGGTCCTAGGGACTGTCGGTGATTAGAATTTTGACACGTAAGAGGCACAGGCTGCATGATGGGGCCTCATGGGGCTGAGAGGCAGAGAGACGCATGCAGAGGTGACACACACACACACACACACACACTGGGTGAGACAGTAATGATAAGAGTGAAGAGGTTGATAAAACATCTCCGCTCCGTGCTGCAGTTGAACTTTGACACACTTCTTTCTTTTGCCACAGGGTCTTGAAAAGCGCTTGTATCAATGTTTGTCTAAGCAAAGTAAAAGCAGATGGATGTGCTCACCTGCCCGTCTGTCTGTCTGTCTGTCTGTCAGCCAGGCAGATATTTCCCCTTCAGAGGTCTCGCCTGTCTCACTTTCATTTATTCTTTTGTAGCTGGTTGAATGTGTCAATTTGAACAGGCAAAGTTGAGAGATTGTGGGGGAAAGTGGGGAGAAGAGAGGGGGGAGAGAGAGAGAGAGAGAGAGAGAGAGAGAGAGAGAGAGAGAGAGAGAGAGAGAGAGAGAGAGAGAGAGAGAGACAGAGAGAGAGAGAGAGAGAGAGAGAGAGAGAGAGAGAGAGAGAGAGAGAGAGAGAGAGAGAGAGAGAGAGAGAGAGAGAGAGAGAGAGAGAGAGAGAGAGAGAGAGAGAGAGAGAGAGAGAGAGAGAGAGAGTGACAGTCATCCATTTGACCCAGGCTGTGTGAGTGAGCTCAGTCTGGCTTGTCAAATCTCTGTGCTAACAGTGAGTGGCCGTATCTGCTGCCAGCACAGAGAGGAGTCATGCACTGTGGCTCCATGGTTCAGGATAAGGCTGGATAAAGCCATTGGCTGGATGACACACACACACACACACACACACACACACACACACCACACACACACACACACACACACACACACACACACACACACACACCTCGCTCTTTCTTTCCCTAACTCTCTCTCTCACCATCTTGACCTGAAATTGAGGAACGCCACAGAAGACTGGGGTACACACATCGAATAACAATGCAGACACACACACACACACACACACACACACACACACACACACACACACACACACACACACACACACATACACACAAACACAGGCAAGGTGCGCTGAAAGAGTTTTGCTTGCCACCACACCAGCTGAGAGGAAACCTTGTACCTCTGATTATTGAACAATAAGACCTCCTCTCTCTCTCTCTTTCTCTCTCTCGTTGCTCTTCATCCTCACCTCCTCCTCCTCCCTCCACTACACTGTAATATCCCCCTCATCTACACACACAAGACCTATTACTGGCTCATTAGCCAGGATCATAGCAGAATTACACTCCAGCCACTGACAATAACTCAGAGGAAGCAGCGCTCCTGCTCGGCTCAGGAGTCAGAGGTTAAGCCACCAATCAACATCACCAAGTAGATGCATGGAGACATTTTAATATTGGCGATTGTGTGAAATTTTAATCTTTTACTGGCATGGCTAACCCCCCTACCCCCCTCCTCCTCCCTCCCTTCCTTGCTTCCTCCCCCCTCAGGGCAGCTCAGATAGCGGTCTAGGCGAGGGGGTCGGCGTTGAAAGAATTGATGCACCCTGTGGCATTTGGGTAATTGTGTTGGAATTGCCGCCACCTTGAACGTTTTTCAGGGTGAGCGCCTCGTCTTCGCCTCGTCTTCGTCTTCGTCTCCTTGCTTACCTGAGCGAGGGACCTCTCCAGTTTCTTTTCCTCCTCAGTCTGGCACCGGGCCTCTTCATCATCAGCGTGCACAGAGCTCAGCGGGCCGGGCGATGTTGTCAGTACCTAAGTTAATATAATGTAAACCACCAGAGGGGGCCAGTGATGAAGACTTGAGTCAGTGCCAGGAGAGGAAGAAACACAAGCAAACATACACACTCTTTTACATATTTTACAAAAGGAAGGTGAAACATGTTTAACACACCTGTCAGATGCCTTTTCGTTCCTCCCTCTGGATGTGGCGTGGCCCTCCTCCTCTTCCTCCTTCCTCCTCCTCCTCCTCCTCCTCATCCATATCCACCCCCCCCCTCACCCTCCCACCCCTCGGTGGTCCTGTCCTCTCCCTGGGTTCAGAGTAATGACTAGTGACAGTCCACTGAGGGGAGCGAGCTGTTTGCAGTCAGCAGTGCGTTTGTTGGTAATTATTTTCCAGAGTGTCACATTAGTGTCAGCCTCGTGCGCTGAGAGAGGAGGGAGCAGGACGGGGGGGGGCGACCGGCTGGATGAGTGAGGCGGAGGGCCGAGAGGGTGTGATGTTTGGTGGCGGCGGGCAGTGTGTGTATGTGTGTGTGTGTGTGTGAGTTTATGAGCGGGTGTTTGTGTTTCATCAGGATTAACGATAGAGAAGTGAGCAGGAAAAGGGGATTCAAGTCAGATTTTACACATGTTTCTATTATAACTGAACAGTACACACACACACACACACACACACACACACACACACACACACACACACACACACACACTGCTTTATCTCCTGATCTAAACTGGATGTTTTGCCTGGTACTTTTTCTGATAAAACTGAATGTTTGCTTAAATAGCGTAGAGACAAAGTGCCCTGGCTCAGTGTGGGCCCTCTGATGTAAATGTGAACATGTACAGAAGTGTGTGGTGTGTGTGTGTGTGTGTGTGTGTGTGTGTGTGTGTGTGTGTGTGTGTGTGTGCAGAGTAGGGGGCAGTCACCAGCCCCCTTGGGAGGAAGCGATCAATGATTGAGACCATAATGCACCTCTCTGTATTCCTCCTCACATTCACGCTCAGTGGCTGCTTTGGGGAGCTGTCACACACACACACACACACACACATGCACACACACTTCCACTCTCCCTTTCACTCACACAGACACACACATTGTCGCGTGTTCGACAGCTCATCTCTCACACGTTCTCTTCCACTCCATCTTGTAGCTGTCTGGTCGATGGCCTCCCTCTCTGAGTGTGTCTCTCTCTCTCTCTCTCTCTCTCTCTCTCTCTCTCTCTCTCTCTCTCTCTCTCTCTCTCTCTCTCTCTCTCTCTCTCTCTCTCTCTCTCTCTCTCTCTCTCTCTCTCTCGTACTCACACTGCTCAGTATTTGGCAGAGTGCTCTGCTCTGTCTCTCCCTATGTTAATATAGTAGCTAACCTCTCTCTCTCTCTCTCTCTCTCCATAGCAGTGCTACCAGACAGTCTCAATGTTGATATACTGAGCAGAGTGTAGCACTCCAACGCACAACTACCTCTACCCGACTGACTCCACAGCACTGAGCACTCTCTCTCTCACACACACACACACACTCACACACACTCACACACTCTCTATCTCCACCTCCTCCTCCGCACGGCTCCTTCCTCCTCCTCCTCCTCCCGCCGCACCGCATCGTCCTACTACTATGCCTGAAAAATGGATTCTGGGAAATCTATAAAGCGTTTTTTACCAGCAGGTGCATTCACTTTAAGAAAGCTGAAGTTAATTTGAGCTCCGTCTGTTCCTCTGTTCTCCGTGTTTGAGTTTCAGACGGAAATCAGCGGTGAGCGGGGACTGTGTCTCGTAGCAAATGGCAATTATCACTAATGGGTGTGTGGAAATGATTACAGCAGTAACTTAGTTTAGACCATGCCTCAAAAACGAGAAGTGGGAATAAAGTAAGGAGAGTTTGGAGAGTTGACTATTTACCATTTCAGACTCCAATTAGACACGTGGCCACGTTAAAAGACTTCAGTCATATCCTCTGGCATCCTAATAAAGGAAGTGTAGAGTTCTCATTACGTAGCTATCATTTATTTATCTCTATCTTATTGCTTACTTGTGTGAAAATCAACAAAAGAAGAGAAAACTTCATCACTTAAATTCACTTAATGTCACGTTAAAGGAATATATCAGGAAAACTGCATAAACAAAGCTGGCTTAAGACCAAAGCAGCCGTGTTTTAGGATGTTACACAGTGTGTGTGTGTGTGTGTGTGTGTGTGTGTGTGTGCGCGGCAGTGGAGAAGACAGCCAAGTGACTCACCTCCTGCCAGAAAATGAAGACATACAATTAACATCGCATCCCATCATCCTCAGCTGAGCGAGCAGGCCTGTAATTGGCCGGCTGACCAGTCTGCGTGGCTTCGGGTGGCAATTTATTCTGGGAGCCACGCAGTTTACCCAGGGCGGCTAACGGCCCCTGTGCCATAACCTGGTCCAGGCAGCGGGGACATCATTAACACTTCACTGGGCCTGCAGGACACACACCCATCATCCACTATACGCCACCCGCAGCCACCAGCAGCCACCAGCACAAATTGGAGGAACAGGGTCGAAATAATAATAATGTCAATGAAAACACTTGTATATGCAGTGATCGGCCCGCATGCTGGGATTTTTCCGGCGTTTCCCGGAAAATGAATCCATACTGGGGGGGTTCTCCTCCAGAGCGCCGTCGACACGCCGCCGTCTTTGATCAATGATTTAAGCCTATCCTTGCCCTGAGCTGTTTTTGTTGGGGAATCTAATCCGGCGTTGGATCGGTGGTGTCTCACCCCGTGGTACCTTTTGTCAGCTGCGTGATGTGTGTGTGTGGTGGCATGTGGATGTTTAACCCCCAAAACAATGTGTAGCTCAGTTAGTGGAGTAATGACCTTGCCTTGTCACGAGGAAGACATGTGTGACATGCTCGCATCGGTCTGATGCCAAGACTGTTCCAGAGTCAGACTGGGCTGTCTTGTTTGTGTGCATTTAAAGGTCTGCATCTGCTGCCTGCCTGCACCCCCCCGGCCCCCCGCCCCCCCTGGCCCCCCCACACCCCAACCTCTCACCACCCGCCTGTCTTTAGGTGTAAGTGGCACACATGCAAAACAGAACAATGAAAGAATGAGAGGGACAGATGACCGTTAAGGACAAAACTGTCTTTGGACGTCTTATGGAGTCAGGATCTGTTTTTACTCTTAGCCGGAGTGTTTCAGATCTGAGTCAACACTGTTTTGCAGCTATCTTTCCCCACGAGCCTCTTCCTTGTGTCCTCTTGGCTATGATATTCCCTTTTCTCTCTTTTCCCGTCTCAGGACTCTTCTCACTCTCTGAACCCCCCCCCCCCCCCCCCACACACACACACACATATGCATGCACACACACACATGCATGCACACAGGCTCACAGCCAAATGGCTGTTCATTAAAGACAGGGACCTGAGGGGAAGCAATCGTCTGAGAGACGGAAATTGCGTGTCACATTAGATTAGCGGTGTAAAGCCTCTGGATTGGCTCCGGGGAATAAGGAATTATTTCAATTACATTATTTCAAAAAGTCTTTAAGCAATACCAATACCGATAAAAACAAATTAAGAGTGATTTGTGCTGATTTGTGTGTGTGCCGTGTTTCTGACAATGTGCTTGAAATCAGATATGAGTAATGTACAGATTACACCGGCTGTAATGTGTTCCAGTTACAAGAAGATTATCTGTGACAAATACCATTGGTTTGCATTGTGTCTCATCAAAAGGGAATGTTCCCAGGTGTCAATCACACAGGGTGTGTGTGTGTGTGTGTGGGGCGGGGGTGCCTGATCAGCCAGTGGACGCTGTGGATGGAACTCCATCACCTGCCATTCACTGTAATAACAAAGAGGGGACAGTGTGTGGTTCTCTCTCTCTCCCTCACACACACACACACACACACACACACACACACACACACACACACACACACACACAGTGGAGTGGGTTAATGCTGAACATGCTGAGAGCTCTTGTGTCCTTTCTTATCTCAAGTGTCTCTTGTGATCCTTCAGATATCCAGGTGTTTCACACATTTCCATTCTCAAATCGGTAAACAAAAGAGAAAAAACAACTGGGAAATGATTGATGATGAATGAGTTTTTGGCACAATGCTTTCTCATAATTTATAATTTTTACTTTGCAGAGACTGAATTCTGTACATTTCTCTCTCTGACCCAATTTGACTGAAGTATCGTTAGGAGAGAAGGGTAACACGTGTCCATCGGCGGTGTGAGAGCGAGGTGAGGGAGGGAGGGAGGGAGAGAGGGAGAGAGAGAGAGAGGAGGAGGAGGAGGAGGAGGGGAGCAGGGGGGTTCACACACGGAGCGCAGAGACCAGCAGAGGCGGACCGACCCCGCAGTCAGTCCACCGATGCCCAGAGACACAGCGACCCACCTCCCCGACACCAGACTACACACACACACACACACTCACTCTCCCTCTCACTCACTCACACACACACACTCACTCCTGTTACTGTAAAAGTCGCCACATCTGGAGCGGAGCCCCACGCTGCTCACAGCTGCGCCACCAGCGACCAGCGCCGCGTCCCCGAGACACACAACTTCCAGCACAAAGAGAGAGAAAGAGAGAAAGAGAGAGGGAAGCTTCCGTTATTAACGTCACTTTGAGCACTTTTATCACGGTAAGTGCCGGTTTATGCCCGGTGTTGATTCGGTACAGCTGTGTTGCGTTCGCTTGTTTTAATTGGGCTCGTTCTTGATTGTGGTGCGTTTGTGTGTCGGTTTTGTTTTTTGTTTTTTTTTACTAAACTCCTGCGCTGAGTGAAGTTTTTAAAAGTCGCGTTTTTGAAAAGTAAATCAGTTAAATCACGCTTGAGTAAAAATGTCATTTCTCTGCGGGCGAATCTTAAGCAAAAACTCGCGGCTCCATCCAGTGATTTGTGAAATATTTCGGTTTATTTTTGATTTTTGTTTATTCCTGTAGGTGTCTGGGAAAGTGTTTAATCTACTAAGAAATATATGCAAACTTTTATTCTGACCACAATTAGTATCTTGGTTGTTTAGTAGAAGTTTTAGAGATTAACGAGGGTCATTGAAGTGGACATGAGCGGGACTAAAACTTAATTTCTTTTATATTTAGGCATTTTTCTCAGTACTTCTGCTCACCTGCTCGTATTAATTAAAATTCATTTGGACAAACTGAAATCACTAATTGGGAGCGAAGCTATTTTAACGCTTATTTTTCGTTTTTAAAAATATTAACAAATCATCTTAAGAAAATCCAAACTGTTTTGTTTTAGTAACTTGTTCTTTCACACGCGTCTTTTATTTGTTAAACAACTTATTTTTACTGCTGAATTCTCACTCATAAGTGCTTCAAAAGACCCACCAGCGATTTTATTTGACCGAGAACAGTCAGCTCCGTTTATTGATCGTAGCGAGAGACTAATTTGTTACAGAGAAAAAGAGACCTTTCTGTTTCCCGAACGTGTTTGGATGATTTAACAAATGCTGTTTATGTTTTGTAGGCTACGTGTGTGTTTTATTGCCTATTTATTCTACCGTAATTATTTGCAGACACAGTCGGCCTCCTTATTCTCCACTGAAATTAGTCCAAATTCGTAATTTCTTAAAAAGCCCCCAGAGGCTGCTGTGTTTTACAAAGGGAGGGAATGGAAGTTTGTGGAGATTTTGGCGTCGGATTTGGGATTCGGCTGCCTTGGAACATAAAATCAAATGTCTTTCTGTCTCTCTCCTTCAGCCCACATCAGCCTCATTAGCAGCCTTATTCACACCAGTTGTGTCATAATTGTGAGAATAACCAAATGTGTTTTTGTTTATGACTTTTGAAAGAAATACACACCACTGAAAGATAGATTCTATTTTAAAACATGCTGTGTTTTCTCCTCCTGTCCTGTCCCTCCTCAGCAGTTTATCGTGTCCTGTGTCTGTCCTCAGGACCACAGACAGGGAGGTGAATGGACCTCCACCGCCCCTTCAAGATGGACAGCCAGTCCTACCTGCCAGCTCCCCTGGCCTCCCCGGCCCTGATGGTCCTCGCCTCCACGGCCGAGGCCGGTCGGGACGCCTCCGTCCCCTGCCAGGCGCCCAGGCCCTTCGGTGTCCCCGTGTCGGTGGAGAAGGACCTCCACCTCCCCTTCCCCTCAGCGTCCTACACCTTCACCTCCATGTACCAACGCCAGGGCCCCATGTCGGGAACCTTCCCCACCCGAGACTTCCCGGCCTCCCTCCTCCATCTGCACCACCAGTTCACTCCCCCCAACCTGGACTGCTCCACCCTGGGTATGCTCAACCACAGCGGGGTGGGGGCCTTCCGTCCGTTCTCCTCCCCGCAAGAAGAGAGGGAATCGGGGGTTTACCACTCGGCTTTTACGCCCGCCAAGAGGCTGAAAAGCTGCTTCCCAGAGGTGGAGGGGAAGGAGTTTGACTTTGGCTCCCCAGGCGGCTCCCTGAAGGCCGGGGAGGACTCAGGCAGGAAGCTGTTCTCCATGTCTGGACTGCTGTCTGATGGCGAGGCTTCATCCAGTCCAGAGGAACGCAAAGAGCACAGTGAGTACACACTGAACTCAAAGAAACACATCAGTGCATGTTCAGGTTAACATCCAGTACACTGCTTACACGGCTGGATACACACACACATCTGAAGGCGCACACACACACACACACACACACACACTGGCAGTCTCTCACATCACAGCGCGTCTTGCAGCATGTGGTGAAATATGCCTGCTTTAATTGCCGCATCAAAGCGCTGACATGACTCTGTGGATGTGACTCACAGACGCATCCACCAAATGTGACAAATTGAAAGGAGCTCTGTGAGTGAGACGATGTTGTATCTGAAAATATTTCCCCTTTTGCACTTTGGTGTTTATCACATAGTTGGGCAAAGTATTTTCACACAGACAGTGTGTGACTGACTTTGACACAAGTAAATTGAATAGTGTCACTTATTCAGCTTAGTGATCATTAGCCACATATGACCATTAGGCCTATTGGAAGTCAGGCTTCTCTCGGCGCCGAGGAACACAAATACATCGCAGCGTATGGAGGGTTGACATAGGAGGAGTGAGAGTTGGAACGAATGACATCCTGTCAGAGATAACGAGGTGGCAGAGATAGAGAGGAAGGGATGGAGGAGGATAGAGAAAAAGAAAGTCAGAGTGAGAGAGAGGGAGAGAGAGAGAGAGAGAGCGAGCGAGAGAGAGACACGCCAGTGCGCCCTTAGCCTGAGCTTCCCAACGACAACCCTCAGCTCAATATGGCCGCCCACACCAGCCGTCTGATTTGTTGACAAATGAGTGGGAGAGGTGTCAGTCAGCGCAGAGCAGAGAGAGAGAGCCGCTCCTCATTACTCCCGGGGATAATTGCCCGATGACGCGGGGGCACAGCGCTCACCTCAGAGCCAGAGAGAGAGAGAGACAGAGAGAGAGAGAGAGAGAGAGAGAGAGAGAGAGAGACAGAGAGAGAGAGAGAGAGAGACAGAGAGAGAGAGAGAGAGAGAGAGAGAGAGAGAGAGAGAGAGAGAGAGAGAGAGGAAACCAGAGTCAGGGAAGCAATGCTTGGCATGATGGGAAATCAAACCCCCTCAGTGGCGGTCGCCAAGGGGAGCGCCTGACACATGAAAGAGAGCAGGGAAAGATAGAGAGAGAGGAGAGAGAGAGAAAGAGGACCCAAAGGCTCAGCAGATCAGAGGGGGACACTGTCGAAAATAATGACAATGAGAAGGGGGGGAAGAGAGGGCGAGGGGAGGAGGAGGAGGAGGAGGAGGAGGAGGGAGCGAGCGAGCGGCGCTGATACACGCACTCATACATATCACCTAAAGGAAACTTTCATCCCACACATAAAGGGCAGGAGCAGGGACGAGTTGTCTTAAGAAAAGTTTGGCTTGTGCATATGCGCTGTGTGTCTCCATGCATACATATGTCTGTGTGTGTGTGTCTTTGTTGAAACTTCCTGATTTTATCTGCGGTAGGGGGCTGAGTGACAGGGCCAGGGAGGCGGAGTGGCAGGGAGGAATCTCAATATGGAATTTTAATAAGGAGGGGAAGGGGAAAGATGCCAGGCAGAGTGCGGGCGTGAGAGGTGTGTCTGTCTGGGACAATGTTTGCTCGGTGCACTCGCGCATTCACGCTTCCCTCACCTCCTGATTTTCGGGAATCTCATTTGGGGAATGTTGACAAGGACAAAAGGCGAGGTGGGAGAGAACACGGGGGGAACACGGCGCCTCCAAAACTCAGTTTGGGGGGGTTAGGAAATAATTCTGCCACATTGGGAAGCTGCTTTTACAGCTTTATCCAATTAGATTGGAGCTCAGGCAAACTAAGAGCTTTAATGCAATTGAGCTCCCGGCACTTTTCTAAGTCTGACATACACTTGTTCCTCTTGACTGGTTAACAGACACTCCAGGACTGACAGTCTTAAGCAGTAAGCCTGGAATCTTATCGGGATGTGAGCCTCTGCTGCCGGCGGAGCACAGAAGCCATTTACACTGAGGCGGCAACACAGAAAGCAACTTTACAAGGGTCAAAATGTTGCCTCATATCAGATGAGTGGCTGTGGAAGCTTCCTTTGCTCTTAGTCAAGACCGGAATCTCTATTTTTGTCATAGTTTTTATTTAGTAGAGTTTGTTGAAGCTTCTTTTGGTGGTAAATTAGGAAAAAACTAAAATTTCAAGCGTTGATTCCAAATATTGAGAATTTACACCTTTGTCAGTCCTGCTGTGTGTGTGTGTGTGTGTGTGTGTGTGTGTGTGTGTGTGTGTGTGTGCTTTTGTAAAGTAAGTAAATATAAATTAGGCCTACAAACCTTTCCCATGAATGCTGGAGAATCTATACTGTGACACATATAGATAGTCAAATATTTAGTATCCATACTTTTCAATCCTGTGATGTTTTAGAGAATTTGAGGCTCTGCAGCAATTTACTTAAACTCTGCTGCTGCACTTTGGTGTGTGTCAGTGTGAGTTAGAGAGGCAGTGAAGCGTTTCTGACCTCCAGAGTCTGAGCTTCTTTTCTGCAGCATCATTTGTCTCCACCTCCACCTCTGGGCCCTTGTTCCCCTGATCTGTGTGTGTGCATCATAGCCGCTGACGTCTCACTCAGCTCCGCTCCGCTCCGTCCGTCATTTGTACCCTCGCAGACTCCTCTCTTGTTTTTTATCAGGACTGAGGACTGGGACAGCTGTTCAAACAGTGGCGCTGGCTTTCAAAGGGCAGATGTCTTCACCGGAGCGAGTCATGCTTATTTTCCTCAGGGAGAGACGCTTTCAGACCGCAGCTAAGACGGCTTTTTAACAGAAACACAGCAGTTTGGGAAAAAGCGGAGGAGCGGACGGGCAAAACACGCCGTGGCCAGACATTGAGTGCTGTGTGTGTGTGTGTGTGTGTGTGTGTGTGTGTGTGTGTGTGTGTGTGTGTGTGTGTGTGTGTGTGTGTGTGTGTGTGTGTGTGTGTGTGTGTGTGTGTGTGTGTGTGTGGTCATTCAATGTGGTGGCATGAGTGAGTGTGAGAACAGAGAACCAGATGAAGTGGATCGTCTGTATTGTGATTCATTTCATACGTAACTCCTCAGAAAACTATAAACCTTCACCTCTAACGACAAATTTAGTTCATATTTTATTATCCAATCAAGTCTTTTAATCTCAGTGGCCAACAAACCTGATGAACTCACAGGAGGTATCGTCCATATTCCACCTCAGAACCTGTGAACAGTGAACCAGCTGCTCAGCATCCAAATCCTCAGCTGAGTGAAGAGTAGCAGAGGAAGCAGCCGGGGGGGGGGGGGGACATTTAGGCGTAACACACATTGAGGATTCTCCGACAGATGTGCTCAGTGTGTAAGTGTCCTCCACGGTTGGTTATTCACGGGTTGTTAGCGGACTTGTGCCTCGCCCGGACAGAATCAATATTACATAGATTCATCTTAGATTTGGCACATGGATTATCTCCACTGTGAAATTCGATGGGTTTAGCTTGTTACACACGCAGCTGACATTGGATTTGTGTGTGTGCATGTGTGTGTGTGAGTGGATGTGAAAGCCCCACGCCTTTTTAGGATTTGATGAATGGAGCAACAAATGTGTGCATGTAATGAATGCAGGTGTCTCCTTCCCTCTCTCCCTCTCCCTTTCTCTCTCCCTCTAACACACACACACACACACACACACACACACACACACAGTGCTCATTTAATACCAGCGAGCGTGTTTGGGGGCCGTGTTTTCCGTGTAGCTGTCGTTGATCGCCGGCCGTATTGAGTGGAGCTTCCTGTTGAAAGACACAGTGTTTACATCCCACTGGCAGACCACAGGAGATCAATACCAACCACTCAATGCTCATGCATACACATATAGTATCTGCTGCTGCTGCCCACTATTATTCCCAGGGTGTGTGTACTCCGAATCAGACACACACACACACAAACACACACACACACACACACACACACACACACACACACACACACACACACACACACACACACACACACACACTTATACGAGCCGCTACACAACACATCCTTTGTCTCTTGTTGTGGTTCTATGTGTGTGTGTGTGATGTCATTGACAGATAATAAGAGCAGGAGATGCAGAAAGGTTGACTATGTGGCGATGTGTGTTCCTCATCTTTCTGTAAACAGTTACAGCAAACTCCCTCCTGACCTCACCGGCGCTCCTCTGCTTGATTTTCAAACGGGAAGGAAGGAAGCATTTCAATATTAATGGTGGTTTGTGTTTGATGTGAGAGCGCGGCGCTCTGGACTGTTCCCCCTCCTGTTGTGATGGTAGTTTGTTCTCCTAATGTTCTCCTTAGTAAAGGGGGCTTTCATCCTGGCAGGAGGGGAAACTTCTTCTTCTTCTCAGCTCTTTCCCTCCTTCCCTTCATCTTGTAAGAAGTGGAGTTTGGAGGGAACGGTTGCTCGGCAGTGAGACGCCTTCACTGGGGTGGAACGCTGAGGTTTAGCAGACAAACCTGAGTGGCCCTTTGCTCTTTAGTTTAACCCTTCAATGGACCACTTGACCTCTTTGTGGAAAATCCAATTTAAAGTCATTTGCAGCCGCTGAGTGTGTCTGTGTGTGTGTGTGTGTTAATGTAGCAGAATAAACCTGCAAACTGAGGGTAACTAAGCAACCATTTCAACCTTATTAACAATCTGTAAAGACTTATTCATTTATTAACCACTACTTTGAAATCATTAACTATTTGTAAAGTAACTGAAATGCTGTTTACATTTATTTATTTATACTAGAATCCTGAAATAACATTTTAAAAGTTCCGCCCTCTTTTAAGATAAATGCCTTTGTCATTGATGTCTAGGGGTCCACCTGCAAAATCGAGCTTTTACAGTGGTTGTATCTGAGTAAAAAGCCAGTGTGTGTGTGTGTGTGTGTGTGTGTGTGGTACACATTCCTTGCAGGCTGATGTGTCATCATGGTTTCAGTGTGGACCACACGGCTTGAAGGAGACAGACAGGATTTCTATAAGTCTGGCACGAAGCTTTTACAGTAGCAGGGGGGAAATGTGTGTGTGTGTGTGTGTGTGTGTGTAGGGGGGCTTTTTGCGGTGACCATCAGCACCTGTTAGACGGTCAAGTCAGTGTCAGCGCTGCCGAGGCCTGACTCATAAGAGATGTTGTAGTCGCTGCATCTGCCTGGATCTCCGACTGTGATCAGACACGGCAACAAGGCAGCTCCTGTGTGACGGCAGAGGCTGAGTGTGTGTGTGTGCTGGGAGACAGGAACACACACACAGGGAGAGAGAGAGAGAGACAGAGAGAGAGAGAAGGTCATTATGAGTGCAGGGCTCAGGGGTCGTTAAAACAACAGGCTTGTTTTAACAGAGGCCCTCCACCATCTTCCCATCGTTCACTTTTTCCATCTTTCCCATCTTTCCCTTCTTTCTTTCTTTCCTCTGTCTGTCTCTCTCTCTCTCTCTCTCTCTCTCTCTCTCTCTCTCTCTCTCTCTCTCTCTGCCTCTCTGCACCTGATCGACCTGCATCACGGCTGCCTCTGATCTCACATCAAAGACCCTGTGTTTGCGTGTGTGTGTGTGTGAGTGTGTGTGTGTGTAGGACAGACTGAGGCTAACGGCAAAGGGGGCATTTCTGTAGATTGAATCGCTCCGTTCATACGAAGTGGCGCACACACACACACACACACACACACACACACACACACACACACACACACACACACACACACACACACACACACACACACACACACACACACACACACACACACTCACACACACACACACACATGCTCAGTCCAGTCCCCTGAGCCCAACAAATCAGTCAGGCAGATAGAGAGGGCAGGAAGGCCAAACGCTGGGGTGAAACACATGCTGCTGCAGAGGAGACAGACAACACCAACACACCAACCCTGCACGCACCTACATACTGTATATACGCGTGTGTGCGGGTGTGTGTGTGTTTGCCTGTGCCTGGTGTCACAGACAGACCTCATTACAGCATGTCACTCGGGCTTGTTACAAGTCTCCCGGCTGCTGAGAAGCTTGACAAAAGCCGATACGTCAAATGAACACAGGCACAGGCGCGCACACACACACACACACACACACACACACACACACACACACACACACACACACACACACACACACACACACAACCCGATCCTAACATCATTGTTGGGCTTTAAAGCAGATTTTCCCCGGTTGTAGATCATAAAATCAGAAAGAAGTAAATGTTTGTTGTGTCTTCTCTGCGTGTGACAGACGGAGCTCTTTGTTCAGGCGCTGATAAGAGAGAAAGTGGAGATTGCGTCCACGCGGATCGTAAAGATGCTCTGATTGATTAAGTCGCTTCCACCGCAGCGTTGCTTTTCAACAAACTCCCCTCAGGGTCGGGCGCTCCCTTTGCTCTAAAGGTCAGAGTTTGCCATGGATTGACCTTTCACCCCGCCGTGCAGGGGTGTAAACACTCCCCTGATTCTCCACAGAGAATAGCAACCGGCCCGGGCCATAAATCACCGCCTGATAATTGGTAGGAGAACAGCGGTGCAGCAGTATATAACCTTTTACGTGTCGTCTCAACTCTTTATTATGGTGCTAATGAGCGGCCGTGGATCGGGGTTAGGGCTGGGGGTTCACCTCGGTAAAACACAGGCCAAGCGGCTACACACAGCACGCACTCTCACACACACACACACACACACACACGGTGCAGGTACACACCGATCACAGAGGGGCTGGAAGACACCCGGCTACGCACACACACACACACACACACACACATACACAGGAAGCACACACGCGACCACGGACAGATATGCGCGTATGCAAACATTCCTTCACTCACACGCATATGCAAACCCATGCTGGCACACACTACACACACACACACACACACACACACACACACACACACACACACACACACACACACACACACACACACACACACAGGCACACAGGCACACACACACACACACACACACACACACACACAGAGGCTGGCAGTCTCCATTACAGGCAGCCATTAGTATGGAGATTGTGCTAATTGTCCCCACAGACCACACAGGCAGCGCTCTGCAGGCCCGCTGTGAGTCTATGAGCCTGACTGAGAGCCGGGAAACTGCTTTACACACCCTTTTGTTTCGGTCACGACCCTATTAGTGCAATTACAAATCAATCACTGAATAATTACGGGATACACACCACGGATTGTTTCAATGCAAATGGCAGCATTGTTGCACACGGAGAGTAAAGTAAAGTGTCCCGTCGCCAGGAGACGGAGAGGAGAGCAACACAAGTTCAGGTTAATGATGGAATCAGATATTACAAGAGCAAAGTCTACAGTCTGAGCTTTACACTCTGGGTTTTAAGTGTCGCCTCTCCTTTAGAGTATCTAGAAATATGATTGTTAGATTAAAATAATGACACTTAATTAGGGAAAACTGTTTGATCAGCATAGGAAAACTTATAATTACCACATAGATGTGCCAAATTTGTTTCCTTTAATTCATTATTAGAGATGCACACACACACACACCATTAGACTAATTACTAAGTTAAATAGCTTGTTGGGATCTATTTTTTTTCATTTGTTTCATTCCTGTAATATTCAAGAAGCTTTGCACACACACACACACACACACACACACACACACACACACACACACACACACACACACACACACACACACACACACACACACACTGTACACACAAACACACACACGCACACACGCGCGCACACACACACACACACACACACACACACACACACACACACACACACTGCTTTGACCTCAGCCGATTTGCTTGATTTACTGTAGAAATTGTTTGTTGTCACTTTTTTTTGGTATTTATTCTTGGTAGGAAAATGGAAAATTTGCTTATTGAGTCTTCACCAAATCTACCTGATAAACGATCAAACCTCATGTGAAACAGAGGTTTACGTGAATCATGTATATATAACACAGAACATATAACACACGTGTTTATGTACTTGTGTGTAAGTGGGTCTGGCCCTCTGAAACATTTCCCTCTCCTGGACTCTGTGCTGCTGTGCTCTGGGTGGGCTCCATCAGAGTCCAGCAGAGTCTGGAGAGGGTCCAGTCTCATTAGCTGCAGCTCAGAGCTCCTGATCAGTCAAGTAGAGGGGATTGAACTGTGACCCTGTTGAGGCAGAACACAGGGGAGAAGATCTATACCCGCTGGCACTGCCACAGGCCTCTTTTCTTCTCTTGTGTTTGCTGACATGTGGATCGGAGGGGCGTATTGATGGCGGCTCACGCTGCGCCGCGCTCACCCGGGCTACAGATGATACACGCCAGCACGTACACACACACACACACACACACACACACACACACACACACACACTCACTCACAAAGATATCCGTTGTGAAGTGGCGGCGTCCATCTACTGTAAAGTCTAGCCTTGAAGCTCGGTTTGTCTTCCTCTGAACACACAGCACTCAGACTGCTCACCTCTCCGTGTGTCCTAATGCCTCATACACACTCACACACACACACATATACATCAGATTTTTAAAAAATATTTCAGGTGTGAGTGAAACACTACAGTCTGCATCCTACACACTGGAATGCAATCTTAGACAAGAACTCTGCAACCCATCCAACCCTGATCTCATGAAGCTCATACTTCATCTCTGCAGAACCTTATAATCAAGTCGTTATTGATATTATTCTCAAATTGCTAGATTAGTGATGACATTTATTTCAAGATGTTTGTATTATTAAGCGGACAGTTTAACAACAACAAAAAGGCAGAAAATGTAGAGAACTGTAAAAGAAAATGATCAAAAATGATTTTGTATACATTTTGATGAATAAAAGTTTTTTTAGAATAAAAAATCTATTCCATCTTTAGATCGGTGCTTCTATAGAAATTAAACCTGTTCTTATATTTTTTCAGCCTCTTATATGGAGGGAATAGTGATAAGTGAGGCTGAGTGTGTGTGATTGTCCTCTCCCTTTGTGCGTGTGTCTCCAGATAAGACTCTATCTCTATCCTGTCTTATCTTCACACACAACTATTCACACATAAAAGCCTCATCCTCATTTGCCCTAATTGTATGCTCATCCAGGCAGACACAATATCGTCTTTTAGGAAGTGTGACTAACCCAAACACAGGTGTGTGTGTGTGTGTGTGTGTGTGTGAGCGAGGGCCAGGTGGCTGCGGCGCTCTCACACCGCCTGCAGTTTCTGACAGTATCAGATGTTATCAGGAGGAGCTGTGGGAGGGAGAGATGGCTTATCTGTGGCGATGCGCGCTGATGAGGCTGAAGGTGGAGGCGATGCCGCGAGGAGACATCAGCCGCCGCCGCCGCCGCGCAGTGCTGCTTCCTCAAGGCGACGGCTCACCTGCACTGCACCCTCAGTATGTGGGACAGGTGTGTGTGTGTGTGTGTGTGTGTGTGTGTGTGTGTGTGTGTGTGTGTGTGTGTGTGTGTGTGTGTGTGTGTGTGTGTGTGTGTGTGTGTGTGTGTGAGTGTGAGGGGGGAAGCAGGTGGATGTGTTTTCTTTGAGAAGAGGGGGATGGTGTTTATGTGTGTGTGTGTGTGTGTGTGTCAGCTGCCTTGAATTACCCTCTGGAAGGAAATAATCCCCTTTAGAGAACATTTCTAAAAAGGCAGTGAACGGTGTTTCTTACATTTTATGGCCCATTTTGCAGCTTATTTGCCAAACATTGACAGTGTGACATTCTAATCTGCCTGTGTGTGAATGTGAGAGCAGATTTTGTGCTCAGCGATCTGAGACAGCAACAACTGCAGATTTTGTTGTAAACCTGTCAAAATCAAATACTGTTAGCAGAGTGAAAACTATTACAGAGGAGCGGCAGAGGCAGAAGACAGCGAGAACAGGTTCAGTTTGTGTTTCTGTGTCGACCGGCTGAGTCAGAGTTTCACGACACAAGGTTTGATTTTTGTCCTTAAAGGTTTGAGAGGTCGTTGTTTTAGGCATCATGTTTGATGTTGGTTACTCTGAGTAAACACAGATCTGTGCTGATATCAGTCTCAGTCTCCTTCAGGTGTTTAAGTGGAGATTTATTGCCTTAATCAAAACATAATCAAACATTCAAATTGCAAGTAAATTGCGACGCAGCTCCCTGAGTGATAGATGTCACCTAGATGAGCCCTGGATGTGTACTAATGCAGTTTGGGCTCCCAGGTGACCCAGGAAATTAAGTCAAGCCAAGTGGCCCAATATCACATACAAGTGTCTCAAAGGGCTTTACTGGCTCACAGCAGCAGATGGTTCCAGATCAGCCTAGGGCTCTCCAGGAAGGCGGGGAAAACTCCCCTAAACCTTCATGTATAAGGAAGAGGAAGAAACGTTGGGAGAGGCAATTCAAAGAGAGATTCCCTCTCCTCAAACAGCCAGGTGTGCAATAGGAACCGCAGGTGGCAGGAATACAATAATACAGCAAGAGATGAATAACATGAATCCTGAGAGAGAGAGATAGAGGGAGAGAGAGAGAGAGAGAGAGGGAGAGAGAGAGAGAGAGAGAGAGAGAGAGAGAGAGAGAGAGAGAGAGGGAGTGCACATTCTCACCACCATCCTGCCCAATACAGCAGCCTGGGCAGAGCAAAGCCCCCCTGCCACAACCAAACGCTCCGGGCCGACCCGGCGCCCCAGGCCGACGAGCGAGGGAGCCGCACGCCAGCGCAGACGAACAAAACTGAATACAAGCACACAGCAGGCAGGAGTCCTGTGGAGAGAAACTTACTTATAATATTAAGCAGGCGAACACCAAGTGATGGCCGAAGATCTTCAACAAGTTTAGCACCAAATCCAAAACAAGCTGACATTTTATTTCCCCATAATATTTTGTTTCAGTAAGCAATCGTCTTTTTACCCACGCAGCAGACACAGAGCGTCATTAGCTACCCACAGAGTTTCGTTCTGTTGACCTAAAGAATATATATCAAATTTTGTTCTCCGCCGACTTCTGAGAAAAGTATCGGGGTGTTAATCATCTCACAGCCGTCTGGGGATTTCATCTGAATTCTCAGAAGGCAGCAGATCCTCAGCGTCTCTAAAGTGTAATCATGTTTCAAAATGCAGACGAGACAAATTGTCAGCGGTGTTCAGGGTGAGTCACGCACTTTTAAATTGACAGAACTGTCAAGTGTGTGTATCTAATGCCACACATGTCAGATTTGGTGACACTGCTGTCGACAGATAAAAACCAGCAGCTGGATTTAACAAGCGCAGACACATGAAGGCACCAAAAAGTGATGGAGCAGCAAACAAAACATTATGTAAAAGATGCAGAAGCAGATGAACACTTTCTGCTTGTTTCCCTTTTTAATCGGCCCGGTGCACATATTTATTTCAAAAGGTTGTATCGTTGTTGTCGTAATTGAAACTCGCTGACACACTGCTGTTTGTTCAGCAATGTTTAGAAAAGTGGGGTGCAAGCAGCCGAAGCATTCTCTCATTTTCTCCTTATTAACCACTAATTGAGAGAACGAGAGCGAGAGGGGAAAGGAAACGGCGAGAAGTGATGAAAGGTTGGTGCAATAATGGAGAGAGAGAGAGAGAGAGAGAGAGAGAGAGAGAGAGAGAGGAGAGAGAGTTAATGTGTATTAATGAGTGGTCCAGGTTATAGTGATGTGTATTTTTGGAGCCAATCTAATTACTCCCTAATGAAGGATTATGATCTGTCAATTAGCACCTCGTTCTCTCTCTCTCTCTCTCTCTCTCTCTCTCTCTCTCTCTCTCTCTCTCTCTCTCTCTCTCTCTCTCTCGTGCTCCTTTTACTGAGTATAAGTTCCTATTGGTATTAATGGTGACAAACACATATAGATAATAAAATATAAGATAATAATGAAATCAATAATTAATAAATAAAATGGATCATCATAATCACACACACACACACAGATAAAGAGAGAGTTTTTCCTCTCCGTCTCACAGTTATAAAGTTCATGCCCTGTGTTTTATAAAAAGCAGAAGTGAAGAAGTCAAGTTGAAACTTTTCTGTTTTGGGGAAATTGTACTTAATTTAGCTAAAACCAAATGTGTCACTTGATATTCCTAAATGTGTGGAGGCAGGTTGAGGTCCTGACAGTGTGATGTGCTGTGACAGTGTTGGATCTCTGTGTGTTTCAGTCTGTCAAACGTGTGCAGGTTGACGGCATCAGAATGAGTGACAGGCCGTGGCTGGGCAGCTCTCTCTCTCCCTGTCCGCTGTCATTGGCCCTTTGATCCCGTGTGACTGCTCGGACTTTGACAGACAACAGTCAGCAAATGAATGTCAGGATTTGTCTGGACTTGGCATTTTGCTGCCCGGTGTACAAGCTTGATTACAGCTCATCTTTAGCACACAGGATCATAAGTCTGCAAGCGGAGATCTGCTTCTCCTCACATTTAGCTTCACTATTTAAAAAACCTCAATAAGCATTTCAGTATCAAACATCTGTAATTGTAACTTTTTACAGATTTCTCCTCTCAGAACCAAAGTCTTAAAACACATCTGACATTTATATTTCCTCTTAGCTAGCTTGTGCATAAACCTGCCTCAGTAACCAAGGGCAGCCCTGACTTCCCCTCTCTGGCTGCTCTGATCTGCACGTCGCTATCAAAGTTCATTGAGCCATGCATCTCAATGAGAGCCTGATTGATCGTTCGGAGTGGAGCAGAGGTTTGGGTTCGATCTTTGCCCTCAGGTCCTGAGAAGGGAAATGTGGTCAGAGGGGCGCGGTGGAGCGGTGACTCAGTCCACTCTGCATCAACAAGATGATTGGACTGAGACATGCAGGGCCACACCTGTAACTGATGGAACAATTGTAGTGAGTAATGGAGAACATGAGGGAGTGAGAGAGAGTGAGAAATTGTGGGGTTTGTGCTCTGATTGACCTGTGGTCAGAGGGGTTATGTCCATTGATCTGTGCGGCAGAAGAAAAGGGCTTGAGCCTGAGGTGTTTCGCAATGAGCTTATTTGAGCTTTGAATTCCGCCCGGCTCCCAGCAGGAGCTTTCTCATCTTCTGATTCCTGCAGACTTACAGCTGCCATCTCCCGCTGGATGTGGCACCTCCATCTAATGCACACAACACTAGAGAGGCCAAAGGCCAATCAATGTTCTACAAGAGGTGGATACAGATCTTATTAGTCAATGAATGATCATTAGTGGTCTAACGAGACATTGATTTGTGCGAGGGCCAAAGGTTGCGGTGGTTGTTGTGAGTGTCTTTAATACATTAAACTCAATTGATTGCAGAGTGGGAGGGATATTTGTGAAGGATACAGGAATTAGATTGGGCAGTGAGAGATTTGAGGTCAAGCTGCAGAGGGAGGTTTGCCTTCATTGGCCACAGAATGAGGTTAGGATTGAACACGGAGCCCAACAGCACATTTGTCTTTTATGTCCATATTACCGGTGTAGCGGTCCTGTACTGAATAAAAAGCAGATATGTGTGTATCAGTAAGTACTAAGCAACAGGACTGAGGCTTTCAGACGCAGGAGCAGCAGCCCTTTGAAAGCTGAGGAAATGACTGTGCTCATAGCAGATGTGTTACTACAGGGCCTATTATGTTGCTCATTAAATACCCAACCTCTCAATAGGCCATTATTTCCCCAATAAAAAACAAACGGCGGCCTGCATACTTTCCCCTCTCCCCCCTCCGCCTCAGAGATTAGCTCTACCTCACAGACGGTGAAAAAGCCTGACTAATATCCTGCATGTGATGCTTTTAAAGAGGAAGCAGGCCACAGGACAGGGTGGAGTACAGGTGTGGCAGGAGCCGATGGCTTTTATGGCCCCGCCGTCTCCTCTGAAAGTGTGCCAAGGACCTGCCTACACAACCAACCGCTGCAGTGTTAACCGCCAAGCGTTAACTGCGCTCCCCCCGCCAATCTCTACATGCCCACTGCTTATTGAGTCTGTGCTTGTTACGGCTTTATGGAGGGATTTCTGATGTGCTTACAGAATTGTTTGATGATTGGGATAATGATGCCAGTTGGAGTGAGATGTCTCAGCACTTTACCGCCAAAGACCGCAGAGAAAAACAGAGCCTGCAACAAACTAAAACTCCACAACCTTCCGTGATGTCTGCTGGAGCGTTTCCTGCCATTCAAAGCCGTCCAATCCTCCCCGCGTCAATCAGCGTTATAGCGCGTCTTCGGGTTTTGTCACCGGGGGATGTTCGTCACCGCGTCTCCCCTGCAGAACAGCCTTTTCATGCCCCGGCATAATGTCAGCGGGTGACATGCGGGCCTGATGTGATGTGGCATTCACTAAAGGTCACGTTAGGCATCTCAGCTTCGTCCGCATCAGCAGAACTGGCAGCCGTCATATGGGCGCCGGCGTCGGCCATTACCCGGGCCCGCAGGGGGACTGGGTGCTTTGAGGATTTGTCAGCGGGATTCTGATCTCTGTGTTTCAACGGCCGGCAGACAGTCACCGTACCGATCCTGATGCAGAACAAGAGAAAGTGGCCTTGACCATCAATCATACGAGGAGAAAAGGAGGGCTGAGATATCTTGTTGAACTTTCTATCTCCCGATGCTCTTGATAAAGAGAATAGGGCAGAGACATATTGCAGTGTTTTGATGGGTTAGTCAGCCGGCGGGTGCGCTCGGCTCAAACCCACGGGGAGATAAGACAGATTGTATTCAGACGTGTTGTGTTGTGCGCTGACAACACAAACGCACACAACAGATTTATTTTCCCTGACTGTTCCATTTTAGCCCTGACCTGATTAATACATAAAAGCAATATGGAAGTGTAAACGGATCAAAGTGGTTTATTCAATTTTGATGTGACTGAAAGTACAGAAGAGAACGTGAGAGAATAAAAGCAGACGACCCTCTGAAGTGAGGTCAGGGAGGGAGAAGAGGCGACGGCAGCCGGACAAAAGCGGGACAGCCGGGAGAGAGAGAGAGGGAGAGGGAGAGATGTCTTCAACTGATGAGACAGGGACAGAAAAGAGAACAATCAAGAGACGGTGAATGCTCCGGCCAGGCCAACTCAGCGACGCCCCGCTCCGTGAGAGAGAGAGAGAGAGAGAGAGAGAGAGAGAGAGAGAGAGAGAGAGAGAGAGAGCGAGAGAGCGAGAGAGCGAGAGAGAGAGAAGGCCAATCCATCCACGCCAGTTGCCGTAGTGAAGGAGCGGTTAACAAGCCCCACAGGTTTTACAGCCCCCTGTTTGTGTGTCTGAGACCCCCCAGGCTGCAGAGGAGCTGAGGCTGACAGATCCTGACAGGGTTTATGTGGGTTGGGGGGATGGAGATGTGTAAAAAGGTGGTGTGTGTGTGTGTGTGAACCAACAACTGTCACTTAAGAGCAGAGCAGGAGCAAAGGGTTCAGTCGCGGCGAAAGCGTGTAAAGATACACAACAAACAAACACACATGCATATACTAGCACACCATTAGAATGGATGTGTGTGTGTGTGTGTAGCTGAGGTGAAAGGTGGGGGCGGGGGGGGCTTATCCAAAAAGTGGACCAATAAAACACCTGAAAATCAAATCCCCTTGCTCTTATCGCGGCGCCATTCAGAGACGTTATCTGTGCAGGTAATGCGGTTATAAATTCAATTTCAGCCCAGAGATTTCATTGTTTACTGATGCCTGCGTGTTCCGGGCGGCAGAGCGCAGAAAGCCCGGGAACGCTCGATGCGTGTCGGGAAAACTCATTTAGGCCTCCACGAGGGGATGCAGAGGAGGCGGCGTGAGGGGAGGAGTGAAGCGGGCCAGCTGTCACTCTTCCAAGGACACCCGACTCCGCTTTCTATTTTCCGCCCCATGTTTTATTTACAGGCCATTTTGTCCTATTTGGTTCCTCATTATGGGGGCTCATAGCTCAACTGATGTCAGGGGACGCCACTTGCCGACAGACATTGGCATCCCTGCTTGTCATGTCGCCGGTCATTTGGAGCGGAGCCGGGCCGAGTGTTAGTCGGCCGCTTGGATAATAAGGTCCTCAAGGAAGTGGAGTCCACACTGTGGGGTCACCAGCTGTCACAAACGCTAACCTGTTGCTAACGTTATATATTAGAAATCTGTAAATTGTGATAGCCAGCCCTGTCATTTGTTTTCCCTCCACTGTGCAAAGACAGGAAATTAGGTGCATCATGCCTACCAGCTCTCTCCCTGTGATTGATGGCTTTCAGGAGTAAATCACCTCATCTACTAGGTAAAATCTTGATATAGTGGAGCTCCTCAGGCTCCCAGCTGGCTGCTTATGGCGGTAATCCATCAGTGGGGCCCAATGGGCCGAGCGGCCCTCCTGGGTAATGTTCCTATTGACAGCCTATGATGTCAACACTGTGACAGCAGGGGGCCAAGCAGTGTGTCTGTTTGTTTGTGTGTGTGTGTGTGTGGGACTGTATTTTACCTGTTTTCCCCTTAGTAGTACACATAGAGCCACTGCTGACACACACACACACACACAGCAGAAATAATAAGAGCCAATTCAGCAATCTTTTATTGTTTCCTCGTCGATCCCTGGAGCCACGTAAATAAGATCTGATGAGACGAGAAGTAACAAGCAACAAAACTAAATGTAACGTTCACAAGTCTGCAGACAAAACACAGAAGAGTCTCAGGGATATGAAGCCTGAACACACAACTGTAGGACCGTAATTGCATAAAAACGGTGTCACATGATCGCAACGGACCCTCTTCCTCTAGTGTTCCCTCTGACCTTTGCTCTTTCTCTTTCTCTCTCTCTCTCTCTCTCTCTCTCTCTCTCTCTCTCTCTCTCTCTCTCTCTCTCTCTCTCTCTCTCTCTCTCTCTCTCTCTCTCTGTGCCTGCAGGTAAGGTGAAGGCTCTGTATGACTCCCAGGCCCCGATGTGTCCAGTGTGCCAGGCGGTGCTGCGACCGGGGGAGCTGCAGGAACACATGGAGCAGGAGTTAACCAAGCTGGCCCAGCTGCAAATCAGGTCAGCCATTAAACCGTCGCCCTTTCTCTGTTTCATGCCTCCAGAACTGGATTCGTTCTCGTTTCGTCCCAGACTTTCTATTCTGTTCAGCTTTCATGTCATAATTAATGCTGACAGACGCGTCACAGAAGGGACCCCCCCCCCTCCATGGTATCTCCCAGCGTGTCTGTCACCTGAGTGCAATGTTTACAAGCCTCCTCATTGTTCTCTACATATTTCATATTACAGCCTCCGGCCTCCAGGCGACAAATCATACAGCGGGCGGATAATGTCCTGCTAATGGCTGCTTTGCCTACATCTACACACACACACACACACACACACATCACACAGTAACATTTCCACAAAGACCAAGGGTGCACACAGACACACACACACATTACCTGCTGCTTAGACCAGAAGAATGATATCTCCAATAAAGACATTACACTCCAAATCTGCTTAACGACCGCTCCGTGGACAGTAATGGTTTCAAATTGAACTTGGCCCACGGGGACACTCTGTATGCATGTGTGGGTGTGTGTGTGTGTGTGTGTGTGTGTGTGTGTGTGTACGTGTACAGTATCTGTGATCAACAAAGTGGGAAAGACTAAAAAAAGGTTATGCACAATCGCAAGCACAAACAGGAAGGAATAAAGGGAGACACTTTGCCGTAGATAGTGTGTGTGTGTGTGTGTGTGTGTGTGTGTGTGTGTGTGTGTGTGTGTGTGTGTGTGTGTGTGTGTGTGAGAGAGAGAGAGAGAGAGAGAGAGAGAGAGAGAGAAAAGCATGTTTTATACTCATGTTGTTCCCTCTTCCTCCCTCAGTGCCGCCCCAGTGCAGCATGATCATCTCATGAGGACACCTAAGGTAAATACGGAGGTGATGCCTTCATGATCTTCAGGAAAACTCAATTTCTGGTGTCTTGCCTTTGACTCTCTGTCCGTCTGTGCTCTCTGCTTTTTCTCCCCTCTAGTCTCTGACTCTCTCTTTGCACATCAAACGTGAGGGGGCTTCTCCCACGTCTCCCCCTCGACTGTGTGAGGACGCACACTCTGACCGATACCAGGTGAGCTGACAAGAAGAGAACAATCAAAACAATCAATAAAGAAGACAATTCCTAGTTTTCAATAAAAAAGAGAATGAAATGTTGCATGAAGAACTCTCTTGCAGACACACACACACACACACACACACACAGACACACACACACACACACACACACACACACACACACACAGACACATGTTCTCTCCAGCTTTGTTGTGTTGCTTCACTGACACATTGGACTGGTTTGCGTTGTGTTAAATTGTCTTGAGGTCGCACAAATTCTAGTTCCGTGTTAAACTTCTGAGGTCTGGGGTCGATCACACTACACTTAAAAGTCATAAATTCATTAGGATGAAAAGATGAAGATTTGTTGTTGGGTTGTAACAGAGTGACTAATACCTCACTTATTACAGCGCATTCCTCCACAAAGGCCAAACTCGTTCTGATGTGGCTTTGTTGTGTTTCAGCCGCAGCTCCAATGGTTGTAATTAGATCTCTGGATAGAACAAACCAGGGCCGGCACAGGCAGGGCTTTGAACCCATAACCTTCTAGCTGTGAGGCAGCAGGGTGCCTGCATGCTGGCCCACAGAGAACTCTTATAGAGGAGATAAATACGACATGTTTGACTGAAATATGCCACAAATTACAACATTAAGAAAATCAAATCCTGGATCCAGATCAGCACCAAGAGTTTATGAGTTTAAAGATGTAAAACCGCTGTGAAGGTCACTGTGCAGCTGTGAAGGTCACTGTGCAGCTGTTACTCATGCTACTGTACTGTTACTTCTGTTAGTATTGGGGAATTTTGTGTAGAATCTGTGGTAATCTGCTTCACTGTGCGTTTGTCTTCTTCCAGACGTTTCTGCGTGTGCGTGCCAACAGACACACAAGACTAAATGGTACGTAAATACACAGTCTGTGTGTGTGTGTGTGTGTGTGTGCGTGTGTGTGGAATGTGAAGCTGCTTTGCCGTGTGTTGTGTTAAAAAAAGGAGCCAGACTATTTCTAATAATCCAGCTTCTTTTATTGCGACCAGTTGTGTGTTCGTCCCTCCCTCCTCCCCTCCATGTCACCATCCCACCCACCCACCCGTCTGTCCGTCCGTCCGTGGTTAACACATCCTCCCTTTCCCACACCATCTCCCCTGGCCTAGCGCCCACACGAGCAGAGGAGCTATTAACCTTTCAACTTTGACCTCTTGATATGTTAACAGTCGATGACCTCTGCTGGTGCAGGTGCTACGTCAAATCCGCCCCATTACGCCCTCACAGCGCCGGAGCTCACCTAGACTGCACGCAAGCTGGTAAGACGCTCTGAGCCGTACGTCTTTCATCCTCGCCACAACACGCATGCAGAGCCACGCCTCCATCACGGGCCGACGGTCACACTCTGAGAAACAGCTTTAAGAAGGGGAATTTTAAAATTCTAATTATTTTTTATTAAATCCAATTCTACAATTTTAAAAGGGGAAATGACCTCATCTCTTATTTCAGGGATCGATAGTTGGTTGATAGAATTAGAAACCAAATGATGGAAATTCTTTGCAAATCATTTAAATATGATTTTGGTTTTCGAGGCAATTTAGTGATTCAGTTTCAGATTTCTGACATTAGTGTCTTTATGTTTATGTTTATGTATTTATGTGTATTCAGTCGAGTTAGTCTGGTGTAAAGTTTGTCTCACTGAGGGGATGAAGTTTCACAAACTCTATTTCTCCACATAGATTTTCTGTCTCAATTAAAAAAAGATCCAACAAAAATAACACAAACTTTAACAGTTGAAGTAAAAAGTCTCCGTGTCCGTGTCCATGTGTGTGTGTGTGTGTGTGTGTGTGTGTGTGTGTCGGCTCCTGGTGACTAAATAATGATTATGTCCCAAAATATATTTTCAACCTACGGGAGGCCATTTATAATGTGATGCTGTGTGTGTGCGTGGTGTGTACGCATGTGTGTGTGTGCAGCGACGCAGACGTGAACCTGCGGCTGACGCTGTCAAAGTCTCACTCCTGTTATTATTAGCGTGTGCGGCTCCTCGCTGACTCTTCAAACTGCCAGCGCTGTCGAGCTCTGTTAGCCTTTATTGGACCTTATAACGGGACAGAATAATGAGCTTCTAAATACACGTCAGGGAGGAAGAGGAGGGGAGCCGACGGGAAGGGGGGCAGGGGGGGTTCTTCTCCTCTATTGGTTAATCAACCTCTCCTCTCTGTGTTTGATGAGCTCCTCCTCATCTATGACCGTCTCTTTAACCCTCATTATGTCTGCTGGAATGGCGGCACTCAGGTCACGGCCACCAGCTTTGCGTGTGTGGGCCTCGCCCACCCCCCCACCCACACACACCCACACACACACACACACCCTGGGGCCCCACTGTCACCCAGCGGGAATTAGAAGACTCTAAAACTTAATGTCCCCTTATGCAATCTGCAGTCAGTCAGGTCACAGCAGGAGGAGAGGGGCAGTTGGTGTTCTGCCATGTTAACTTTTATATCAGCATCTCAGCGAGGAAAGTGGAGGAGGAGGAGGAGGAGGGGGGAGGAAGAGGAGGTGATGACAAGTAGGAAAATGGGTTGGAGGGAAGGGGGGGGGGGGGCAGTTTTGTCGCTACCTAAGCTGATGTGGTGAAGTCGCTGCACCTCTTCAGTCTCACAGGAGAAGAGTTCAACTTTTTGAACTTCATTAACAGAAGAGAGTGTGGTTGTGTAAATGAACATGGTCAAACTTGTTCACAGAGTCCAATGTTTTAATATTTTAACATTTAAATATACTGAGGGAATATTCAGTTTGAGTTTAGAAAGAAACAAAGTCAAAACAAACGCTCACTATCTTTTAACAAACATTAAATGATGTTTGTACTCTTCCATGACATCTTCACTCTTTTCTCTGTCTCCAGTCAGGATTGGAAAACTGAAGAGGAGGAAACCAGAGGACATACAGGTGTGTGTGTGTGTGTGTGTGTGTGTGTGTGTGTGTGTGTGTGTGTGTGTGTGTGTGTGTGTGTGTGTGTGTGTGTGTGTGTGTGTGTGTGTGTGTGTGTATGTGTGTGTGTGTTTGTACTAAAGACGGATGATGATGACGATGATGATGTTTGATTCACTGGCTGGGGTTCTATTGTAATCTGAGACGGATACACACTGGATGAAGCCGGTGGACGTCAGGTTGCGAGCATGTCGGTGGTCCCGACCTCTGACGCCGCTCACTGGCTGTGTTCACATGGCATCAGGCTCACTGTCAGCTCAGTGTGTATCCATGTGAAAACACCACCGGCGCTGCTTCACAGCTATGAAAACACAGCAGCAGATACATAGCTGCAGGCTACGGGAGGCATATGGAGATATTCACTGAGACGGAGAGAATATGTATGTGTTTATATATGTGTGTGTGTGTGTGTGTTTGTGTGTGTGTGTTAGGAGGGTTCTTCCGAAGTGGCGCCGTTAGAGGATGAGTGGAATGAGAGGAGGAGGATACAGATGACGTCTATGGTCGGAGGGTTCAAAGGTAAGCATGAAGTGGTGTCGTGCTCCGTGTGTGTGTGTGTGTGTGTGTGTGTGTGTGTGTGTGTGTGTGTGTGTGTGTGTGTGTGTGTGTGTGTGTGTGTGCGCGTGTGAGCCATCAAGGTACCCCTGTGTGTGATCTTGCTCGGTGGAGGGTGAGTAATGTGAGTGAGTGGCAGTTGAAAAACCAGTGAACTTTTCAGTCCCGATCACGGCGTGCAGCAGGGATGCCTCAGAGGTTTGAGCTTTAAAAGGGAAACACTTTGCTCAAACAAAAAGCTCTGACCTGCAAACCTGTTACCCACACACACACACACACACACACACACACACACACACACACACACACACACACACACACACACAGAGAGGAGCAGGCACGATGCTGAAGGAGGCGATAACGTAGCATTTCAAGAACTACAAATTCCCTTTATTGTGACCTGAGTCCTAACAGTGCCGCCCTCTTCCCTCTGGGCTCTGACCTTCGCAGGCGGCGTTCTGGTGAGCTCCACGTCTAAGGAGGGCCGGGACAGCGACGCAGATCTGGACGTGGACGGAGACGACACTCTGGAGTACGGCAGAGCGCAGTATCCTTCAGAACGTGATGGGGTTTAGAAGACGTGTGCTGCAACAGGAGTTAACTTCACTGTGGGTTTGAAAGAGGAGATGAGTGTGTTTGTCATCAGTGTGTGTTCTGTGTTCCTAAGCTCTGTGCTCTCAGATACACAGACACAGATGTGATCCCCTGTTCAGCAGAAAGCTCCAAAGAGGCCACAGTGAGGTGTGTGTGTGTGTGTGTGTGTATCTGTGCTGTCATCACATAGAACAACACAACAATACATTCATCATTTATTTATTTTCGAAGCTTTTGAATGAGTTTTTATTGTTTTGCAGTGGACTGCCTGATTCCAGAATAAACCTGGACTTTTCCAAGTGGTCAAATGAGGGTGAGTCAACTGTGAAGACACATAGGGATGAAATCAAAGCTTCTTCTGTTCTGTGAGAAGCGTCAGAGTAGAACTGAACGACATTGTTTGCTGTACAGTTAAGCATCAAATCAAAGTCAAACCTGCTGCTCTGTGTTGTGTTGTTGTCTCAGGGAGTCCCTCTACCAGCTGTGCAGAGACCAAAGACGGCAGCACATCTGGGCTCCCCAAGACCTGCAAGAACACGGAGATAGAGACGTGAGTGTGGACACTTCTGACTCCTCACCTGGTTCCTTAGTTATACCAGGATGTTGTATTTATTTATGTTTACAGTTTGATGTAGTTTAGAAAGCTGAGAGGGTTGAACTCCTCATTCACTTAATAACAGAACATATATAGAGCATTAATACATGAATTCTTCTCCCTGTAATGATCAGGAGGGTTTGTATGGGAGAACAAAGAGAAAAGAGCAGAATCCAGGAACATGAGATCAATATTGAAGCATTAAAACATATTGTTTCTCAACTCTGCATTAAAGCTATTAGACTCGACCACTTCAGCTCTTTAAAAGCTCATAACTTTATGTTTCAAATCGATATCTGTCATTTATGGGGCCGTCGTCTTCCTGTGATAAAAGGAGTTTGATACATGAGCTTTTTATTTTCTGTCTTATAAACACGCAGGTTGAACAAAAATCAATAGCAATCAATCATTCCTTCATCCCTCTTGTGTTTGTGTGTTCCTGTTATCGTATCCCAGCATGCACCGGGTGAGCGGCAGGGAAACAAAACAGTCCCAGGTGTGAATCAGCCAATCAGAGCTGAGGAAGCGGAACCGTCCCGTTCTGTAAAGCGTGTTTCGGTTATCCGGACGCTGGATTAATATCACTTTGTGTGTGTGTGTGTGTGTGTGTGTGGTGTGTGTGTGGTGTAGCAGCACAGGCCAGCTGCCCCGTGCACAGCATAATCTCACTGTATCAATGTGATGATATCATCAATCAAGGTGATGGGAGGCGACGCACACATTTCATCACACTTAATGCCTGCAGCCCGTCTGCCTGTCCGTACAGTACGGACGCACGTGTGCCACCAGCCTGTAATTGTGTGTATGTGTGCGAGTGTGTATGCTGATCTCCGTGAGGACCCTGACACCTGCCCCCCCCCCACCAAACCCCATTCCCCCCCACCCTCCTCCTCCTCTGCTTATGATAAATGAGACAGGGAATGCAGGCGATGTGATTGCTGCTAAATTTCACGCTCAGTGTCCATGTTGGCCAGCGAATAATTTAATCTGTCTTCGATTTATAAATGAGTCTCCAGTGTCTGCCTAACCCGTACACGCCCCTGTCTCCTGTGTGTGTCTCTGTGTGTGTGTGTGTGTGTGTGTGTGTGCAGGCTCTCAGAGGATTCCACGCTGACAACTCTGGATGCACTTAAAGCTCGAATAAGAGATTTGGAGAAGCAGTTGTCTAAAGGGGACAGATTTAAATGCCTCATCTGCATGGTGAGTATGAGGGTGACAGAGTGCAGAACACACACACACAGAACACACACAAACCACAGTCATGCTCCTGCAGCGCACAGCAATAAATCTGTATTATTGTTTATCATCCTATAGTGTTGATATGATGATGATATATGTCGATTCACAATTCCCTCCATTAAATTGACAGCAAACAAACTAGGATAAACAATGTAAACATATATGTTCCCTATAAGGCAAAGTGTTCTATATAAAGGGTTAATCAGTGAACTTTCAGAATGATATGATCATAATGCTGGTTTGAATCACACAGCCTTTGGTAGGTAAATGCTTTAGTGTGTGTATCGTACTCAAGCCAAGCCCATCTCATATTCCCTCTGAGTGATCGTGTTGTGTGTGTCGTTTAAGTGAAGCACCTTTCTCAGAGGGATTTGTGATACACATTCTCTAAAGGCAAGACTTTCAGACACAGCATCCAGGCTGCAATGGCATCAATTTGTGTGAATTTGTGGCATTTGAGAGAGAGCAGTGGTTGAATTCATATATTTGTAAATCTCGACTTTGAAAGAGTCGGTGCCTCCCCAGCCACAAACCTCACAGCCAACCTCACTGCACGTCACTGAATAGCTTAGAATTGAACGCACAATAACAGGGCAGCCATGTTTATACATGGCACTGTGCCCAGTTTGATATAAAACACAATTTTATACAATATATATAGTAGGGGGTCCCTGCTCCATCTCTCAGTCAGTTTGGGAGTCCTTGTCATGTAAAACGTTGAAGACCCCTGGCTTAGACACTTCCTGCAGCTTTGTGTCGACATCTAGTGGCAGCTGTGCGTACTGCAACGAATGAATCCCTTCTTTGTGTCTCTGCAGGACACTTACACGACTCCCCTCACATCCATCCAGTGCTGGCATGTTCACTGTGAGGAGTGTTGGCTTCGAACGCTGGTAAACCTTCAAGTTATCAAATATATTTATGACAATACAAATTGCATGCTGCAGTCAGTGATGCTTATTGTTTTTGCCCCCAGGGAGCAAAGAAGCTGTGTCCTCAGTGCAACACCATCACTTCACCTGGAGACCTGAGGCGGGTTTACCTGTGACGCAGCCGGCCAGCCGCAGCCAAGGGCGGAGTCAAAGGGGCAGGGGCTTCTCACATTTTAACCAATCAGGGGTGGACCTGTGGGCAGCTGGCCTGTCAAAGAATCCCACCCTCGTCCTCCTCACACCATCTTTGATCCTACATGTTTGTCAGTGTGATCTCACCCCCACCCGAGCGGCGAGTGCGTGAGTGTGGTCTGTCTGTGTGTGTGTGTGTGTGAACTTTGACCTTCATTCAAAGCCCTGTACAGTATCCCATGTTCCTGCTGCAACTTCATCCAGGTCGGAAGAATCATAGGCGAAACTTCAACGCAAAGGAAAGCTCAGGCACCGAAACACAAATGGGAAAAAAAATGCTTTGGGACAATATTTATCAATTTTGTAACCCTCTGTCTGTTTTATGAAAACAAAAAAGTTGAATCACATGCAAAGCACATGTACATAGTTTTGTGTATGTTTGAAATGGTATATGTGTGTGTGTGTGTGTATATGAAGTTGAACTACCCAGCTGTATTTACTGTACAGTTAGTCTTTGCTTCTTAGATCATTTATCATTTGTTTAGATCCCTGTAGGTGGGGAACATTTACAGTAGATTCATTTTTGTCTTTGTCTTTGGTGTGTTTCTTTGTATAGGACCATTCAATCTAAAACTTTATCAATGTTACTACAATAAAACTTGTGTGTAAAAAAGCTGATGAGTCTTTAAATTGTGCTGGAGTTCTATGGATGAATTTTCACTTGTTGAGCTTGTGGATGTTGTGTACAGGCAGTGTGCGGGTCACAACCTATTTCTGAGGAGTGTCTGTAGTGTGTGCGCGCGCGTGTGTGTGTCTTTTAGAAGTGGGTCGTTGCAGGATTAGCCAGCTCAAGCCCATCTCAGCTCTTTGGGAGTGGTGAGACACTAAACCCTGCTATTCTCAGACCACTCGGGCGCAATCACGTCTCATAGACAACTGGAAGAGCCTGGAGGGAATCTCAATGTATTTTAATATAAAATGGCTGGAAAAGTATTTAAAATTCGGAATCTGTATCTGAAAAACAAGTTGAAAAAGACCAAAAAGACTTTTCTGAGGTGAAAACACAACAGTAGACCAGCTGTGGAAAATCATTACATTACATTACGATCATTTGGCAGACGCTTTTATCCAAAGCGACTTACATTACATTATATTACCACCCTTCGCAGAGGGGGGAGCAATTGAGGGTTCGGTGCCTTGCTCAGGGGCACCTCGGCAGGGACTCGAACCGGCAACCCTCCGGTTCTTAAGCGGAAGCTCTACCCACTCGACTACTGCCTCCCCAAATCAGGACCAAATGTCACACACATGTCAGTAAAAAACACATTCTTAATATCTAAGTTTCTATGTATTCATCATTTATGAAGTGTCAAAATTGTGGAAGGTATTAAGAGTTTAACAAGTTTTTGAAGTTAAGTTGTTGTTGTCTGCAACATCTGAATCTAGAGTGCAGAGCTGACAGCCAATCAGCTTCAACCTCCTCCACTCTGACAGGACACAATACACACACACATGGAGAAGGCTGGAAAAACGTTCAAATCTAAAGTATCTTAAAGTCGCCACAATTGAAAAGCAGTTAAAATTCTCATAAGAACATATGGAAGAGATGAACACTACAGGTCACAGCCGTCATGGATACTGGATACAGCGTGTTGCTGTCTGTGGGTTAAAGTATGCAGAAGTAGCTGAGTGACAAAAGAAACAGAACAAAGGAAAAATGGGATTTAAAGACACCCTGCACAACTCATGGGGGAATACCTGGATGTTATATTAAGTAATGAACACCACGAGAAGTCCGTTTGCTTGGTTACTGCACTCAGCTGAAGGATGTGGGTCTCTCTGGACGTCTTGACAGTTTAAACATATGGGAAACGGCATGTGTGCACAGTTTATTCAGTTTGGTGTTGAATGTCTTTCTCCTGTGTGATCCGTTGCCATGGTTTATAGGAATCCCTACAGTTTGTGTTTGTGTATATAAACCAGCCAGTATGCACACGTGTGATTGGTCAGTGAGCTGATGGGAGGTGGCGGTAATTTAGATTGACACTGAGCTGCCTCATCTGACATACAAACACACACACGCACACAAACACACACACACACACCGCAGTGCTTTTACAGTTCATTAAGTAGCCTGGTTGAAGACTGATCTGCTGTGAGACACTGCACACTCACTGAGAGATAAGGTAAGAGGGACTTTTGATTTGTTCAATCCTGATCGTTTATTAGTGCAGCATATTGTATTTATGAGCTTAATGCTTAAACATAAATAAGATGAGTTGTTTGTGTAAAGATACAGAGTAGAAGTCTAGAATAGCTTAGTCTATTTTTATGAGAATAGAAGTTCAGAGAAAAGGATTTATGATGATACTTGAAGAAATAAAAATGATGAAACGTTGCAGTTCTACTCTAAAAGTACATGTGAAGACAACGATGAAGACTCTGACTTCCAGGAAGCTTTTCTGTAGACTCTGGGATTGTAAATGAGCCAGAGACCTCCGCCTATCCCCACTGACCCTTCACACGCATCCCTAACACACACACACACACACACACACACACACACACACACACACACACACACACACACACACCCTTTGCATTGAAACAATGAAGGCGTCACTACATGTAAATAAGGAAACAGGAGTCTTTACAGCCTTTTGCAAGCTGGGATGTTTGAGGGCAGCTGATGACCTAGATCAAAAGATTCTCACTGAACACGACAGAGAGCCTTGTGGGGTTTGATTAGAGGTGTATGTGGTCTGTGTATGTTTGTGTGTGTGCAGCAAAACTAAAACCGTATTATGAGTACTTTTACTTTTTCTATTACTCTAGAATATTTTAGCTTTACTACCTTTTTATGATACGATTTACTTTTGAGTTGCTTATTCGATTTTAACTCCAATTCAGTAACTTCAATTACATGAATGAAGTTAATTATATGACAGAAATTGCTGTCTTTTCCTTAACACTATCTTGTCTGTCTGTCTGTGTGTGTGTGTGTGTGTGTGTGTGTGTGTGTGTGACAGTCAGAGCCATGTCAGGACCGAGGCCTGTGGTGCTGAGCGGCCCCTCTGGAGCAGGGAAGAGCACTCTGATGAAGAGGCTGATGAAGGAGCATGAGGGTGTTTTTGGATTCAGTGTGTCACGTACGTTTGAGTACAACTCAACACTGATGATGTCATTGTGCACTGACCAGTATATCTTCATAATATTACATTATAATGAAACTTTCCCCATCTATGTGACAGTCCTGAGTTTGTGTCTCTGTGTGGGTGTTCATGATGAAATCCTTCTCACAGACACGACCAGAAAGCCTCGACCAGGAGAGGAAGACGGCAAAGGTACAGTCCCACAGCTCCATCATACAGTGTGTGTGGTTCCCTGGATCAGGACTGTGTTTGTCTTTCTTATACAGACAAACACAAGCATGCATCTCTTTGTTTCCCTGCTACCTGCTTCCCCCGCCTGCCCCGTCCACAATACTTCTTACTCCTAAGTGAACTGCACAAATGGCTCTTGACCCCCTTGATATAAAGGGATAAACCTCTCTCTGTGCCTGTTTTGTTTTCTCCATAGGGCTGAACAAGCTCCCCTTCCTTCTGGGGGCTGCTTTACTGCCTGTAGCAGCCGTCTTATCCTCTGAGGAATTAAAAAAGTCTACCTCATTTTCGTGTCCTAACGAATCAGAAACCACAGATGAAGGTGACCTTAGTGTGATTCCTGATCAGTCTTGAAGCGGAGGGATGGGGGTTACTTTCATCATCCTGGCACGACCTCAATGGATACTTAGTCTATAGTCATGTGACCAAAAAACAAAATTAAATCATTCATTTTGTCTCACACAGTCTACACTTTGGAGTAAAAAGCTTTTGAAAATAACCCCCTGTGAAGCCTCACAGGGTTAACTCCCATTTCCCACTGTGGTTGATTGAGCAGTGATGAGCGATGATTTGCAACCAACCATTAGCATCACAGGAAAACAATTCAGCCTGTATGTCAAAAGTCAGTCTGAATAAAAGCAGCTTTTCATGCTGACTGATTCATTGGAAACAGACAAAGTTTCGGAATTGTAGCTTTCTTTTCTCAGTGCTGCTTAAAAAAACCAACCAGTGTTTGTTTACACCTCAGTCTGCTGCTCGTGTTCATGCTAATGGGTTGCGTGCTGTCACCTTCCCCATTAGGATGCTGCCATGCTGGTCGCTGTAGTAACATGCTTGTGTAGTAATGTGCTGATCCTCAGAGGTCACCTCAGAATCACCTGTGTCCAAAAACAATGGTTAATGACAGAACTTTGTATCCAATAAGCACAATTCACACACACACACACACACACACACACACACACACACACACACACACACACTCACATAAAACCACCATTGTGCCTGGGCCTCCTTCCATTGGGTCTTTGGTTGCTCTTACACCACCTTTCTGTGAAATCATTTGTTTCCATAATGCTGAACTGGCCTCATGATTAATATATCATCTTGCAGACTATCACTACACCACAAGAGAGGCAATGCAGGAGGGCATCGACAACGGAGAGTTCATAGAGAATGCAGAGTTTTCCGGCAACATGTATGGAACAAGGTAAGAGATAAAAACTAATTACAAATTCTTCATATTAAAGTCTGAATGTATTAGCCTTTCACCACCATCACCCACCAAAGTCTATTGCCTTGCATAATAAAGTAGCCTTGGGGGCCTTGGACCACCTGGGGCCCCTAATAGTCTGGTGACAGATGGAGCTTTAACTTCCATTAGGTCAGAAAGTGCAACACTGCAGCACCTTCTTGTGGTTTAATCTCCTCTTATTCTGAAGATAAAACACACACGCACGCGCACACACACACACACACACACACTGAGCAGCTTGGCTCAACGCTGTGATCCTCTTACCTTAACACTGCATGTTTGAAGTACAAAGTGACATGATCGCACAGTATTTGCTCTCTTCAGATGTTTAGTCCTGGTTGGTAAAACAGCTTTGTATCTAATATGTTACTTTGTAACTATTCAATCATTCTCCAGTAAAGCTGCCATTGAAGATGTGCAGGCCAAGAATCTAATCTGCATCCTGGACGTGGACATCCAGGGGGTGAACAGGATTAAGGAGACTGATCTGAACCCCATCTACATCTCCATCCAGCCTCCGTCCATGGAGATCCTGGTAAAAGTCTTTCATTCTGTCCATATCAGCACTTCTCACTTCAGTGTTCTTGTTGAGGCTCCGTCCATGCTTGTGTGAAGTAGATGGAACAACAGTGCAAATGTTAAGTTGTGACAACGTCTGGATTGTCAATAAAGAATGGACTCAATCTTGTGAAATCATTACATTGCTAAACATTTGTAAAGCAGCATTTTTTGTTCCCCTCCCAGGAGAAACGTCTCAGAGACAGACAGACAGAAACCGAGGAGAGTTTACAGAAACGCCTGGAGGCAGCACGTATTGACATGGAGCTCAGTAAGTTGCAAATATGCCTCCATTTAAGGACAAAATGCTGGAAAACACAACATAACGTTTATCTCTTTCAGGTAAGGAGCCGGGAGTGTTTGACTGTGTTATCATCAATGATGACCTGGAGAAAGCCTATGAGCAGCTAAAAGATATCCTCAACGAAGTGAGTCACATCATTTACAGGAAAAGGAAACATTGCAGCTAAAATCAGCATTTCTTACCCGTGCCGTCTTGCTGCTATACACTGACGCTCCACCAATTTAAACTTATCCTACCATTTTTTTCTCATCTCTCTTTCTACAGGAAATTACAAAGGTTCTGGAGGCCAAATCCTAAAGAGGAAACAATCCAAACTTTCTGTTGCTGGGGCACAAAAGGAACACGTACGACTCCAGCATGAATAACTCAACAAATTCACCTAAAATAAACTCTGTTGTGGAGGAAGGTTTCTGCTCATCTTCTTTTTTTATCCTCAGAGTATCGAGGCCAGAAGTTTGCTCTCACAGTGAAGCTCAGGTGGGAAAGAGTCACACAGGGAGAACAGTGGGATGTCATGTAGAAGTGTTTATGTTCATGCTCAATGTCTGGAAGGGAAAACTTATAAACTTAACCTGAGAAATATTTGTCACACTTATTTAATTGTCTTGTCAGATTCTAAAACAGTACAAATGAATTCCCTCGTAGTTATTAAATATTTATGATTGTGAATGAAATATGACTCACATGATGACTACGATTCAAAGGATGACATCATATGTGTGCATGTGTGTGTGTGTGTGTGTGTGTGTTTGTAAGCAACAGAAGTTGAATAGAAAACATGGGGACAGCGTTTTGATCACTTATTATTAATCTTTCATTTAATAAACCTAATCCATAATCTCATTTTCAGAAGCATCCAAATTGAATCTTCTAATCAACATTTGTTTATTTAAACATCATAACCAGATGGAAGAAGATATCTGTAAATGATAAAGCACTCAGAAATACGGCACATCTGCTATCTGTAAGAGAAAAGCAATGCTGACATTTAAAACAAAATACATTCAAACTTTACAGGTCATGCAACAGAGGGCGATCATTGCATCACGGACTTACTATCCTTACTATCCCTGATATTGTTTCCATATAAACCAAAGCCAAACAGCAGCACACATATACAACCTAATGTATACGTACGCTTTGAAAAAGTTATTAAGACGCATCACATATTCTTTATTAGAGAACACCACAATCATTTTCATCATCTCAGCTGGCTCCTGGTAGCTACAAACACACCGTAAACACACCCCTACACACCCCAATTAGGCCCACGGGTATTAGGGAGCGGGCATGTTCTTTGTATTTTGTGCCTTACTGGAAGAAGGGACCCTGTAGCTTGGTGCGGACCTGGTCTCGCTTCACCTCCCTCTGCTTCAGGTACGCTTTGAGCTTGTCAGTGGAGAAACACAGCTTGGAGTCTCTGGGTTTGGCAGAGCCGCGGTGGCAACGCAGCCAAGGGTTCTGGAGGCACTCAGCTGCTGTGGGTCTCCCCCTATAAAAGAGTGTAGATCAATAAGAATTCAATCTCCTCATCCAGTTGTTCAGCATGTTGTGTGTTACTCAGACTTACACGGTAAGGAAGACACTCACCAGGCTTTATTATTCATGGTGGCCTTCATAAAGGTCAAAGCTCCCTCGGACAGGCCCGGGTAACACCGTCCAAACTGGATCTTCCCTTTCTTGATGTTCCGGTCTCTCTCCCAGCTGATCTCTGAATGGAACGGACTCTCTGCACTCAGCCTAGACAAAGACAACCCAAGAAAGAGGAAATTCAAAAACACCATGCAGTGTATCCTTCAAATCATGGATGTTTCATTTTGTAACCGATGTCTTCAAACGTACATGATGAAGGACAGGACTCCAACAGCCCACACATCAGTCTCAGGTCCAACACCCTGTCCTTCAAGGATTTCCGGAGCTTTGGGAAGGACAATATAGACTGACAAAACACACAGACAAGAGAACATGGATCAATCTGTGCTGCCGGCAAAGGGATACTCATCTCAAAGCTGAACTGTGATAAAATCAGATCTAAGGAACAGTATGATATCAGAGAGAATAGTAAGAATGGAACATGGACTTGGTTTCTATTTAAAGTTATAGGATCGGCTGATTGTGTGTTGGCGTTGAAGTTATTTCCATCCATCGATCCATTGTCTTCTGACAGCTCACCTTTGTTGTTGACTTCTGTAGAGGTCACGACAGTTAAGTAATGGATTAGTACATTAGAGGAACAACAATTTAAGTTGAATATCTATAAAATACTGACATTTAAACAAGAAATAAGATGATACCTTTGCTCTCCGACACACCCTGGATGTGCTCGATGTTGAGCGGCTGGCCAGGGACGAAGGACTGAGCCGAGCCCAAGTCGACCATTTTCAGATGGTTGTGGTCGTTCACCAGCATGTTATCAGACTTCAGGTCCAGGTGGATGATGCGGCGGCTGTGCAGGTAGTCCACAGCGCTCAGAATCTGAATTAGCAGCTCTCCGACGTGCGACTCTGAATACTGATCCCTGTGAGAGGAGGAGGAACACACACACACACAAACACTGAGGCTCCATATTTATATCACCCACCAGTATCCCTGCGGCAACACGAAGGTGCTCAGCGAGGTTCCATGCAATCAGTCTGTTAACATTGAGCTAATAGTGAGCTGAGGGCGGTGAGGGAGCAAAGCGGAGAGTCGTCCTTTGGGGAGCATTACCGTACAATTCATTGCAATAATAACCCATGAGATCATTTGTACAAGTAGCGCATTTACCCTGATGGTCATTAGGAAGCATCCCCTGAGGGTAATAAGTACCCTTGTAAAATTTCATGGCCCAGATATTAGACGCTCTAGACCAAAGCGTTCCACACAGACACCCACCCACCAACAATGACAATAAAAAATTGGAAACACTTAGAATTTAAGTTTCTCTATGTACAAATCCATCCACACAACGTGGCCCTGGGCCTTTTACCTTTGGGCCAGACTGGAGAGCAGCTCTTTGCCAAGACAGAGCTCCTCCACTAACACCAGGTAGCAGGAGGTGATGAAGGCAGCGTGCAGCTGGACCAGGTGTGTGTGATGAAGCCTCTTCAGCAGCTGAAACTCCCTCAGCACCATCTGTCTCTGCTCTGCCTGGTACGGGGTGATCTTGGCGGCAAACGTTCGCCGAGTCTGCTCGTCCCTGCACTCCGTAACTACGCTGAAACGACCCCTGACGCAGAGGAAAACAAAAGATCAAACAACTGAATATTAGCGGAAGTACCAGCGTCACTACAAAAATAAAGTAAAGTAAGAGAAAAGAGAGGAACTATAAAGTAATTTAAGAGCATTTCAATTGAAAATCCTACCTGTTGATCTCAGAGAGGAAGCTGTAAATCTTGTCACCTGACCCACCGACCTTTGACCCCGGCGTCTCAGTTTGGATGAGAGGAATGTGAGACTCTAGATAATGGGTTAAAAATAACACAATAAAAGTCATCAGCATGAAATGGGACACAAACACACGATAAATACGAGCGACACCACACAGCTTTGACAAATCATTCCCCTTGCCCTCAGGGTGCGTTGCCATCACAACGGGCGATGACGGGTCACTGAAAGGTCCGGCTCCTGTCTTGGTGATGCAGCCCACCCTGAAGACGTACGAAGCTCCTTTGGGTAAGTCCCTACCCACGTAACAGCTATCGGTCACCTCCTCTGACAGGACGGACCAGTCGCTACCTGAGGAGGCACAGCAGCTTTACTCTGGAATCCTTTATGGACAGTTACAGTATATAGTTAGTATCCTCTCTTTGAAACGCACCATCTGTACAGGACTGCACACAGTAAACAACAGGGAAAGTTGAGCGGACTGCCTTCCACACCAGCAGGACTGCACCTCCGTCCAGCTGGAACACATCAGGCCTGCTGGGGCGCACTGGGAGGTCTGAACGTGAAGGGAGAGCAGCACAAAGACACAGAGGCAAAGTAATAGCAGAAGGCTTTCAGCTCGGTTGGGGATTAGGATGCATCATTTACAGAATGTAGAATGTTCTTTACCTTTTGTCTTTTTGAAAGCAGGTATTTTAAATGAAGACATGAGTTTAGAGGTCTTTTTTGGCTTTGCACGCTCTTTTTCTGAAGGGGTGGGACTTGATCCTTTTACTATTGGCCCTGTAATAAACAACCAATAAACACAGCAAAAGCTCAGTACATTGGACTGGATTTAACAATTGAAATCAGGGACGGACTGAGACATTTACAATCATTTTGTCTAATTTCTGGCTTAATGATCAGTATCATGGACCAAATGTGCAGTTGCTTACCTCCTTTACTCACATCCTCTTTACTGGAGGACCTGGTAAAGAGTTTGGTCAGGCTGGAGGCGGAAGCACTTATTTTCTTCCTTAAAGACATGGTGGGAGTATCTGGTTTCATGATCTGCCCTAGTGTGGGTCCCTGCTCTGTGCTATCCAGTTGGGAATAGGAGTGCCCAGTCCAGGACTGCCTCCGGAAGATCTTCAGCAATCCCAGCCTGGGTGACTTTCCTGTGGGTACTGCGACCTCAAGGGCCGGAGCTGATGCGTGCCTCTGGAGGCCCGAGCTCTCCTTCTTGTCCCTGGACCTGGGGGGCCTCTCTGGAGCTTGGAGTGAGGAGAGGCTGACACTGGGGCTGGGGCTGGGGCTGGACCTCAGTGATCGATCGCTGCATGTAGATAAGTTTGAGTTGGAACGTGTGCGGTTGCGCGGTGGTGCCTGGGGACACAAGCTCCTGTGTTTAGATTCCTCTTCTGATTGCCCGAGTGAGTGAAGAGACGGTGGAATCTGAGGGTCTCTCCCACCAGATCTGTGTCTTACTGACAGATGAGCATGACTCAGATCCTCACATGAACTGAGTCTGCTTGAAGACTCCGAGCCCAGATGCTCCAAATTATACGATTCAGCCAAGGATCCCTGGGAGCTAGCAAGGGTCTCCCCCTCCCTCTGCTGCTGATCCAGCTGGGAGATCATTCTTTCTCCAGCTAAGAATTTTCGTCCAAAAGATCCTCTGCCAAGGTCTCCTTGGATCAGAGCAACCGAGTCCCTTCTTTTTGTGGCTCGTCGAGGGCTTGGGAGAGGCAACAGCTTTTTCCCTACTACCACTTCATCATCTGTGAAATCCTCCTTCATGCTTTGAGTGCCTTCTTCTACGCTCGGTTGTGTCCGTTTGGGTGAACTGGGAGATCTTCGAGAGTACTCATCAAGAGACCTGCTCCTCCTATGAAGGGGTAAGTTGCGGGAGATGACATCGCCACTATCAAACGAAGAGGACTTCTGCATGCTGGGCTGTGCAGGTCCTCGTCTCTGCCCACGGTTCACTTCTGTCTCATCCTCTACGTATTCAATAAGAGGCTCATTGAGGCGTCCAGACATGCTTCTGCGAAGTGGCTTGCGGCCTCTCTCCTGCTTTTTGACCTGAAACTTGTCCCGTAATGTCATATGTCTGGCAGACATGGGTGAGAGCTGATGAGATGTGTTGTAGAAAGTGCTTCTGATCACGCTGCCACGAGGGATGCGACTGCCATCGCTTCCTGAACCTTCTTCCCCTTCAGATAAGTAAAGAGATGGACTACTGTCCCTGCTGATCCTACGCTCCATCAGAGGTGTCTGTTGACCGGAAATATCTGAGGAAGCAACCGATTGCTTGCTCACACTCCGCTCTAGCACACTTGTCCTTCCTCCCATCTCCTCTTCCGACTCCTCCATTAGCATCACATCCTTTGTATCCAAGTGGAGTTTGGCATAAGGCTCTGGGATCTGTGACCTCTCCATTACGGGGTCATAGTCGTCCTCCGTTTCCACCTCGTCCTCCTCTTCGGCCGGGCTGCAGTGCTGGAAAAAGTCCCAGGAGTCTGCCTCATCATACTCAGATGAGGAGCCGCTGCTCACTGAGGAGCTGCTGTGTTCCTGGGGCTCCCGGGGGATCGTCACTGACGTCTCCCTGAGAGGAGCGCCCAGCAGCTCAGGAATGGGCCTCAGCGTGAGGACTGAACCGATAGAAGTCAAAGAACGCTGGGGAGACAGACCATGTATGTATAGGAATGTGACAAATAAACATCTTGAATCTTGAACCAACAGAATGAAAAGGAAAGAGGAAAGATACGATGCATGAGCGAGACTTATACACTTACCTGCCATTTCCTTCTTGAGATGAAAGGTTTTAAAAGCTTTGTGTTGATTTCATCTGTATCTTCTCCTACATGCTCATCCTGACCAAGAATGAAATATGTAATTATGAGGATGAGTTCATCAGAAGTTGTATAATCCAAAAAGGTTTCATTTTAAACTGTTAAGATGTTTCATTTCATCTCACCTGTAACCATTCATGGCTCAAGCATTCAAAGGCAGACGGCCGCTTCCTGGTAGAGGAGAAATGATGACTCAAATGAATTGTCTTTAAAACTCAATTCAATTAATTTTATATTAATATTAAATCAAACGCGGCTAATAATCAGATTTTTCCACATGTATGTAACTGGATTTGTGATAAGTAGCGCTGTAAAAATGATAACATAAAGATTTCCTACTCTGGATCTGCCTGCAGGACCATATGAAGGAAGTTCTGGGCCTCGGGGGTCCTGTAGATAACTTCAGGAGCGTCCCAGTTCAGGGTCCCCTCCCCCACCATCAGCAGTGTGGCACGGTCCGTCTCACCCGTAAATGGGCACCGGCATGTCAGACTGTCAGAACAAAATATTGTGTGAATAGCTGATAGATACATAGGTACATATATCTTTGATACTGTATGTCAGAAGAACAGTGATACGTACCACAAATAAGCTATAACACCCACAGACCTGAGGAGAGAATAAAAGAGATTTCTCATGGTGCCTCATTTATATTTACATTCATCACAGAGAGTTTCCATAATGAATACATTGCAGATGCGGGAACTGTCTAAATACTTGAGCACTTTGTGTGTTGTTCTGTGCAGATACAGTCTGACCCAAGTGAAACTGATCATCAGAAGAACCTACCAAATATCGGTGGCTATAGTTACTGGTTCTTGGTGAACGATCTCAGGGGCAACAAACTCTGGAGTTCCTAGCATGCTGTACTGATGTCTGGATGTGTCTATTTCCTGGCAGAGGCCAAAGTCGCAGATTTTGATCTCATCTCTGGGTGGATACACCATGAGGATATTTTCGGGCTGAAGGGATCACAAAAGGAGGGAATGAGGCAAAATGTAAGTCAAAATGTACGTCAAAAATATAGCTACAATCGATCATACAATGGTGATGTGATCCCAAATCTCACTTTAATATCCAGATGCAAGATGTTCATGCTGTGAATGTGCCCAAGTCCTTCAAGGATTTGCTGGATATATGACTGAACCTGAAAGTGAAACATTCTATTTATCAACAGTGATCAGACTCATCACATTTATAAGGCTACATTTTGTAGGTGGTCACATGGTCATACCTCTCCCTCAGAGACCGATCCTCTCAGGATTAAATGGTCCAGAAGTCCATGAGAGCAGCAGCTTTAAATGTGGTTATGGAAAGTCTAGATTGAGGTTTAAATACAAAGTGATAGAGCTATCAAGGGATATTTGTCAGGGTTAGAGTGATGTGATGTGATGTCAATTCACATTAGTTGTTCTACTGATTAGTGAAGTGAAATCAAACAAGTTGGCCTCGGCGTTTGTAGGACAGAGACTATAAGGGTGAGGAGAAGATTTAACACACATACATAAATACATACATACATCTCTTCTTAGTCTAATTCTGTATGCTGGAAAAAAAAGCTAAATCCAATATGAAGAAGAAGTTGTGATAATATTGTAATATTTAGACGATGGGATACATTTCGGTGATCAGCACCAGGGTGCGTCTTGTACAAAAGAAGTCCAGCAGACAGGCCACTCTAGGGTGAGCCAGACGGGACAGCAAGTCCCTCTCCTGGAAGGCTCTGGTTCGATTGCTGCTCCTCAGAGGCAGGAACTTAGCAGCAAAAACTTCACAAGTCCTTCTGTGGACTACGCGCTTCACTACCCCAAATGTTCCCCTAGAACAAAGAGAGAGGATGGAGGTCATACGAAATGTCAGGGAAGTCAATGGAAGCTTAGGTTCTGTTAATGTGAGTTACAGGCTCACCTTCCAATTTCCTCATGGAGATCATAGACAGAGAATAACTTTCTTCTCTTCCCAAGCTCCACCTCTCTCTCTTGAAGCTCCAGTAAACCTATAGAGAAACAGCAATGTATGCATACAGCAATCAGCCTTCCTTGCCTAATGCAATGCCTTAATGAACATTTACTATCATGTGATGTCATAATGTGTCTCATTCAATACACTTAACTGGAGCAATGAAAATGATATCTCACCTTCCTCCACTGTAAGCTGGGCCTGGCATGAAGCATGACCAGTGTCATTGTAGGCAACGCAGGTGTATATACCCCTGTCCTCTCCCTCTGGGCACACGATGGTCACTGAGCACCGGGCACCACGCTGTACTATCTGCACATTCTCACTGGCTGTAAGTTCATCCCCATCCTCCAAACACAGACAAAAGAGTCACGTGGAAATAAGGATAACTGCCTTTTCCTATCCTGTACATCTCCTTAAATGCTACTATTCTTACCTTGAACCACTCTATCGTCGGGGTTGGCTTTCCTGTAATGATAGCTGTAAACACAGCGGACTGGCCTGGCTCTACACACAGGTCCTCAGTGGATACCTGGATGGAGGGAGGAGCTGAAAGGGAAATTAGATTATGTAGTGATTTTATAACATGTGATAAAACAGCAATACATCTTGACATTTAAGAGATTGGAATACCGTCTGTTATTTGCAGCATTGGCTCTGAGATGTAGAGCTCTTCTTCCTCTTCCTCTGGGTAATGCAGAGGCTGCTGTCCATCCTGTGACACTGTTGTAGAAGAGGCAACAGTCTCTCTAAGGTTACACTCAGCTCTAGAAATAACAGAAGGGGAAAAGATAAATTCAAAATACTGTATTAGTGATTGACATTCAATGCAAACACATTCAGTCACAGCAGACTCACTGTTCATCGTCTCCTGGAGGGAAGAGCATCTTAGCAATAGATGTGGGGCTGAAATCTGTCTGTAACCACTTCTTCACAAGAGCAGTGGACCAACCCTCTGAGTCTGCATCTAGGAAAACCAAAATGCAGGACAATATAAGGGTTAAAGACTTAACTTACTTTTTTGTAAATTTAAAGGAGAAGTTGAGCGTACAGTACCTTACAGACCAGGGGCTGAGATAATGCCTTTCTTACCTTTAGACTTGAGGGTGTAACCCCTCTAACCTACCCCAGCAAGATGTGGGCCCAAGCCCATTCCTGCACGAGGATAAAGGGTGCACCTGCCCAGCACATGACCAGCTTGTGTTCGTGGAGTGAAGAGTTAGCTGGGCATGCATTGGCAAGAGGAAAAAGGTGAATGAATGTCACATGGTTATTGTGGCAATGATGACTTACATGGAACAGTCCATGTCAGGGATGTCCTGCTCAAACATGAAGGTTAGGGATAATGGATGGGCGAAAAGGTGAAGTAGTGTCCAAAGGTCAGAGAACTACATACGTTATAGAGACAAACTTACTTACTTACTTATAATGCTCTACTGTACTCTGCTCTACTCAACCTACCTCCTCCATAATAGATAGTGCCTGGAAATATAGTAATAGATACTATCCTGATAAATAACAACTGATTAATTTGTTGCACTTCAGTGGTTGGGTTGACTTTTGGAACCTCACATCTAATCTACGTATAATGGAGGGAAATGTCCTGGGGCTGTTCCATGCCCTCTCTGGAAAATGAGAGAATAATGAAAGCAGCACAAAAACATTCAATACAAAAAAATGTATCAATGTCTTTTCATGGATGAGGATGCTGGGAAAAACATTATGATTTCTATGTTGAGCAGTAGTCACTAGATCCCACTGAGTTATGTGACAGAAGGCAGCCAGACCACAATAAGACAAGCAGGCATAGACAAGTACTATTCTGTAATGCACTACACACTGCTATTTGAGTTGTTCTTCTATGCTCAGGGTGCATAGAAGAACAACTATCTAAGCACATCGGCATTCATCTACCAGTCTGGCTGCACGCCAAGCCATAACTATATGGGATCTAATGTCATCTCGTATGACTACTTTCAACCAATAAATTGTTTGTCGAATGGAAAAATGATGTGAGTAATGTGTGAAAAATCGGAAAATGGTACACATTGGAAACAATGTGAGAATGAATGAATGAAAGTGGAAAATGCAAAGTGAATGAGGTGATGTAATGTGAAGAGGATAGTCGTGAAATTGGAAAATGGCAATGGTATGTGCTTCCCCGCTCCTCAAATCGAGTGAGGTTACTTAAAGTGTGGACCAACCATAGGGGAATCTTCTCTTCTCCCATCCTGTCTGAGGAATGTTTACCTTCACTTATGGCTATGCCGATCGTCCCTTCAGGAGATACATCCTGCGATTGGTCATCCTCGATGTCCGTTGATGGTATATAGGCCGGGCACAGTCCTGCCCTGCACTTGACACGGCCAAAGTCATTCCAAAGCTATGCAAAACAAAATAGGGGCATGTGAGATATGTATTGTTGATTATCTTGATTAATTTGTTGCAGGATTAATAGATGCAGGTTAAATACCTCACACTCATACTGTCCAATATCTGCTTCTGTTGCACTGATGATCGTAAGAGTCAGAATTCCACTCCGACTGTCATTCACGATGGAGAATTTCTGCTGGTCACCCACCTCTTTGCCATCTTTCAACCACCTGTCAAAACCAAAGACAAATGGGTTTGACCAACAAAATGAACAAGGTAATGATGTCATAACTTTTGTGATAAAATCTACTTTGTGTTGCCATGCCTGATTTGTGGCAAAGGAGTAGTGAGTGTGGAACAGGTGAACTGGATGTCCTCTCCCTCTATCAGACAAGCACTCTCCAGCCGACTCACAAATTTGGGTGGAGCTGAAATAGATTATAACAGCAGAGTGCAGAGGTTGTTTTAAAATGTTTGCTGTGTAAGGGTTCATTCATCTACAAACACAGTCAAGGTGTAACTAACCAAGCTCAGACTCACCCTGCACCACAACCTTAGCCAGAGTGCCAGCGCTGCCCATAGAGCTAGTAGCATAGCACACATACTGGCCTGAGTCCTCCGCAGCGAGTTCATCCAGGATGAGACTGCAGGTGCCTGTGCGATCTGTGGTGATGATGTGATGGGAGTCATCCTCCAAAGGAACACCATCTAAGTGAAATGAGGCGACATCATATACACCAACCAAACATTACATTTGACTTTAAATGGAATATGGTGCTGCAAAAAATGATCAGCAGAACTTTTTGGATTAATTTAGGTGAAAAAGCCTGCAACAGTAGTGAAATCAAAGAAATAACTTTTTCTGACCTTTAAGCCAGGTTACCGCTGGTTTGGGTGATCCAGTGACCCTGCACGTCAATTTAATTGTCTGTCCTGTGTTTGTCGTGCAGTCAGACAATAATGATTGAAACACTGGTGGGCCTGTTGAAAAACATATAAAACAACAGTATTACCGTCCTTTGTCAAAGTTAAGCTCCCTGCCACTGAGGTCGTGGTACTCAGGCAAGAATCGCTTACAGTTAGTGGGTAGGCTGGATCGCTCCACCAGCTCCTTCAGGTCCCTTAGCCAGGAGACTTTAACCAGGCTTGAGCGGCCCTGCAGTGTGTACCTCCGCACTGAGCCCCTGTGCTCATGCCACAAACCCCAAGACTTTTCATCTCCACCAACAATCTCCTTTAATTCCAAATCGTTCAGCTTATGTACAGGAGAGGAGAATCCAAGTTAGAATGAAGAAATGAGCAAGAGGGAGAGTGTGGTCAATACAAAAAAAACAAATAAGTGACCAGCTTCTGTATTGAAGAGTTTCATTTCAGAACTTATTATTTGTATTAAGTAGGAAATTAAAGAAATAAAAGTTACCTTCATTTTATTCTTAAAGGTGTAGGTGTCTTTGTTCATGCTGGCGTCTCTTTTCAGCTTGCACAGCACTATACATTCTTTGAAGAGAAAGACTTGTCTCTGGTGCCCCCTAGAGGTCTTCTTGATTTCTGGAGTCTCCTCCCACACTGTGAAGACTCCCTGGATAGAAGAGGAGAGCGTATCAAGAAATCATCTCATTTCACTTGGAGCTCACATTCACCAAGCCAAATCCGAAATTAAATATATATTTTCCAATTCCATATACCCATATTAGTACCAGCCTTTGCTCATAGACTGTATTAATCGTCACTGCAAATGACGATTAATAAAGTATCTTAAATCTTAAATCTTAAATCAACCTTCGTACACACACTTTATGACAAAAACCGGTCTGATAAAGAGCCTTTTTTTCCGAAGATTTATTGTTAAGCTAAAACCTTTGAGTAACATTCAGATTTAATGATTTGCAGAGTCTAAACTGATAATGAGTAAACACAGCTCTCTGTAGTTACCTGTCTGATGGGTTCCCCCAGGGTAGTTAGAGGAGCAGGGTAGTTTTCGAGGAGGGAGACCTGGTGCATATTGTCAGACCTCCAGGGTAGCGATGACACCATGGAAAAAGCATCTTCGAGTAGATAACAGCTCTGACCGCTTTTGGCTTTGTTCTTAATTAACTCCTGAAAAAAAAGCTCCTATTTACATCTCTAGCCAATAAACAGAGAACAGAAATGCATTCCAAGATACAGAATTGTTCCATTGGAATCAATATAGCATGAAACAATTATTTGTCCACTTTAAGAGTGTGTTATACCGTGACTCCTGCACTGAATGATTACAACAGAACCAAATTATGAACAATTAAACACATTGCTGACCTTAAGTAATGCCTGATAGGTCTGAATCCTCTCCACTGGTCTCTGGAGGAAAGTGAGGAGATCCATGACAGGGGCATCAGGCCTCCCAGAATCAGCTGACTCCTGAAGAAGCATTAAACAATTACAAAATTGGTGTGATAACACTTCCACCCAGTACCTTACCATACACAAAGTTTAAGTAAATGTCCATGTCAACATCATAACAGATTGATTTATATACTTTGAAATACTGTTGGATAGCCTTGTCAGTGAGGCAGGCCTCTGCTTGTGCTTGTCCCACCATGTAGTGAAGATACTTCTCAAAGGCCTGAGTGTACTTGATCAGTTGCATTGCCACATCATCATCTGTGGCACAGTCAGTCAGGCTGGGAAGGATAGACCTGAGAGAGTAAGCACCAGATTTAGTGTATTGCGCAGGTACAGGCTGAGTTGTCTTTAAAAAATGACCTTTGCACTTTCTGCTGTCAGAAGAAGCACAATACAGACAGCAGGCTACACAAAGTCATAAATTAATACAACAATAATAATAAAAAATACATTTTATATTAACACATTCCAAAGGTAGATAAGAGGCAGAAATTACTGCTGATGTAGGGACAAAATGTCACTGATGTTCCTGAAAATGATCTCTTTCTGGTTGTGGATGTTAATTGGGACATGGGGGCTTGATTCAAGATGAAGGAGGTGGTGATCAGTGAACAGCTTCATCTCTTTCACAAACTCCTCTTCCCCATTAATCAGACCTTCGATCAGTTGGCTGAAGACAAAATAAATTCCATTAGGATTCAGAAAACATTGAATGTAACTTGTTCAGTTTATCTAACTTGTGACTTTATATTAGGAGGATTTCATACCTAAGAGTTCTCCTATACTCCTCTCCTGTGCACCCAATTCCATCAAGCTCCTCTTGAGGTACCCTCATTTGTGGGAATATCTCCTGTGCAGAAATATACATGTTGAACAAATCAGTATACATTCAATCCCTCAAGCTTTTTCGCAATTCCACAATCATGGAATTCAATACAAATTCAACAAAACGTGTTAACTTGACATCTGAAAGGACATCCAGATTCCTGGATCCTACCTTTCTCTTCTTCTCCAGGTAAGCAGGACACACCCATCCCTGTCGTGCAGGGTTGTTTTTGGAGGGTTTGGTCCTAACCAACCATTTATCAGGATGAACTGCATCCAGGACCTCTACAAACTGACCCTCCTTCAGAAGAAAACTGTCCTTGTTTCCACTGATAGGATTGCAGTCTGCTCTAGCCACATACATTTCTAAAGTCTGAGGAAATTGAAAAAAAAAAGAGATTGAAACATTTAACCTCACAAAATAGGGTCATACGTATGTTAAGTACACACAAGCTTGAACAAATATCATAGTACACCTCTCGCCTGTCCTCTTCCCCCTCTGATTCTGATGCAGAGATGGTGCTGGCTAAAGGTGTGTGAGCACGATAGTGCTTAGGAGATGGGGTCTTCATTTTACCTTCATAAGCCCCTAGAAAGTTATGAAGGAAGTTATTTGTGACTGGAAACTGAGATGAAATAGAAAAGTTATAATAAAGAAATGTATAAACCACTTATTATTAATAAAATTAAACAATATTGCTTACCTTTGACCTTCAAAAGGTTCTTAGGTGTTTGTGGAGCAGATGTCTGTTCTTTACCGTCCTTTGGAAGCACTTCGTCTTCAGGTTTTGGTTCTTTCCTATTAGAATATTTTTCATAATTCAATTATCTATGTAATCAAAAGATATACCTTTAGGACAATCTGAAATTCAGAGAACAAGACCAATCTTTGATTGTTACTCTGACCTTGTTATATCTGGGCTGATCGCATCAGGTTCCATTACATCTGGAGCTGTGTCATAGTCAGATGGACTGGACACTAATGAAAGAAGGGTAATTATAATGACAGTGATTTGAATACTGTAAGTTGACAGATAAGAAATCTCTCCATTGTATTATCAAAGCTAGGACATCACATGTTACTTACTGGAGCTCGCAATGAGTGAGGATCTTCTGTCTTGCAGGCTTAGTTGAGTATCTTGTTCTGTCAGGTTGTACTCTTCCCATAGAGAGACAGTTACGCTTTCCACATAGTCCACAACATCCTTCCCTGAAGTGGGTATCTTGGCTTCAGCCTGGGGAAGATCCTGAGCCTGAGGCTGCGTGGTGGTTTCTGTCTCAGGCACTGGTGGGGCTAGCTGCAGTGGGGTTATGGCTGCAAGAGGTGGGTGTACAGGCTTCTGGGCTACTGGAGGAAGCTGCTGGGGTTGGACTACTGTTATGTTTCCATTATATGAGCTAACACCAAACTTATTGATTGCCTCACATGTATATATGCCACTGTCATTGTTCATTAGATTTGTTATCACTAATGTGCATACACCATCCTCTGTAGTCTCAATATGGCGCCGCTTGTCTTTTGTGATTTGTTGGCCATCTCTCAGCCAGCACACTTTATTGGGGTTTCCTTCTACAGTACACACTAAAGTGACAGTACCTTGAAGATCTGCACTCTGATTCTTAAAGACCTCTTTGAATACGGGCCGCATGTCTTTGTGGGGTTCCAAGCCTTCAAAGGCTGCCTGGATCTTGATTGCACCCTCTTGCACCTGGGGTTCACCCTCAGTCTCTGGTACATCTTCATTGGCTGTCATCTTGAGCTCAAGGGAAAGACTGGAAGGTTGGACTGATTCTCCGACAATAGAGCCCATAGGCTGAACAAGGCCTAAGTTCTCCACCACCTCTGTCAGAGCCTCTGAAAAAGTGTCATCCTCAGAGATGTAGAGAAGAGGCACATCTGTCAAATCTGTTGTTTGTTGTTCTTCCTCCCTCCTCATTGGCTCAACCGCCACTTTTATCTCCGGGTTAGATTCAGGTTCCTTTCTCAAGGGTTTTACTGGCTGTTTGATTGGTTGTTTGGTGTCTCCCTCCTTCACTGCCACCTTCAGTTGTTGCTTCATTTCATCAGCAATCTCAATGTCTGAGATCGATACTGGTTGTTTCCTTTCAGTTTTGGGTTCCGCTTTGTTATCTTTTTCCATTTTATCAGCAATCTCAATGTCTGAGATCATTACTGGTTGTTTCCTTTCAGTTTTGGGTTCCTGTTTATTATCTTTATCCAGAGGTTTGACAAGTATTTTGGTTGGTTGATCTTCAGACGTTTTCACCATACATGCAAACTGTTTTTCATCTTGATCTGTATCAGTGTCCTTTGATATTTGTTTCTCCATTTTTCCCTTCACTGTCTTTGATTTTGTCCTTGAAGGTGGTTTTGGAGGGGCAACTGTAGCCTCTTTCTCAGAAGACTTAGACAGTTCTTTGTCCAGCTGATTTGCAGGAGTCATTGTTGTCAGGTAATTATCCTCACTCTCTTTTTGTTGCTGATTCACATTGTCACTCTGCTTCTGGTCTTCTTCAGGAACATTTATCATAGACTTTAATGACTGATTCTCTTTAGTGACTTCTGAGGTATACTTCACAGGTTGCAATGCTTTAGTTCTTACTGGTGGTTTCAAAGGCTGTGCATCTGTCTTGTCAACTTTACTTTCGTTAAGCGTAGGGTGAACTTCTTTTTCTTCCATTGTTTCTTTCCCAGTATATGTAACCAGTGGCTCCACACTGTTCTTCAACAGGACAATTTCTGGACATTTCTCGGTCTTCTCAACAGCACGCGTTTTTTCAGAAGGCCTGATTAGTTGTTCAGATTTCTGGCCAACCTCGGTTTCCTTCACATCAACTTCTATGGATTTCTCCAAATAACTTGGGACTGATTGTCTCTTTTCCAAGTCAACTTCCTTCTTTTCCACCTCCAAGTCTGGAGCAGGAGTGGGTTTGGAAACAGTATCTTTGATACGAGGCAGTATTGTGGGAGGCTCCGCCTTTGAAGGAATACATTGAAGGACTAAACAAAACAACAAGAAAATAGTTTAGTTGACAAGGGATCAAAGAGAAAAACAGCATGATGGATTTCAACTTGTTCCTATAAAGTTGGCAGTTACATATGTGGATGTGAGCACCTTTCACTGATACAGTTGCAGTGGTCTCTGCTTCTCCAGCTTGACATGTGTAGCTGCCCTTATCTTCAGGTTTGAGCTCCTTGATGTGGAGCTGAAGAAGGCAGCCATCCTGCCTCATCTCATACTTTGTGTTTCCTCTCAATGGCACCCCATTCTTCTTCCATTGTGTCAACACACCAGGTTTTGTCAGCTCACAGCAAAGGGATGCTGTACCTCCCTCCTCAGCCTCTACACTTTGTATGTCTTTCTTGAAGTATGGAGGAAGCTCTAAGAAAACAGGAAGACAAATAGAATTGTATATCTGTTAAACAGAGAATACACACACACACACACACGCACACACGCACACACACACACACACACACACACACACACACACACACACACACCTTTCACTGACACAGTTGCATTGGTCTCTACACTTCCAGCTTGGCATGTGTAGCTGCCACTGTCCTCAGGTTTGAGCTCCTTAATTTGGAGCTTGAGGAGGCAGCCGTCTCGCTTGATCTCATACTTTCTGTTTGCCCTCAGTGGCAGCCTGTTCTTCCTCCACTGCACTGACACTACAGGTTTAGACAGCTCACAGCACAGTGAGGCTGAACCTCCCTCCATAGCCTCTACACTTTGTAAACTTTCCTTGAAGAAAGGAGGAAGCTCTGGGAAACATTGAAACAAACAAGGTCAAGAAAGATGTGTTTTGTAAGGAAGAAATTTTGTGATGGACTTCTTGCAGTACCAATAAAAATTGTTCTTGCAATGCACATTTACAAATGTACACACCTTTCACTGACACAGTTGCTATGGTCTCTGCACTTCCAGCTTGACATGTGTAGCTGCCACTGTCCTCAGGTTTGAGCTCCTTAATGTGGAGCTGGAGGCAGCAGCCATCCTGCTTCATCTCATACTTTCTGTTTGCTCTCAATGGCACCCCATTCTTCTTCCATTGCACTGACACACCAGGTTTTGAAAGCGCACAGTTAAGGGAGGCTGTACCTTCCTCATCGGCCTCCAAATTCCCTAAGTCTTCCTTGAAGAATGGAGGAAGCTCTGGGAATATTTGCAAGGAATAACATAATTAAACAGCTATAGTGAAAACACAACTTCCAACCACAACAGAAGACTTTTGAGACAACAAACAATGAGGGTGGATGGAACTGCAATACAAGCAATGCAAACAGTAACAGATAGTTCAGGCAATCGTGCAAAGTGCTGTATTTGTAATTTCTTTATGTGACTTGACTGTGCAGCGCTAAAGCTTCTTTACCACACACGTCTCAATACACACACCTTTCACTGACACAGTTGCAGTGGTCTCTACACTTTCAGCTTGGCATGTGTAGCTGCCACTGTCCTCAGGTTTGAGGTCCCTAATGTGGAGCTGGAGGAGGCAGCCATCTTGCTTAATCTCAAACTTTCTATTAGGCCTCAGTGGCAGCCTGTTCTTCTTCCACTGTACTGAAACACCAGGTTTAGAAAGCTCACAGCACAGTGAGGCTGAACCTCCCTCATCAGCCTGTACACTTTGTAAATGTTCCTTGAAGAATGGAGGGAGCTCTGAGAAGGATGACCAAGGAAGAAGATTGTACATATTCAATGTGAATGGAAAAAGTTTGAGATCTCAAAAGAAGACCTACATGCAATGTGGATCGGTAGGATTTAATTTAACAGCAAAACATCATTCAGTAAAACTTCTCATGAAAATGGTTATTGCATGCCTATTTACTAATCCACACACCTTTCACTGACACAGTTGCATTGGTCTCTACACTTCCAGCTTGGCATGTGTAGCTGCCACTGTCCTCAGGTTTGAGGTCCCTAATGTGGAGCTGGAGGAGGCAGCCATTTTGCTTGATCTCATATTTCCTGTTTGCCCTCAGTGGCAGCCTGTTCTTCCTCCACTGCACTGACACTACAGGTTTAGACAGCTCACAGCACAGTGAGGTTGAACCTCCCTCCACAGCCTCCACACTTTGTAAACTTTCCTTGAAGAATGAAGGAAGCTCTGGGAAAGATACGCAAGGAAGAAGATATCTAGGACATCTCTTCTGTTTTAGTAGGAACATGCTTGAGATCTCAATAGAACTTCCCAGTTAACATTGTGAATGGCTAGGGTTGCACAGAAAGTTACCATTCAGTAACAGTCTCCATGTGACCAACTGCATGCAATACAGAATCACACAACACAGAATTGTGCAGACATGCATATTTCCAAACACACACACCTTTCACTGACACTGTTGCAATTGTCTCTGCGTCTCCAGCTTGACATGTGTAGCTGCCCCTGTCCTCAGGTTTGAGCTCTTTAATGTGGAGCTCGAGGCAGCAGCCATCCTGCTTCATCTCATACTTCCTGTTTGCTCTCAATGGCACCCCATTCTTCTTCCATTGCACTGACACACCAGGTTTAGAAAGCTCACAGTTAAGGGAGGCTGTACCTTCCTCATCGGCCTCCACATTCCCTAAGTCTTCCTTGAAGAATGGAGGAAGCTCTAGGAATAATTGTAAGGAATAAAGGAATTATACAGCTTTGGTGTAATGAAAAAATGCTTCAGATCTCAACAGGCGACTTTTCAGACAACATACAATTGGAGACCCGATCTGTTTGCTTGTATGTTTGAGCAGGGGTCTTGCATTTGCATAGGGTGCTTTTCATTTCATCGTATTACTATAATCGGAGGGCGATGTGTGTTAGTAGGGTACGGTCGGCAAGGGTGCTTTTAAGGGGAAGGGCTGGAGGATCAGGGGCAGCGGCGGTGATCTGGATGAAACTAGGGGAAAGCATCCTTTGCTCTAATGACAATAAATGCCAAAAACACAATCACATAAAAGCATCATTCAGTTACATTCCCAGAATAATGGACTTCATGCAGTACCAATGAAAATTGCTCTTGCCATGCACATTTACAAATCCACACACCTTTCACTGACACAGTTGCAGTGGTCTCTACATTTCCAGCTTGGCACGTGTAGCTGCCACTGTCCTCAGGTTTGAGCTCCTTAATGTGGAGCTTGAGGAGGCAGCCATCTTGTTTAAACTCAAACTTTCTATTAGCCCTCAGTGGCAGCTTGTTCTTCCTCCACTGCACTGACACACCAGGTTTAGACAGCTCACAGCACAGTGAGGCTGAACCTCCCTCCTCAACCTCCACACTTTGTAAATGTTCCTTGAAGAATGAAGGAAGCTCTGGGAAGGATGACCAAGGAAGAAGATTGAACATTTTCAATGAAAAGGTGAATGTTTGAGGTCTCGGTTGAAGAATTTCCTACATACAATGTGGATTGGTAGGATTGTTATATAAACACCACAACAAATGCAAGAACCTTTACACGAACCTTTACACAGTATACAGACATGCAGTATGCATCATTCAGTAAAACTGTACACGATGGAGTTCTTGCCATGAATATTTACAGATACACACCTTTCACAGACACAGTTGCTGTGGTCTCTATTCTTCCAGTTTGGCATGTGTAGCTGCCACTGTCCTCAGGATTAAGATTCTTAATGTGGAGCTGAAGGAGGCAGCCATTTTGCATAATCTCATACTTCCTGTTTGCCCTCAGTGGCAGCCTGTTTTTTCTCCACTGCACTGACAAAGCAGGTTTAGACAGCTCACAGCACAGTGAGGCTGAACCTCCCTCCTCAGCCTCCACACTTTGTAAATTTTCCTTGAAGAAAGGAGGAAGCTCTGGGAAAGATAGGCAAGGAAGAAGATACAGTATCTATATTTCTTCTGTGTTAGTAGGAACATGCTTATGATCTCAACAGTAGAAGACAGTCACAGATAAGCACAATTCCGTAATACTTCCCATGTGACCAACATCATCCAATTCAGAATCGCATAACACAGAATTGTGTACACTTGCATTTCCATGCACACACACCTTTCACTGACACAGTTGCAGTTGTCTCTGCATCTCCAGCTTGACATTTGTAGCTGCCACTGTCCTCAGGTTTGAGCTCCTTAATGTGGAGCTGAAGGAGGCAGCCATCCTGCTTCATCTCATACTTCCTGTTTGCTCTCAATGGCACCCCATTCTTGTTCCATTGCACTGACACACCAGGTTTAGAAAGCTCACAGTAAAGGATGGCTGTACCTCCCTCATCGGCCTCCACATTCTTTAAGTCTTCCTCGAAGTATGGAGGAAGCTCTAGGAATGTGTTTAAGGAATACAATAGTTATACAGCTTTAGTATATTGAGGACCTGCTTCAGACCTCAAAAGAAGACTTGAGAGACAACGTACAATGAGAAATGGATATAACTGCAATATAAGCAATGCAAACAGTAACAGTTCAGGCAATCACAGCATAGTGCTGTAATTTATTTATGTGACTTGACTTCATGCAGCGCTAATGCTGATCTGTTCTTTACCACACACATCTCAATACACACACCTTTCACTGACACAGTTGCAGTGGTCTCTACACTTCCAACTTGGCAAGTGTAGCTGCCACTGTCCTCAGGTTTGAGATCCCTAATGTGGAGCTGGAGGAGGCAGCTATTTTGCTTAATTTCATATTTACTGTTTGCCCTCAGTGGCAGCCTGTTCTTCCTCCACTGCACTGACACTACAGGTTTAGACAGCTCACAGCACAGTGAGGCTGAACCTCCCTCCTCAGCCTCCACACTTTGTAAATGTTCCTTGAAGAAAGGAGGAAGCTCTGAGAAGGAAACATTGACACAAACAAGGTCAAGAAAGATGTGTTTTGTAAGCATTGAAGACATTGGACTTCCGACACTACATGTATCCAAAGTGGAAATAAAATTAGCATTGTTTTTACTTGACTGTTGTAGATATGCTTTATGTTCTTATGTTCTTGGTGAAGAGGAGTATCTTTGTGAAAAATACAATATATTCCAAACATTTAGGCAATGACAGTAATAGAACATTATTAAAGTAGTCTTCATATTTGTCATTGTGAGTTTGTTCATCCACTAAAAATGTCCTGGCATAAATGTAAACACACACACCTTTCACCGACACAGTTGCTGTGGTCTCTACACTTCCAGCTTGGCAAGTGTAGCTGCCACTGTCCTCAGGTTTGAGCTCCTTAATGTGGAGCTTCAGGAGGCAGCCTTCTTGTCCAAATTCAAACTTTCTATTAGCCCTCAGTGGCAGCCTGTTCTTCCTCCACTGCACTGACACACCAGGTTTAGAAAGCTCACAGCTCAGTGAGGCTGAACCTCCCTCCTCAACCTCCACACTTTGCAAATCTTCCTTGAAGAATGGAGGAAGCTCTGGGAATAATGACCACGGAAGAAGATCAAACATTTTCAACGTAAAAGGAAAATGTTTGAGAGGACTGTTCAACAAACACTGTAGTAAATGCAAGAACCCTTTTTCACAGTATACACCAAATCATCATTCAGTTAAATTCTGTGTATGATGGAGCTCTTGCCATGCACATTTATAGATCCACACACCTTTCACTGACACAGTTGCTGTGGTCTCTATTCTTCCAGCTTGGCATGTGTAGCTGCCACTGTCCTCAGGTTTGAGCTCCTTAATGTGGAGCTGAAGGAGGCAGCCATTTTGCTTTATCTCATACTTCCTGTTTGCCCTCAGTGGCAGCCTGTTTTTTCTCCACTGCACTGACACACCAGGTTTAGACAGCTCACAGCACAGTGAGGCTGAACCTCCCTCCTCAGCCTCCACACTTTGTACATTTTCCTTGAAGAATGGAGGAAGCTCTGGGAAAGATACGCAAGGAAAAAGATATCTATATCTCCTCTGTGTTAGTAGGAACATGCTTATGAACTCAAAAGAAGTTCCAATGTGCATTGTGAAAGCACCATTCAGTAATATTCTCCATGTGACCAGGTCCATGCAATTCAGAATCACATAACTTCCTACATGCACATTTCCAAATCCACACACCTTTCACCGACACCGTTGCAGTTGTCTCTGCGTCTCCAGCTTGACATGAGTAGCTGCCACTGTCCTCAGGTTTGAGCTCCTTAATGTGGAGCTGGAGGCGGCAGCCATCCTGCTTCATCTCATACTTCCTGTTTGCTCTCAATTTCTCCCCATTCTTCTTCCATTGCACTGACACACCAGGTTTCGAAAGCTCACAGTACAGGGAGGCTGTACCTTCCTCATCGGCCTCCACATTCCCTAAATCTTCCTCGAAGAATGGAGGAAGCTCTGGAAATATTTGTAAGGAATAAAAGAATTATACAGCTTTAGTATATTGAGGACCTGCTTCAGAACTCAACAGTAACAGACAGTTCAACATAGCCCTAATGCTGATCTGTTCTTTACCACACACATCTCAATACACACACCTTTCACTGACACAGTTGCAGTGGTCTCTACTCTTCCAGCTTGGCATGTGTAGCTGCCACTGTCCTCAGGTTTGAGGTCCCTAATGTGGAGCTGGAAGAGGCAGCCATTTTGCTTAATTTCATATTTTCTGTTTGCCCTCAGTGGCAGCCTGTTCTTCTTCCACTGCACTGACACTACAGGTTTAGAAAGCTCACAGCACAGTGAGGCTGAACCTCCCTCCTCAGCCTCCACACTTTGTAAATGTTCCGTAAAGAATGGAGGGAGCACTGAGAAGGATGGGTAGGAAGGAGGGATATTATTATTATTATATTGAGACAATGTTTGACACAATAACAAATGAGAGTCAAATAACATTTTGATGTTTTAGCGTACATGAGTGTTGGATGCAGTTTGCTACTACTGAAAAATACAGCACTGGAAAGATGAGACAATAACATGACGGCATTTGTCTCTGTGATTGAGACCTCATTGGTACTGTATGTAATGTAGCATAGACCCCAAATCACACACCTTTCACTGATACAGTTGCAGTGGTCTGTGCTTGTCCAGCTTGGCACATATAGCTGCCACTGTCCTCAGGTTTGAGCTCCTTGATGTGGAGCTGCAGGAAGCAACCATCCTGTTTCATCTCGTACTTCCTGTCTGGTCTCAGCAGCACTCCGTTCTTCTTCCATTGCACTGATGCGCCAGGTTTAGACAGCTCACAGCACAGGGAGGCTGTACTCCTCTCATCAGCCTCTACACTTTGTAAGTCTTCAATGAAGAATGGTGGGAGCTCTAGAAATGGTAAATGAAGAGCAACATTATGTGTCTATTGCATTGGTAGCAATGCCTATGATATCAGCAGAAGGGTATTCTTAAATATTTCTAATGATAAATTCCAAATTTTCCAAGCAAACGTCAACACACACACCTTTCACTGACACAGTTGCAGTGGTCTCTGCTATGCCAGCTTGACATGTGTAGCTGCCACTGTCCTCAGGTGTGAGCTCCTTGATGTGGAGCTGGAGGAAGCAGCCGTCTTGCTTCATCTCATACTTGGTGTTGGCTCTCAGTGGCAGCCTGTTCTTCTTCCACTGCACAAGCACTCCAGATTTGGACAGCTGGCAGAATAGAGAGGCTGAACTTCCCTCTTCAGCCTCCACAGTCTGCAATTCTTCTTTGAAAGATGGTGGAAGCTCTAAGAAAGGTATGATGGTTATGGGGAAGGAGTGGGAAGTTTTTAGTGTATTTAGTGAATATATAGTGAAGGGTAAAAAATAAAATAAAAACTTGACGGGAGCTCACATCAAGTACTTTAAAATGAATTAATCATAGTTTTTCTTACAGTAGATATATTATGTACACATTTTGAATTGAACGCACCTTTCACTAACACAGTCGCTGTGGTCTCTGCACTTCCTGCTTGGCATGTGTAGCTGCCACTGTCCTCAGGTTTGAGCTCCTTGATATGGAGTTGGAACAGGCACCCATCCTGCTTCATCTCATACTTTTTACTGGCTGTCAATGGCAGGCTGTTCTTCTTCCACTGCACCGGCACTCCAAGTTTAGACAGCTCACAGTACAGTGAGGCTGAACCTCCCTCCACTGCCTCCAAACTCTGCAAGGCCTCCTGGAAGAATGGAGGCAGCTCTGGGAAAGATGATGAGGGGAACATAATAGGAGATACTTGTTATAATATAGTGGCATTTTACACATCTATCTACTTTTAAGAATGATTGGATTGCATTAAGAACATTTTGAAATCTATACATCCTTTTCCTATACTGTAGTTTTACCTTTGACAGAAAGTTTGGCCTTGCTCTCCACATCTCCTGTATCACATGAGTATGTTCCAGTATCTGAGGGGTCTGCATCATGGATAAGCAGTAGGTTCACTTTTCCCTCCTTACGCATTTCATATTTGGAACCATTCAGTAGGGGGACATAGTTTAGTTTCCATGTAACCAGGGTGATGGTGTCAGTGGTGATACAGGACAGAGTGGCTGTCTCTCCTTCCGTGACGGCAACATCTTTCGGCTTCTCCTCAAATAGAACTAGAATTTACAATTGCACAAAACTTTAGAATGTGAAATGCTAATAGCAGTGTCATTGAAATTCTTGCAGTATCAGGGATGAATTTAAGAGTTAGGTTTCTTATGACTCAGTGGAAGTCATATGACTCCCAATAGTTTAAAACAGGTAATCAGAAAATTGTCTAAATAACACAATAGCATACAGTATGTCCATCTAAATGACAAAACATATACAGTGTACTCTCATGACTCCACACCTTTGGGCTTAGGAACGACACACAGTTTTGCAGAGGTCCTCTCCTCCCCAATCACAAATACCACGGTGCCCGTCTCCTCAGGGGTTGTCATAGTAAGGATCAGTCGATGTTGGCGACCTTGGCTTGATATCTGGTTCATCTCATTATTCTGCAGTGGGCTGGAGCCGAGCAACCAGACACCCTCACTCTCATCTGCATGGGTCAGCTCACATACAAAGACTGCATCCTGGCCCGCTATCACCGTGATGTCCTGCAGCTCTGTAATGATCCGCACACGCTCTGTGGAGGAAGAAGGAGCTAAATATAGCTCGATTTTTAGAAAATGCTGCACTGAAATGTTTACAATATTATGTTAGAGTAGAACTACCTGATGGTTCAGTTCACTTGATACTGGCTCAACATATTTAGCCATACAATTTAGAAATGTTGGATTATTGTCTTGTACAACATCCACTTACCCCTAACAATCAGTTTAGCAGTGGTCTTCTTCCCCCTGGTGATACAGCAGTACTCGCCAGCATCCTCCAATGTCAACTTCTGGATCTCAAGGGTGTGTGTGGCACCTTTGTTCTTTATAATATACTGTCCTCCCTCTTCCACAACAGTGTTGTCCTTCTTCCAAGTTACTGGGACATTAGCACTGGAGACTTCACAAGACAGCACCACAGATTTCCCTTCCCTCAACACTTGGTTCTCCAGTTTCTTCTCAAAGAACACCGATGGGGCTGCTGTTAATGGAAGCGAGAAAGACCTTATGTTTTCACCTTTAGATTATACATACTGACATAATCATTACAACTCACTTTCTACATAACAGACCATAAATCCTAAGAAAATAACATTGGTGACAGCAACACTGCTAGATTTATAATGTGAATTTAGACGTCATTGCTGCTCGGTGTGAGAAATCCAAAAGTGAATAAATAATAACACCTTTCACGTTCACTTCAGCTGTTGTCCTCTGGTCTTCGCAAACACAGCTGTAAACTCCCACATCCTCTGGCTGGACATTTTTAATAAGCATCTCAGCAATCTTGCCGTTGAGCATCATTTGAAATCTCCCCAAATTCGAGAGCTGATCCTCTCCCTTCCACCACTCCACAGACACCCCGGCCCTGGACAGCTCACAGCGGAGGACCACATTGCCTCCTTCTGGAGCCTCCTGGTTCTTCAGACCCGTTTTAAAGCTGATGGGAATAGCTGTTGGTTTGAAGTGACAAATTAGGCTTTTTTCATGTTATCTTGCATATGACATTGTGAAATTCAAAACTTGTCAACTTGAATTTTAAGAATAAATGAAAGATAACTGAAGAAATAAATTACAAGATACAGTTGCTGATAATCTACTGTAGCCCTCTTATAAACAATGGTTTAAATCATTTGACAGAGTTCCTGTTCCTGATATGACAAAGCAAAGCATGCATACACAGAAAGATGCGCTCATGTTTACAGTTCTCCCTTACGTGTAACAGTGATGTTGGCTACGGTCTTGACGTCCTCGTAGTTACAGCTGTAGAGGCCGCTGTCATCCAACTGGGTGTTTTTGAGTGTCAGCTCCATGATGCTGTCATGCTTTTTTATCTGGTACTTAATATTACTCTTCAACAGCTCAATTCCTTTTCTCCATTCCACAGCAAGGCCGGGTTTAGACAGCTCGCAGCTCATTGTCAAGTCGTTCTCCTCCTCCACCCGCATATTCTTCAACCTCACTTTGAATGTAACTGGCAGAGCTGCAAGAAAAGAGCCATTTAGTTGAGTTATCTTATAGTTTATCTAGTAACAAGTAACAAGGTGGCTTTCATTGTGTCATCATGACGCTATCTTACATTTGATGGAGAGCTCAGCAGTTGATTGGCTGTCTGCGGTCTTGCAGGTGTATTTGCCAGCGTCGCTCTCCTCAACGTTGTTGATGACAAGCTTAACGAGACGTCCTTCCTGTTTCATCTCAAATTTGTCTCCAGGCTTGAGGATGACTCTGCCTTTCCTCCAGGTCACTGGAGCTCCAGCTTTTGAGAGGAGACAGCTGAAAAAGCCACAATCTCCTTCCTTCACCACCAGACTCTCCACCTCTTGTTCAAATGTTATGGGCATTGCTGAAAACAAAACCAAACATGAACATCAAAAGCTCAGTCCAGAACATGAAATACAGTAGAATGATGCCAGGTGGATAGCCTCTTTGACTTTTAATTTTAAAATATTAGCTGTAAATATGTCTACCTTTAACTTTGATGTCAGCTGAAGTCACCACAGTGCCATAATAACAGCTGTACTTCCCAGCATCTTGTAGAACTAAATTTCTGATGAGCATTTCAGCCATTCTGCCCTCTTGGCTCATCTGATATTTTTCTCCATCCTTCAGGACTTTAGCATCTTTACTCCACTCCACTGGGACCCCTAGTTTGGAGAGCTCACAGCGCAGTGTCAGGCAGTCGTCCTCCATAGCTTCCTGATTCTTCATCTTCTGCTTGAAACTCACTGGGATTTCTGAAGAGTGATAAGCACAGACATCATAATTAATGAATAAGATGTGCAAATTGACAGAAATATTTGGGTCGAATTCAAGTCAGTTTGGATAATTTGATGTCAATGACTTAAATGATGATGAGGATGAGGGTGATTCCTATTGAAGTTGGAGTTTTAATACAGCAAGAGCTCTCACCCGTGATGGTGATGGTGGCGGTACTTTTCAAATCACCACACACACAGCTGTAGGTGCTGCTGTCCTCTGGTTGACTTTTCCAGATGCAGAGCTCCACTGTGCAGCTGTTCTGCTTCATCTGGTATTTCTCTCCATCTGTCAACAGCGCGTCGCCTTTTTTCCATTGTACTGTGGCCCCAGATTTGGAGAGCTCACAGCGGAGCGTCACTGCACGGCCTTCCTCCACTTGAATATTCTTCAGACCTTGGAGGATGCTGATTGGTTGTTCTAGAGAGTTTATGAGAGAGAATTTGAGTACCTTTAAAATCTTCAGAGCAACAAAATGTGACTTAATATAAGATAGTGTACACACCGTTCACTGTGAGACTACATGTTGTCTTCTCCTCTCCACATACACACGTATATTCCCCAGCGTCGTTCACAGTGACATCTGCAATCTTCATCTCAAGATGCATGTCTTTTTTTCTTATCTGATACTTGTCTCCATTAATCAGCACCTCGTCTCCTCTCCTCCACTCCACTGAAGGGGCAGGTTTGTTGAGTTCACAGACCAAAACCACACTTCTGCCCTCTGTCACCTCGCTGTTGACCAGCAGGAACTTGAATTTTGGAGGTAAAGCTGTTGACAACCAAAAAGCACAGCACAAATACATTTGATGGAAAACATATTTTTAAATGTCTTGCTTAGACGAATGGATGATATGTAAGCAGCATGGCAGCAGTAATGGACTTGTTCATGACATCCATTGTGGTCGGGTTTTCGATCACAAGCTCAATGAAAGAAATAAGGATTTAAAAAAACACTAATACTGAAAGTAATGCTGCATGAAAAAACACTTGGACTAATACACAGAGTAATACTAATGCTACAGAGAAAAACCACTCGGGGTGTTTCCATTGCAAGCAATTGCCTAAACATCCAACATGATGTAATTATTTCTATATTACATCTATCTTTTCATCCAGCACTTAAGAATGAATGTACAGTACATAGACATACCGACATTTATTCATAAGCTCTTCAAACTGGACAACTACATATGAAACTAGAGAAACTACACATAGTGCTCTCATGCTGCCAAAGGCCACCTGATTGATTTACTTTTTATTGATCTATTTTGGGGTTGACTTCTTTCCCCTCTGTGTTTAGTTGATTCTGTTGCATATGATGAGGGAAAGAACATCACAGAAATCCACATTGGGCATGTCAGTTGAACCTACGACACATTTATCTAACAAAGAATTGTGATTGAATTTGTAACAAACATTTGTCGTACTTTGGACGGTGAGATCAGCAGTCGTCTGACAGTCCGAGACCTTGCATGTGTATTTGCCGCCATCACTCTCCTCTACATTGTAGATGGTCAATTCAGCTCGACATCCATCCTGATTCATTTCATATTTCTCTCCAGGTTTGAGGCTAACTCTGCCTTTCTTCCACTTCACCTGATCTCCAGGCCTGGAGAGCTCACAGCAGAAAAGTCCACTGTCCCCTTCCTTCACCACCAGACACTGGAGCTGTTCTTTGAATGTCACTGGAAGTGCTGTTGAGGGCATACACAAAATTAATTCCTTTCGCAATTTCTCTTTCTGCTTCAGGCTTCAATTTCTGTTTCTGTTTACACACAAAGCAGAGGCTGTACATGTACACTGTGACCTTGGTTCTATGAGCACAGGACTGAAAATATGCATGGCTCACTTGCTCTAACAAACAAGTCTGATTCACACAAGCAGGCCCAAATGTTGCTCACTGCAAACCTGTATCATCTACTGAAAACATACAGGATAAATTTAAGTTAGGATAAAACAAGTTACAAAGTTAAGTATTCTTCAGTTTTGAGAAGGAGTCACTGATGAAAAACCCTCTTAATATGTAGAAATATCATAAAATAACTTGATAGGTTATAATCTTTACTAATATTATCAAAATAGTTAGCTTATGGACCTCATGGATATCATTCTTATATATTGTTCAATGCAGATATAATCATGATCATGGACTCATGTGTTCACATCAATCGCTGCACTTTTCAAACCTACGTTTCACTTTGACTTCAGCTGTGGTCTTCTGATCTCCTGTGACGCAGCTGTACCTCCCAGCATCGTTTAGTTGGACGTTAGAAATGGTCATCAAAGCTGTGTTCCCTTCTAGCATCATCTGATACCTTCCTGTAGAAACCTCCTCAGACAGAAGCTTGCCATCTCTTTGCCAATACACAATGGCTCCATTCTTTGACAGCACACATTGTAATGTCATGCTGCTCCCCTCTTGGGCCTCCTGGCTTCTAAGGGTCACGTTGAAGCTGACAGGAACCGCTGGTAAACCAAATGTAGATTAGAGTAGAAAAATAAGAGAACCTCTGAGGAAGTTTCTTACAGCAACAAGCATAAAAGACATGTAGAACTGATTATTGTAGACAGAAAAGACAGAGCACTTTAAGAGTAGCCCAACAAATGCTGCAATGACAGAGAGTTTGTGACACTTCATATTGAACATACCAGTAACTTTGACTGTGGCCTTTGTCCTCTGTTCTCTACAAATGCAGACGTAGAGGCCGCTGTCCTCTGGAACAGCCTCTCTGATGATCAGCTCCAGCAGTGAGTCCCTCTGTTTAATCAGATACTTCTCTCCATGCTTCAGCACTTCTCCTGCGAGCCTCCACTCCACTGGCACACCCGGTTTAGAAATCTGACATTGCAGCATGATGTTTTGACCTTCCGCAACTTGAAGGTTTGTCAGCTTTTGCTTGAAGGTAACAGAAAGAGCTAAAAGGCGAGAATAAAGTAGAAATGATAACCATCAACTGAAGAACTAAACAGAGAACTTCTGGTGTATTATTGTGCTGTTTCTTAGCATTAGCATTTATCCATTAATCAAACAGCCTATCATATACCCCATAACTTAATCTGTAAACAAATTTGAGAAAGTAACAAAGGAGATACCATTCACACTTAGAGTTGCAGTTGTCTCAACGTTTCCACAAATGCATGTGTAGACGTTACTGTCCTCCAGTTCCAGGTTAAAGATTCTCAGTTCGACCAGAATGTCTCTCTGTCGCATCTGATATTTCTCTCCATTCTTGATGACTTCATTGCCACTCTTCCTCCATTCTACAGTCTGACCAGATTTAGAGAGCTCACAACGCAAAATTGCAGTGCTCCCTTCCTCGAACAGCACATTCCTCAGTTTCTGCTTGAAAGTGACTGGGACACCTGATGAATTTTGGAAAACGCAAAGATTTATGATGCTCAGCATCTCAGACCTATACAGAATAATATAATTTTATATTCCTAAACTCATCTAGTCTCAGATGGTTAAAAAGCAAACATTTCCCTCATTAAAACATTTGTATTTCTTACCAGTGATTGTGACAGTGGCAGATGTCTTCTGATCGGCACACACACAGCTGTAGGCTCCACTCTCCTCAGGCACAGGCTTCCATATAAGAAGCTCCTGTGTGGTCTCTCTTTTCTTTATCTGGTACTTAACACTGTTTTTCAAAAGCGTATCTCCTTTCCACCATTCCACTGGTATTCCAGGTTTAGACAGCTCACAGCGCAGTACGACATTGAAGCCTTCCTCTGATTGCATGTTCTTCAGCTGCTGTGTAAATGTAATAGGTATAGCTGTAAAGTAAAAAATAACAATGTATTATTTGAGGCAGAAAGAAACCAGATGAAAGGGTAAAGCAGCTTATGCAGTATTTACAAATGAGTCCATAGTGTTTATTTTAAAGTCAGGAAATAATAATAAAATCTAGTTAATGTGTGATTTGTTGACTTTTTGCAGAAAAATACTTGCAAAAACTAATCAAGCTTTAATGTAATGCAAGGATTGGAAAGAATGACTGTTTTGCGTTTACCGTGTACTTTGAGGCTTGCCAAAGTGCGGTGCTCACGGCACTGGCAGGAATATTCTCCAGAGTCCTCAGGCTTCAGGGCTTTTATTGTCAAAGTAATGATCGTCTTCCTCTGTTTCATCACATACTTGTCTCCCGACCTGAGGCTCTCCACACCTTTCTTCCAATGCAACTGAACCCCGGGCAGAGAGTACTCACAGGTCAGGGTCACAATCTCGCCCTCTTTAGCTTCAGCAGTTTTCAGAGGCTGGGTGAACTCTGCTGGGATAGCTGGGAAAAGATGAAGTGTAAATCTGGGTTTTAAGCAACAACAAGCAAGCCAAAGTTATCAACATTTTTCCTCTGGTAGTGATTTGACCTCATCATGGTATGCAGACAGACTGAATGATTTGTTTTGAGTACTATCAACAGATCAATAAAACTCTATTTGTACCTTTGACTATTACTACCGCCGTGGTGCTAACATATCCAGCGCTGCACTCATATACCCCAGCGTCGTTCTTGCAGACATCCCGAATAGTCAGCCGAGCCTCACAGCCAGAACGACTGGCAAAATAACGTGAAGAGTGCCACATGAGGCAGCCATCTTTGTACCACAAGATGTGACACGGCTTAGAGGTCACACAAGACAAAACCAAACCACCTCCTTCAATGGCCTCATAGTCCTCCAGTGCTTTGATTATCGTGGGGCGCCTCTCTGGTTACAACAAGAGATGAAACCAAATCAAAATCATAAATCAGGGAAAGAACACAGCAAAAGAACAAATCTGACGCAAAGTCTCACCTCGAACCAACAGTGATGCGTATGATCTTTTGTCCCCTGCTGCAAAGGAGATAGTGCCAGTGTCCTTGCGAGCCAGCTGTCTAAATGTGAGTGTGTGGTAGCCTCCTACAATCACCTGGATCTCATTGAGCTCATTGGTATAGAGCATAGTCTCGTCCAGATACCACTTGACCCCCATGTAGTCACTGGGACAGATTCGACATCGAAATGTAACTGTGTCACTCTCTAGACACTCAACATCCTCGAGTTCATCCAGGATCACTACCTTCTGGCCTGGAAGAAGATAGAAAAAGAAAAAGGTTAAGTAAAAAAAGTAAGCAGTTAACATAGACACATATGATTGAACTTGTTTGAAATGATGTAATGCCAGTTGCTTTCTCACCCTGTACAGTCAGCAGTGCTCGGGTCTGCATGGTTCCAACGTTACAAATATAAACGTCCGAGTCTGATTTCTCCAGACTGTTGATGGTCAGTGACAGCACCACACCTTTCTGCTGGACGACATACTTCCTCCCAGACCTGAGCTCTATCATGCCCTTCAGCCAGGTCACCTGCTTGGCTTCATGCCTGGTCTCACACTCCAGGGTAACTTTATCCCTTTCGCCTGCATGTGTGTCCTTTAACTCCCGTGCAAATGCGTGCTGGAGTTCTGCAATTAAATTCAGAAAAGAGAGTCAAGTTTCGCAATAACTACTGCACACATCGGTTGGTAGAACACCAGTGAGACAGCTTAGCTACTGTTAGAGCCAGGCAAAATCTCAAGACAGTTCATTTAATGATGTGGTATGTCACCTATTTGCTTTAAAAAACATTATTCAAACATTTATTGTAGCTTGCTTAATATTTTAAAGTTCCTCTCCCTTACCTCTGACATCCAGCTTGGCACAGCTGTTGACACCGTCGGCCTGACAGCGGTACTCCCCAGAGTCACTGATGGTAGTCTTCTTGATAAGAAGACGTGCCAGGTGCTTGTCCACACTCATCTCATACTTGCCCACGCTGTGTTTGATGTGATAGCCATTTTTTAGCCAACGGACGGTGGCTTCTGGTTTGAGGATCTCACACGTCAGCTCTGCATCTTCACCCGGTACTGCTTTAGCATTTAACAATTCCCTGAAGATGAACATCGGTTTCTCTAAAGGAGAGAAAATGGAAAACTTGATATTACTCACTGGTATTTGTTCACTAATATCACATGGATACCAAGGACTCAGTAGGCCTCCAATGGGATGTAAGGCTTTTTAAATGCATGGCATACTTTATTTCAAAATGAAGCACACAGAAGCACTGATAGAGATGTATAACAAATGCTCTGATAATTCTGGGAACAGCAGCTATTCACCTTTAACAAAGAGCATCGTCCTACAGCTTAGGTCTTTTATTGTGAAGACGACGTCTCCAGCATCGGGCGATATCACGTCTCTGATGATCATCTTGTACATGGGGCTGTCATTGAGGACCTGAATACGACTGTTACTCACTACCAATTGGCCATTGATCGCCCAGCAAGGCTCGTCACTGATCTCATGAGAGACGAGACACACAAAAGTGCAGCTTTCACCCTCGAGGACAGAGGCTGTCTTCAACCGCTGAACGATGCTGATGTGCAAGTCTGTAGATAGATATAATCATAAAGAAGATTTATTAAATATATATGACATGATTCTAAATGTTGTTTTAGTTGTTTTAGTGGTATCTTGTAACCTAAGATAGTTATATTCCAACTACACACCATGTACAGTGAGCTTAGCCTTGCTCTGAGTGGTGCTCAGGTCACAGGTGTACTGTCCAGCATCATCCTTGCTCAGACAAGTGATCATCAGTGCCATGGACTTCCCAAAGTGCAGCAGCTCATGTTTGTCGCTGTTTGTCAGGACTATGCCATCCTTCTTCCACACAGGAGTCACTGTGTCTTTGGAAGCTTCACAATGCAGGCAGACCTGCCCCTGCTCTTCTCCTACCGCATCCTCCAGTGACCTCAAGAATACTGCAGGCCGTTCTGGAAGAAAAGTGCAACATGAATTCAGACATCGTGTCTTTGTTTCTAAATAATGAGCAAAGACCGCCCCATAGTTCTTCAGAATTGATAATATGGCCAACCTTTGACCTTTAAGGAGGCCGTCTCAGTTATAGGACCTGCTTTGAAGGTCACTCTGCTCTCTTGTGGACAGAGCTTCTCAAATTTGAGGCTATACATGGTGCCCATGTGCTGGATCCTGTTGATGTGGCTGGAATACTGGCGAACATTGTTGAGGAGCCATTCCACATTGGCAACCACGTAGTTGAGTTCACAGGAGAATGTTGCGTTGCCATCCTCCTCGATTTCCACTGATTCAAGATGTTTAACAAACTTCAGCCGTCGCACTGCAATAAACGTGAGGTGATTAAAACAGTTCATCAAACATATACTTATACTGGTATTGATATTCTGAAAATACGCGTGAGAAGCGTGTGTGTTGTTAATACTTGTCCTAAACCTACCTTCCACTTTAACATGGGCTGTGCTCTGTGAACCTCCGGCTATGCAGTGATACTGTCCTCCATCAATTCCTGTCAATCCATGAATGGTCAGTCTTGCTCGCTTCCCCTCTCTCTTCATGCTGTACTTATTTGAGATCTTCAGAGCCGTTCGACCTTTGTACCACCGTATCACCCTGGGTGAGGGTGCAAACGCACAGCTCAGAGTCACAGAGCTGTTCTCTTTTGCTTCAGTGTCTTCCAAGTGGTGGACAACCTGAAGAGGTCGCTCTGGATAGAACAGACATAAAGCCAGCTAAGTGAGACGATTATAATTTACATATTCAGTATTGAGTAATAGTACTGAATGAAATCTCTGGGCCAGCTGGCGGTCCATGGCAGGGTTTAGTCAGCAGGCACTCACAGTTCATTCATGACCCAGCTGTCTAAAGGTTTACAAAAGTGTAATGGAAGAAACTGATAAAATACTTTTCCCCTTCCAACCCTGTAGTAGCAAATACAGCGTGGCAGCATGAAAAAAAGAGCAACCTGTTACAAAACAGTACACTACTGGAAATGACCCTCCAGTGTCTATGAACTTAAAGCCCAAACAAAAACAGCAAAGTCAAAGCAAGTGAGGAGGCTTTTGCCCCAGCAACAATAACAGCAGTAAGCACAGTGAGACAGTCAGTGTGTGAATGCTAGAATCCCTTTAAATTGTGAGTGCAGTGATATGTGGGGGGTGTAGTTGTGTGGACTAGCTGTCAGGTGATGCAACAGTACATGGTATTAAAACGTGATATCACATAACAAAAGGAAATGTCAATAACATTGTTTAAAGGATGCAGCAAAGTTTAAACCTCTTGCTATTATCCCACTTTCATACCCAAAGTGCTTCTGTGCAACTCACCGTTGACAGTAAGCTGAGCAGTGGAACGGCTCTTTCCGGCAGTGAAGAGCACAGGGCCGCACATTGAGCAGTCTGTGGACCTGAGACGAAGGCTGTGAATGTTGCCCTCCCTGTCCATATCCAGTGCCGGGCTGCGCTCCAGCACCTCTCCATTCAGCGTCCACTTGGGGGGCCTCCCTGATTTCAAGTTGGTCTCCACTTGGAATAGTGCAGGCGCTGGTTCCATCACCTCTACTGAGCTCATCCCCCGCACTATCTTGATAGCCTCCTCTGCATGTGCATAACAATAACACAAACTCAGATGTTGCGTGCGGCACACATTGGCGGCATGTCTAAGGAAAGTCTAAATGTAACATAGTGCTCACCCTCCACCAGAAGCTGGCAAGATGTTTGGTCGTCTCCTGCGTCACAGGTGTAGGTGTCCTCATCTGACGAGCAGACGTCGTCGATGGTCAACTGCCTGTAGATATCTTGGCTGATTATCTGGTACTTCTTACCAGGTGCGAGCTCCCTTCGGTTCTTGTACCACGTGACCTGAGCATTAGGCCGTGATACCTGGCACTCCAGGAGGCCGCGGTGGTGATACATGGCAATCTTCACTCTCAGAGGACGAATTATTTGGACTGGTAGTTCTGAAGGGGGGTGGCAGGTTTTAACCATTACAAAATATCAATGTCAATTAACCGCCTAGTTAAATGCAGCATCGATAGTTTAGCATATGGACAGATGGTGGTGGTAACAAGTAAATGTGTGGAAATGAAGTTTGGTGGCTCACCTTTTACTATGAGAGTTGCATAGGATGACACTCGCTCTGCAGTGAATCTGATCCTTCCAGAATGTTCTGGTCTGACTGACTTGAATGACAGGATGTGAGATTTACCTGCAATAAGCACAATATTTATTTTTTCAACCACTACATCCTTGGAACTGTTCAGAACAACCAAGATGTTCAAATGTTGACTACTGAGTATAATTCTGATGTTTTGCTTTATTCAGGAATGGTGATTACTGGGGCTAAGTATACTAAGAACACCAAGTTCAATTGTCTCGAAAGTAGGCTTTTTGGAAGAGCCTGTGGAGCTGACTGCTTACCCTCTATTCTAATTCTGATGTTGTCCCCGGGTCGGATCCTGCAATCATCTCTATACCATCGACCTTCCAAATCCAGCTGGTTGACCTTGCACAAGAAGGTCACAGGCTGACGCTCCATTGTATCAACATTCTCCAGCTCTGTCACAACGTTGATGTCCCTGGCTGGCAGAGGATAACGACACTATGATTACAAATTCTGTCATAAATATAAAAAAGAACAAATCCATTTGCTGTTATGCTACAGTCATCACAGTCTTGATATTGAGTCTGGATTCTTATTGTGTCACACATATCAAGTCAGTAGCGCAGCACTGTGCCACCTTACCTTTGACTGTGAGTTTCCCTGAGGTCTGAACATTGTTGGCCTCAAAAGAAAACAGGCCTGCATCTCCTAAAGCCACCCTGTTCAGAATGAGAGAGTGTTTCTTCCCATGCATGCCGATGCGACAGTTGGGCTTGGACTTGAGCAGTGTCCCATCCCTGTTCCACACACCCTCAATGTAGGCCAGGTTGAGCGTCACCTCAAAGGCGCAGCTTTCACACTCTTCCACCTCCACATCCTCCAAGCCCTTTATCACCTGGAGACGGATCTCTGGCGCACAAAAAGTGTTGCAAATTAAAAAGTTTCTAACCCACACCATGAGAACCGACAGAAAAATGTCATCATTGTGTGTTGTAAGAGAACTTACTTGCAGCTGCTACGAGTCCAGTGAGTTTATTCTCTCCCATGTCTCCTCTGCTTCCAAGTTTCTCCTCTTTCAGTGACTAAGGGGTCTTTTTTCTACGCCTGTTATCGCTAGGGTGACTCTAGGGCTACATAAGACATATATTAAAATGACAATCATAACAAAGAAGATCACCGTCATCTGTTGCAACCCCATCAGGATGGATATTGAGTCCTGCCCTAAAATCAACGTACAAATCTACCACTTTACACCATCTTATTCATATCTGCATCACACTTAGTCATTCATCCACGGAAATACTATCAAGTATGCTGTGGTGTTTTGTTTTTTTAGATTCATTGTTTTTGTATATATGTACAATGAATCAACATTGTATGGATTCTATTTGTTTCAGACACACCTATTGTAGTTTCACATTCAATTCTTTTTAGATTCCAAAATAGCAAATTCCAAAGTTGAACACAGAATGGTGTCAGCCTGTGAAGATGGATGCATGATCCCAGTCATGACATGCCAAACCTCAGTAATGAAGAGCAGAGTAATCTCTGTCGCCTCACTTAGCTGACCTCAGCACCACCAAGATAGACCCACTCAGTGACGCCACTTCCATTAAGCATTGAACTTGGAGGGGGATTTACAAAATACCAAATTAGAATTCTTAATCACTGAACTGATCAATATGAGTGATTAATACATAAAAGTGTCCTTCTGCTAACATCAGGGAAATAGTTGTTTTTGTGAGCATCTCAAGGGGAAGTGTGTGAGTCAGTGTATCCAGTTACTCATCACCTAATATGACAATTTTTCATGCGTCACACAGTGACACCGTATTTGCATACAATTATCCACAATGGCTTCACAAGAATGATGTGTTATGATGCAAGTCTAATCAAAAGTTTTTCCAAGGGGGCCATTAAAATATATAAACATTACTGATAATGAATTTGCAATGATTTGGGAGATCTTTAAACTGCTTACAGACACACACACACACACACACAGACCAAGACCTCAAAATGGATATCCTAAAAAAACTGTGCAACATTCATAATCATCTAACAACCTCATGTTGAAGTTAGAGCAATGGTCGAGCAATTCTTTTAAATAATGGAAACAAATGCAAGAAATCATGATTAGCACACTACCAAAACACCCAAATAACACAGGAAAATACCAAACAACCTGCAGTGATGTACTCACCTTAAAATGGACAGGTGTTTTCCACTGGGAGTATAAAATTTAAATGAACATCCAACATTGCAATGGATCATTCCAGGTCAATTCTTGCTTTTCCCAAATTCATTAAATTTTAAAAACAAAAGCCTGGCAAAAGAGAGAGCATGGTCAGTTTATCGGGCTGTGTCCCAGTCCCCAAAGCAGTCTATAGTGCTTTCTCTTTTTTTCCTACTTAGATGAAGCTTAGTGTAGAACAGCTGACATATCTCTCCCCACACACTAACCCTCCAAAATAGCCTTCTGTCAGTGTGACAGCAAAGATAGCCATGGCTTTAATGGTGTCAGGCAACTCATCTCATGTCCGGCATCAATGGACCTAACTCAAACAAATTGTACATAGTAAGCTAAATGTGTTTGATGATTTCCTATTGTGCGTAAATGATTGATACACAAGCTGAGTGTAGATTTGTCCCAATCAGTAGAAGGTTAGTTGACAGCAAATGACCTTCATGTAGTCATGTAGAAGGTTCAAGGTGATGTTCCACATTATTTGTTTGTTATCTACCCTTTTATCACAACTTTTCCCGTATAATGATAATGGCATTTCATCACCTTACCCCCACTGAGACCGAGACATCTTTCACCAAAATTGTTGATCCAAGATGGCAGACGCACCTCCTACGCAACACATAACTGATATGGTTGAATCACGTGCTCTTTATAATGCTGACCCACATCTGTCACTCGTCTAAGCATCGAGTTAGGGAGATCAACGTCCATGCATCTCCAGAGGGAGTTTCCATAATAGCTAAGTCTGAAAGGTCACAAAAGCTTAAGAGACATTAAGGTACCATTTCACAGAGCCGTCACCAGCAACACCACAAACACTGTTCCTATTCCTACACACACTCTATATGCACATATTGTTGATATGCATTCCAATATGAAGTCCTTCTAATATTGTAATCGGTGACAACGTGGCTGTCTGTATACATATACACTTTATTTTTATAACCCCTGCAAAAATAACATGTCACACCTTTAATAACCAAGCGCTTGATAACAACTGCTCAAAAATAATAACCCACAAGATATCAACATAAGACTAATAGTTTATGTAGGGTTCATTTTGGGGTTCCGTCATAGACAGAAAGACAGACAGAAGACAGCAACCCCAAGCATTGTTTGCCCCTCTGTTTGATAGACAGCTCCATGTGCCACATATTCCAGTGAAACCCTACCGATGGGATAATCTCTGTGCAGCCTGGCTGCTGTGCAAAAAAACAACTTGTCGTCACTGAGAGTGAAACGGTGGTCAACAGAAGCAAAGTGATTGACTGTTGGAGCTTTTGTTGCAATGCCTTAATAGCTTTTCTTGGGCTAAGAGGGATAGAGAAGAGGTTTGGTGATGTGTAAGAAATCATCTTTGATATTTACGTGACTACCTCTAGTTTATATATTGAGTCTTAGTCTGTGAGAAACTAAGAAAAAGCCTGAAATCATGTCCTAGGATAGGGAAGGTGGTCATCACTTCAACTTGAGATCTTGAAATGTTGGTCCTCACATGTGTAGCATCCTATAGATGGTGCAAATAGACTAAAAATAGAGCAATGTTAAAGGAACCTAGGCAATGTGAGGATGTGTTGAGGGAATTTAAAACTCGACAAAACAGCTGAACACTCCACCTAAGCCTCTGGATCTGTGTTTGGAAACACCCTCTGTGTCTCACATTTCCTCTGGTGCAGACTCTCTACACCTGGAAGTCAACATGAGGGAATATGGGATGAGGACTCTGTATCACATAAATGTGATTACAACAATGTCAGTACTCAAAGGAGAGCTAAAAGGTGATTTGATCACAGACCTGTATTGAAATACTAGAATGATAGAATAATCTACTGTAGGTCATAAACAGCACAGATACAGTGTATGTAACTAATCAGACAGCCATATAGCAGAATAAAATTAGATGCCTTTGACTGAAGTAAATTAAGAGCCATTCTTAGCACATCTAAGTCTGGTATGGCCTTGAGCCTGACCACTACAGCCGGCTACAAGAGACATCTGTCCACTACAACTGGCCCACTGCATTTATTTCAGTTCCCATACAAACCTCTTGCCTGGTTGCATGCAGATACACGATTAAATAAATGCTTAAGCTCATTCAGTTTTAGAGACATATCGATTTATTTTTTCCCTTTTTTCTTTGTGTTTTTGCTTTTTACTGGTGCCTCCTCTTCCTCCTTCCCAGTGGCAGCTTTAACCCTCTTCTTTCCCAGGGGTGTTTTTGCATACCATAGCTAGTGACACACACGGGAAGGAAAAAAATCAACAATGAAGTTAAAGGAATGTGCTTACATGAAAATGATTTACATTAAAACAGACACATTAATGATTAGAGAGAAATAAAAGCATGAAATATCCACCAAACCTTAAAGGCCTCTTCCTCCTCTTGAAATATAGGGTTAAACCTGGCTAATGGGGCAACAAACTCAGCAGCAGTCAAGGGTCTCTGTGTTTGCTGCAGGATCCGACGTTTGTTAAGAATGCTCTGGATCACCTTGACCATGTGACCTTGGGTATATCCATCAGAAATCTTGGACAAGGAGCCGAGATCCAGAGCAGTGGTGACCTCACCTCCATGCTTCTTGATCAGTTCCCTCCACAAGACTGAGGACGAGTCAAATGTCATGAGACTTATATCATAAAATGTAACAACCATTAAACTTAATTAAGTAAAATGTATACAAATGAGTTGAACATTAAGTTATATTACTGTATCTTGATCCATAGTCAGGTCTTGGAATGAGGACGATTTTGCTGTAGACTTTACAAAGTGACTTCATTTCAGCACTTAATGGGTCTGTGGTTGTTCCCACTACAAGAACACGATCCTCCCCTCTGATGATCTTGAGGAGCTTGGGGAAGTCTTTCTTCAAGCGTTTGGGATCTAACTGAGTATACATATAAAATGTTTTTAATTCACATGTAAAATAATAATCAATAGTAACTTGACACTGCCTCTCATACTCAGTAATACCTCTTTTTCTTCCTTGGGAACTTTCTTGTAGAACATTTTCTCTGCTTCTCCGACCCAGATTACTGAAGGCTGCATCAGCCTTGCAACCTGTATGAAGACGATTACTTTGACCTTTTTGGACAGCCGTCTTTTATGTATACTGTATATCAAACATACAGAGGAATCAAGGAGCGTTTTTTTGTGAGTGTGTCCACTTGACTAATTAAAAGTGAGTCATCTGATCTGAAGTTAGATTAGCCTCAAGATTTTGAGATAGGCATAAGAACCCTCATAAAGCTGCTACCATTACAGTACATGTAGTAAAGTAAAGTACAGTACATAGAGTAAATGCTAAATAGCAGTTGTAATGAGCTTGATACCCGTGTTACCTTAAAGACAATGTGAAGCATCATGTTGAGGCCGCTCTTGCCTGGGTATTTTCCTGCTATATTCATGGGTGACAGATCAAACAGGGTGGCACCTGTCTCCCGGCAGATTGCATGGACCAACATCCTCTTGCCCACTCCGTCTGGCCCTGCCAGCAGGATGGCCTTTATGAGGGGAGCCTTGTCATGTACCACCTGGGAGCCTGCAAACAACACACACCATCAGCAACAACAAAGTTACTTTGAAAAATAAGAAAGAAGAGAGAGAGGCCTTAATATATAATGACTGTGGACTCAGCATCTTACCTAATGGTAAAATTGCATAGAGAGCGATGACTTGACGCACGTCTGACAATGACGGCATGGGCTCAATGTCATTTTGTCTCAGTGTGGTCCCAAGGTAGCTATAGTCACCTGGAAACAATAAAAAATAAAAAACATCAAGTAGTGATAGAAGTGTTGTTAGAAACAAGGACCTGGTCATAGACATGAAATCTTTTGGCGAAGGTCTTGGCAGTCACAAACCAGAAGAGGGCAGCACAATTCCAATGATTAAACTCCTGACCCACAGTGTGGCAGTGCTCATGTAGGAATTCTAAAATGCACATCTACACATTGATTACTTTCAGATCGAAAAGGATGGCAATAAAGGTGGCCCGCCATTTTGCACAAGCAATATCAATATATCTTACCCAAGTAATCCTGCAGCCTCACATTATTTGCTTGTTTCATCAAGCCCTGTTCCACCAGCTCCTGGCACAGAGACTCAAGAGTCCTGGTAAACGTATGAATATATGAATACATTTTGTGTTATCCAGAATAAATCGATAAAAAATGGAGCGATTCCCAAATATGCGGCCTGAATGATCTCACCTGTCAGCTGTCAGATCTTTTTCCTTTTTTTTCCTCTTTGCACTCTTAGATACTTTCTTTTTCTGTGAAATAAAGTATTACTTGTTACACAGCTCAAGGTCATTTGGTAGAAGTGACAAAATATTTCTTCATTTCTTTACCTTGACACTTCCTTTTGATTTACCGCCTTTGTCTTTATCCACAAGTTGCTTCAAGTTAGTCAGCTCCTGTCTCATCTCTTCATCCACCTGAAACAGTGAGTGTGAATACAGGTGATCTGCTCTCAACACCAGTGACACTCAACTGATACACCTTGCCCAGCAGTAGAAGTTATATACCAGTACAAAAGAAGTGCACACAAGTTTTGTCAATCAGTGAATATGTGCCTAACATGTTTTGTGTTTGTAGTATTTGTTTTCACCTGTAATCGAATCTCTGCTTCAATTACTTTCGTCTTTTCCTCCTTGATTAGTTCGACCTCGTGCTTCTGACTCAAGTTTGTGGTCTCACTGCGGTTCTGCCAAACATCTGATGAGCACAAACTTTAACTTCAGGGCCATTTTACATGTTTCCATCATTCTCAGACTGGCCTGAAACAGAATATAAACCTTGAATCTATCCTTTTTAATGAAACAAGGGATTGCTTATATATTATGAATCCAAAGTAAAATGGGCAGCTGCAAACAAGTGGCAGAATGTGGATCTAAAGCATGGACCTGAAACGTGTTACCATCCTGCATAGTCACCTGATATAGACATGATATTTCTAAGATTCAATTTTACCAACAAAAACTTTGTGTCCCACTTCCAAGTCAGACAGAAAAGCTGATTGGAGCATCATCAACCCTGCGTCTTCTTCCTGTGGTTGAGAAAAGTGAGATAGATTTGTTGAGTGTATCTCTGTACCAAAAGCAGCTGATACGTTGACAAGAGGCCAAGAGACACACTTACTTGTTTTAATGCATAATGTTATCTGAAATATACTAATAATCAGAATACAATCAATGACACTTCAATTATCTGAGATCTGAGCACTTACTTCCTGTATATCCTTCCCCTTGCCCTGCTTCCCTTTCTTTTCCTCCTTCCCTTTGGGTCTGATGTTAGCATCCTCCTCTTCCTTCGCAGCAATTTCTTCTACTAACTGCAAAATACATGTGTATCCCCAACTTAACTCTCCTTCTGTGAACATGCATAATAACAACATGTAAACATTATTTCTGGGTGAGGACGTGTTGTACCTCCTGAGGGTTTTTTTCAGCAAAAATTAGGGCAGAGCCTCCATCTTCTTCATCTGGGTAGTCCGGAAAAGATCCCGTAGCATTACTATTTTAGAAAAGCAGAAGAGAAGAGAAGAGAAGAGAACAGAACAGAACAGAACAGAACAGAACAGAACAGAACAGAACAGAATGAGAGATGTGCCGCTGCTTCACTGTTCACAGTCGATCACTAACTCTGTTATCTCCTCTGTATCATCTTACCGACATTCCATGAACCACTGTCTGATTTGGTCTTTGATGTTCTCTCTCATGTCTGGTCCCTCCACGTCCCGTAGCTGAGTGGTGACAGACACTATGGCCCTCTGAAAGTCTTCCTCGTGGGATTCCTGTTTAATCCGTGTAAAAGCTTCATTGGCCTGAGCAGTGATCTCTGCAGGGCGAGGCACCAGGTATTTAGGATCCAAGGCCTGATATAAGAGTACCAAAACAATAGTAAACACCTGCAGTCCTTCATTTGTTGAAGGCTGTGGCAAAATTGCCTGAGCTAAGTGTACAGTAATTACTGCAACAGAGCTTTGGTTACTAACATGCACATGGATCAACTTTTCCAGTACAAACAATGTAACTAAGATGGCCTGTTTGACTCACCATTCCCAGAAAAATCAGCTCTTCAGCCCGAGCCATCTTTGTCTGCTTTCTCTCCGTGTAGCCCCTCCACATCTGCAGATCACATTTAACCACATTCAGCCTGGAAGGTGACACACGCTAAAGACGGGCAGAGAGAGAGCCATGCGGTGTTACACTGAGCACCTTCTGAATGCAGATCACAGCTGATTCAATCTCCTTTTCCTCTGGGTCCTTTGCCCCGTACATCCTTTTCATATTCAAACTCTCTTCATTCCACTTTGCCCTAAGCCGTCCTTGGCGGGCCCGTTCCACCACCTGAATGATCTTAATGGCCTCCTCTTGACTCAGGTCATGTGAAAATAGAGGCTGCCAGGACCATAACAAGAAGTAGAAAACATAATGAATGTCTCACCTTTACTGTAATTTATATAAATACTATAATTTATTCCCAGGTAACTATGATGTAGCTATTTGCTGCTCACTTTGGGGCTGTCTGTAATCTCCACAATTTTGAAGATGTTTGTCAGCATCAATTTGCGCTCTTGGATTTCCTTACTGCATTCACTGATGAAATAGTGAGGGATGGGGATCTCAAGTTCTGCCTAAAAGCAAAACAAAGGAAAGTTGTGAGGCACACAACTGTCACATCAGCATAAAATGTTAAAAAGTTAGTGAATGAATATACTGTAATACATTTTAACTAAGAATTCCAGTATGTATGAGTGCTCTGACTCACAGGTGTAAGCTTCAGGTCATGGAGGACATCATCCATGTAGTGGTACTCAGAGAACTCCTTCTCCACCATTTCATTCTTGAGCTCCAGCACTCTCCCTATCACACAATCCAGAATCACCCGAATGATACGTCTCTTCTGGGGCTGAACCATGTGGTCGTGAGCCTTCTCCAGCTGTCTAAAGATTTGAACGTATCGCACGTATAGCATGGCCAGACGCTGGAAGAACACAACTCTGTCTTTTTCTGGGTGAAGAGGCTCAGTAGGGAGCTCCTCTGTCAACAGGCGTCTCAGCTCCTCCTGGGCATCGCTCCATATGTTGTTGTATATTCTGGAACGGTTGAAAGTCTGATTAATTAAGGCCAAGCTGGAAATTGACACCGTGAGTACATCATTTATCATTGTGGCGTGATGGCTACAAAGGGATTCCATCATAATGTGTTTAATACAAAACATCACATATTCAGGGCTGCCAACAGAGACAGTAACATCATTCAAGAGCAAATACAGCAAATGTATCAAAGAGGAATATAATTAATTAATGACTACTATTGCGATATTTGTTGTGTCTTTAGTTTGGTAACCTGCAGTCAAGAATGAACTTTTGTATTTTTCCCGTTATGTATCATTTGGGGGGAAAAAATACATTCACGACACATTATGGAATACTAAGCTTATTTAACTATTCTTACTTGTTTAACTGATAATGTTCAGTAATTTTATGAGAGTAAACAACACCGCTGTTTTTACGACTTTCCAACTTAACATTTGCGACGGTTTTGACTTTGCTAAACTTGAGAGCTTGCCGCCGCTGGTTGCTAAACATAATTAATACATAAATACTTTTTAATTGCATTGCTGTTCCGTTCCGTTAACGTTACCTTTGTGACATGGCTGCGGTTACGCGTGTCCCCCGTACTTTATATATAGAAACAAAGTAAACCGCGTTACGTTTAATGCTAATTTTATATATATAGTCAGCTATGTTAGCATATTGCTTGAACTGTCACCATGGTTACGGCCATTGCGGAAGTAAGGCACCTTTGACCGGAAACTAGTGAAAGAGTAAACTGAATAAACACTGTAAACGCACAATTTTAGTATTAAATCTAAGAAAATGATTAATGTTGAAATATTGTTCATGGTTTGTCATTTCATTTAACACACAGAAATTATCTATTTATTAAAATTTAAACACGGTGAAAAATCTTTGTGCACTTGATGTACTTTTACTCACTACATCGAGTAAACATATGTAACCTGACTCGTCCTTAATAAAACACAATATTAAAATCATAATTGCTGGAAATTTTCCCCCACCTGAAACGCCACAACAAAACATTGCACTGGACTTTTCAAGCTGTTATAGTTCCACGAGTACAAACTCACACCACTAGATAGCGTCCCTTCCTTCGGAATCACAGCCAATAAGCGCGTACAATGAGTGATCAAAGATACGCGTTTGCTTTGAGCCATGGACCGGGAGGCATGCAAAGTTGAATTACGGTGTACTCGACCAATATTAAGGAAATGTATCAAATAAGCTTAATGTGTGACAATATAATAATTTTAAGAAATCTGCTGAATGCTAAAGTAATCATTAAACATTTCTCTGTAACGGGATTCTCATGATTACGACTCAAATCAAGCATCCCAGGAATGTTTCCATCCCTGTTTAAAGTATTTTATTGTGTAGCTTTAAACTGTAAACCGCGGTTTTATGATGGCTATTCTCTATTGCTTGGGAACATTTTGAGGGCTGCTCCGGGGAGCGCATTCTCTCCACTGCTTAGGCGGTCACAAGACTTGGACACCCGTGAACAAAAACATAGTCCCGTCAATTAGCTGACAGATCAGCTTTAAGCTTCCAGGCTCGCACACTCTCCTCTGTCTGCATCCAACATCCAACAAGTTGCTCAATAAGATTCAGTGGAAATTCTCCCTTTTTTCCGCGCTGCAGCGTTTCTCATCTTGGTCTCTATTTTATCTTTTATTTTTTTCAAGAGGAAAGTTCAATGAAGCTCCACTTAAAAGGTTGATTGAACTAACGTTGCGTCAGTAAAATAAGTTCTTGTGCCGTTGAATTGTCTGATCGGAACTTCATCTGGTGATGTTTTGGTGCGTAAAGGAGGGGCGAATGTCACTTGGAGAAATTGAACCAAAGATGTCAACATTGCTTTACCACCCACTCGAAATCGATTGTATTACCTTCAAGAAGGTGGCTCCTCGTATAAATAGGGACGCATTATTTCAAGAAAGACGGTGGTGAGCACAATCTGCTGGCTCTTCTCTCTCTCACCGGGACTACAGACAACGCCTGGAAGAATTTGCTGGAGACAATTGTGTCCACTCTCAGGACATCAGCATCTCTAACTCTTAAACTAGTAAGTCTTAAGTTAGATTCACTGACATTTGTGTTTTTATACGAAGTAATTACTCCTGCTTTAAGAAGAGGCCTAAGACCATTTTTTATTACCTCTTTTGAAGGTAATTTACAAGAACTCTTACATGAATTTGGAGCATTTCATTGAGCAGTTTTAGTAGATGTGAATGATCTGTAATGGTTAGGAGTGCTGATACATCTATGGGTGATAGTCATGATGACTGATGTACAGCTCAATTATCCATCCATATATTTTCTAATTTGATGTATTACTGATTCTTGTCTCAAAAGTGGGACTTAACAATAACGATGCACCTGATGTGTAACAAAACTTATTTGCTTATGTTGTTAGACAGTGGAGTCATGCAGGTGGAGAGGAAATGGCATTTACTGCTGACAATCTCCCTTCTGCTCATCACCTCGGGTCAGTGCATGGACAGCAAGGAAGTCAAGCAGAAAGAGAAAAGGACCCTGTTGGATCTAATCTTACAGGTTATCAGTGACAGCCAGCAACGGGACAAAACCCTCTCCAGGCGCTGCAACAGTGGACTCTTCGCAGCAGCCCAAGACATGAAGTTCTCCTCCCGTGAAAAGCCTTTCTATGTTACTAGGATGGATAACAGTAGACTCATAGGTAAGCTGATAAGATTATTTTTAGGTCCTGATGATGAAAGCATAATCCTCAATTTACCGTGTGAGACAGCTGTCATATGTCTGGTGTGTGCAGAAGATCCATTTTAAGCAGAAGCAGTAAAAGGTATTGTGTTTATATGGCAGTCCAGGACATCGTTTGAGGGCTTTTCTCATCTCCCATCTCAAACTCAATTTCATGTAACGTAATTATGTCATTTATATAAAGCAGATACACTTTCACCGGAGTAGTGCATAAAGGTTATGTTAATATGCTAAGAGGCGTAATCTAAGAGGCACCAGTTTATCTTGGTGGCCCATGTTTCACCATTTAACATCACACCTTCAGTCAAAAAGTGATGCATTGACATTGACCGAGTGAGACGTGGACAGGTATCGTCATGTTCATGTGTGAGGGACATCAGCGCACCAAGCCTGTGAATGATTCATTCAGTATGATTCACTGTGGAAATATGAATGATGACCCACACCCCCACCCCGCACACCCCCACACACATTATGACGTCCCTCCTGCAAGGAAAATCACATTAAACAGAGATTTAGAGTGAAGTTGCCATGCTATTATCCTGCAACTTTCAGCTCTGCACTCAATCTGACATTTTAACTTGTCTTTTAAGAATGAAATCTATGGAAAAGAGAACACAATGAGATACCAGGTGTTTGTGTATATCTAAGGTATGCAGTCCAATACGGAAGGGACTTTCCAATGGTTTGTTCCACCTGATTTACAGATGCTATTGAGAAAGAATATTACCTGCACTGCTCCTTATAATGTCAAGTACAACAACAAAAATGACTGCCTCCAAAATTTGCATACGGTTGAAACAAGTCTGGAGCAGGTTGTTTGACTGAGATCATACAGCTTACATAAAGTAACCAGTCTAAAACTATGCTTTATTCTCAGTAATGTTAGGTTTAATAATAACACAGCACTTGTATATCAAGTTTATGACAACAATGAGCTGTTACTGTGTCTTTTCTGGCTTATATAATGCCATACTCACTATCTTGGAATATAGCCAAGTAAATTCAAGTAAGTCCTCAATGACAGCTCTTCAGATAGCTGAGGAGCCGACTCACACCTTTCCTTTTCTGCGTGTCAGACTGTAATAAGGAAAAGGTGTCTTGAACAAAGCTGTGATGTAACTTTTTTTTATAGCTGACAGCCTGAGTTACAGCACAGCCTAGGGTTGCACACTCTTGGTATGTTTTTGAAGGATTTAGCACCAGTCAGGGTTCATGATGTGCAGGAGCTGTTTATTTGCAATTTCAGTTTCCCTCCTCTGTCTCGATTAATCAGGCCGTGTTTTAAAGATGTTACACAGACACTGTACAGCTCAAAGCCCAGGCTTATGCAATTGGAAAAGTACCTCTCTCACACCACTAACTGGGTGGAATTTGTCTTTTGAGGATACTAAACTCAGCATATTAGCCACTGATGCGTGTGAGATTGCCAGAGATCTATGGTCACGCAAGGATGCCGGATTTTGTACAACAACAAAAATAAGAAGGGAGGAGAAACCCATGACTGTACTCTTTCTCCAGCAGCCTACAGTCACAACGTCAGCCATCACTGTGTCAGAGACTCATCATTCTGCCTTCTGATTGCCTTTATCTCTAATGTTTCTCCTTCAATACATTACTTAGGTAAACCGCTTAAGTCTGGCACCATATATCCTATATTTTGCATGTTTATTCATATCATTAATGATTACACAGGTAGTATCAGTAGGTCAACTGCCTTGGCTGAGTAACGCCATCTGTCATGACATCATCATCATCATCATCATCATCACCATCAACATCAACATCAACATCACCTCACATCAGGATTTTGGTGTGGTTGTCTTTACGGGTTTACACCTTTGTGGGCCTGCTTGTGGATGTTTTGTGGCTCGCAATGTCTCTTTACACTTTAAAAGCATCTCCATCTTCCTGCAACACTGTTTGATGGTAGTTTTGAAGCTAATGTAACATTAGCCTAGTGACTGCTTGCATGGGTTTTTTTTTCTTTCATGTATAACAACTTGCATGAAATATTCTCTTTAGGCTGTTAGCATGTCAGTGCATGTCCCTTTGTGTGTTTTCTGTCTCAGGAAAGTGCCCTCAGGAAGTGCCCCATACATTAGTGAATGTTCTGACATACTGAAAGGTCATGCCAGAGAGGGATCGGCAGGTGCTACTCTGCCAAGAGCTTTCTTTAGCTTACTTTAAGATTGATTTCACAACGCCAAGCAATTACAGAATATTAGAAGGGCCGAAACATGTTTTTTGATTGAAAGTGCTTATATACAAAAAGGTACAAAAACTGCAGTGAAATCATTGTGAATCCTAAACTATCATGACTTTGTGAATCTTGAGTCATGTTTATTTACACATGTAGCAGTGTCAACTGTCCAAATAAATCCCAAAGCTTTCTTTACTGTCTCACAATTAGCACATCCTAGTATGTCCCAGACAAAGACAACAAACTATTCCAAAATGTGAGAACTTTATCCAGCACCGCACAGAGAGCATTGACTCAGGCGGTGGGCATCTTCTTCAAACATGACGTTCCTGCAGCTCAGCCCATGATACATGCAGGGAAAGGCAACGCTGACAGTGACAAGGTCATAACTCACTTTGACAACAGTGTCCGTTTTTCTGTTGCACTACTTACTGCACTGTTACTTTGTTTTCCAGACATTGTTCCTAGAGATGTAAACATGAAAGGCAAATTCATCCAGCATTTCACAGGTAAGCCCCTTGCCATCAATGATAACATCAGGACTGCACAATGTCAGCCTCAACAGCTTTAATCCTTCCAGATGTTACAAAACTACTTTATCTGGCACACCCATTTCCCCATCTATGTTTGGCTCGAACTTTGTGTGTGAGAGTGTAACCATATCTCCATAAGGGACTACCATGTAACACATATCAAAAACACTGCCATGTCATAGCTTAGATGTTGGGTAATAGCACAGAGAAACAGCACATGGTCTGAAGCCAGCAGCATTAAGTTGAAGGCAGAGTGAGGTTAAGCTGATTATTTGTCTCAGGACCTATGAGCAGACTTCATTATTGGTGTAAAAATCTGGAAGCTTAATGTTGGTGCAGGAACTCTTGGAGGTGATTAGAACTAAAGACTCAATTCTTCTGTTCACTGCTGGCCATTAAACCCTGACTCCTTCACCATGTGCTCCATGATAGTACATAACACTGAACACTTTCACTTTGTGATTAGTATGTGTTTACAATCTCACTGTTCTCAAGTCAATGTCTCTTTATTGTCTCCTGTAATTGTTGGAATGTGCTTAAAACCCGAGATACATACATACTATACATAAAATGCAGACAGAAATCTTTTCCATTTTGCCTGATGAGACCTTTTCTATTAAGCAGGACCAGTCAAGTTCTCATCGGAGTGCAGAACACACTTTCACAGACTTTATCACAACACAAGGGATTGCTCAAGACCAGCATGTATGTATGTCTTTCTCCTGTTGTTTATCTCTATTTATAATGTGCTGGGTGTCTGTTATCATTGTCACTATCACTTTACATATTGTGATTCAGGTTCCCCTATAGGGAATTTAATTTAATTTGAGGACTAATGTGCTATACTGTACTAATATTTATCTAAATTTTGACCTTATTGACCTAAGATGATATCTATTTGTCACGGCTGTAGTGAATACAGTGCATTAGAGAATCAGATTCAGTGCTGGAGCACAGTATGAATGTTTTGTTGTGACGTAGGTTGTTGTTTTGTTCTGTCAAATAAGATGTGCATGTGTGAACCATCACCTCACCACACTGGTTTCACTCCGCTTAGTAAAGCCTGGAACAAATTATTTGACAAAAAATTTGGAGATTGTCCAGAAAATCTCAGAAGACCCCTGAGATCTTTCAAATCAGGGTTCATCTGTGTGTTGGTGAGATTGTTTATGCCTCATTTAGACATGCTAAATTTACTGATGTTAATATTAGAAAATATGAAAGATTATGCCCTTTCATGGAGTGTCATTTATTTCAAAGAACGCATGCATATTTTCCCATGCCTGACGTCAATAGTCAGGCATAACAACTGACGTCAGGCAATAGTCATATTCAAACAAATACAATTATGTCCGTTTGATTTGTTTGATATTTTTAAATCTGATTGATTGGGTGCCCTAGCAGCATCATGTATATTTTTATAACTAGTTTAACATTTAAATTGCTTAACATGAGAGTTAAAGCCTTGTGTATTGGAGTGTTCACAATTATCATCAGCTCTTTTTAGACACAAATTATATTTGGTAGGAATAATTACTAAGAGGGGTCTCACGATGTTGTCATAGTAATGTTGTTTTTTTTCAATGTCTTTTTTTATTTCCAGATTACAAAAGATGTGCAAGATTGCTAACACGATTAGCAATGAGTCCGCTCTGCATGCAATCATAGATATTGCATGTGAGTAAAAGTGCTTTTCTCTTTTCTCTTTCTCTCTTTTCTCTGGGGTTTGATCTGCATTCCATATGTGCTTATTTAGAATCTCTTGTTCTTGATGGTCAAATGTAACCTGATGTACATGAAGAAAATCCTAAATAATAAAATCAGAAAAGTTTTTTCAGTTCATCTTTCTGTGTATGCGTGGGGAAGAGTGTATGTGTGTGTGTGTGTGTGTTTTCTCTTAAACTCTAAAGCAGTGTGAGGAGTTTTTAAAGTAACTTTGATGCTTAATTGGAGCACTTTTTCGGTGTGACTGCAAGGCAAGTCTGGTGAGAATTGTTGCATAGGGGACTGATGTGTAGACACACAGCTATATACATCAATATACAGCTATATAAATCTTCTTTCTTTTTTTCCAGTTAATATATTAAACAATACGTAGTAAATTTGTAAGAACCTGGCCCGCTGGTTTTGTCTTAACTGGAAATGGATACTCCATTGGTCCTGATAGTGTATGCTTGGCATTGCAGTGATTGCACTGATGTCTAGACCTCAAGCTTTTGCTCTCATTAAATGAATGTAATTAGGTCTGGCTGGTGAGTGATTGGTGGTAAAGGGTTCATTCACATACGTGGCCATTTCATTTCTTTGAAGATTCTCGTGGTATCAGAATTTGTGTAACTTGGAAAGGAGAGAGGATGACACATTCTCAGGAATTCAGTTTCTCTAGTGAATCAGATAATGTGCCCCTGTCTGAACTGTTCCTAGAAACCTGACAAACGTATATCACAAACGAAGGCAGATTAAGTGATTCATTATTCAGTCATTTTGTTCACTTCAGAATGAGCTCAGGAAACATTTAGGTACACCAGTAATGGCAGACCAGTCATGCTCCTCTTTAGAAGCTGAACACACGACTTCCTCAGCAAAGCCAGTCTGTCAGGATCTGTCTTTGACAATTCTAGACGTCAGAACTTCATTGTGAAATACAGCTTCAAAGAATTTGAGTATGAAGTGAGTCAGTGAGTCATTTTCAACATTATTTTCTTTTCATTTCAGGTCCTGCATTATAGAAGAGGGATCAATGTATTGCCAAGGAAGTGCCTTTAAATCCACAGCAGTTGTATGAATATTGTTTTGTTTATAATGTGTCTATTTTTGTTGTCACCACTGAAAATGCTGATGGACGTTCTTGGTTGTTTTGAATGGATTTGCTTTTTATTTGAAGTTGAACTGTATGTACCACATATTTTTAACATTAATTTAATATTAAATATGCCTATTTATTGAAAGGGTATGTATATAACAATTCACAATCATTCAGTATCTGACTATTCTGGTAAAGTTAATCTTGTTTCTCATCATACATGGATTCCTCCTCCACGATTATGCTAATATTATGTTCTGACCTGCCTCTGTGTGAGAGATCTATCATACTCTGTCATTGTATTCATTGGCTTTTATTTGGCACTTGAGTGATTCCTGACAATGAGCACATACGAATTGTCAACAATGGAGATAATGCACTGCAGTAATGAACAATAAAGAATATTGAAGCACAGCATCATTTGCTATAATTGACGGGGGTTGAGAGGGAAACTTACTCAAGCTTCAGTGTTGGAAAAGCCCTCAGCATGCAGGAGGTGTGATGGGTCTGAACTACCTGCAACGACGCACATTTCACAATGAATCTCAGGCTGTATAATCATGCCATCCCAGTGGTATTAACAGTATGGAACATGCAGTCGACATGAAGGGAATTCAGTACTGACCTGCTGCAAACTCCACTGTTTCTTCTCTCTCACAGCTCCTCTGAGCAGGTGCTTCCCTTATCTAGAGTCGAGCTCTCTGTCAAACATCTGGCAATCTTTCCATTTTTATTTTGGACATCACTCACAATTGTTAATCCTTCAGATATCTTGGACAGCACTAGATGTTGAGCAAAAGACCAAGGTAAAAAATGAAGTGCAATGGTATGAAGTGCAAACATATGGAAGCTGTTTATAGTTAACTAGACAGTTCAAGTACTACTGTAAGTATCCAAGTGTCATGTATCCAAGGATGTGGGTTGTATTTGCAAGGGGCTGCAAGACTGCAGATTGAAAGAAATGCTGAACACCATAGGCAAAATTTTTAGCAAATGCAGTTTGGCCATTTTAATTTAATCATTGAAATGTGCCTGCAAACTAGCTACAATCACGTTCCTGGAAGATTGGGACACTGGGGTCCGAATGTACATGCCCTGGTGCCAGATACAATGGGCCTCTTATCATTTCAGATCCAAGATCCTCAAAAGATTGCATATGTTTGCTTTTTAAGTCTCTTGATATAGCAAAAAAAATGTATGCAACACTTAAGAGATTAAAATAAGAAAAGCTGTAATTTCTTCACATATGAGATGATCACTAAATGAAAGTGCCGCCACTTATAGAGACAAAACACTATAAAGTCCTGGCAAAATAATCAAGATCCAGCATCTTCTTCTTCTAGTGACGCTGTGTCCTCTTGTCCCAAGATATGTGACTGGGGAATACTTATAGTGATTGTCTGCTGTTTTTATTTTGGATAGTGAAATAAATATTGAGCCGCTCACACGTTGTGACGCGGACAGAAAAGATTCTGAAGAAAACATTCACTAAGCCAAAGATTACAACAGCTCAGTTCTCACGCCAGCATGTCTCTACAGACCCGGCCGGAACAGTTTGTTACTTTTCATCCACAGAAGCCATCATTTCAAAAGCTTGTGAATAGACAAAATAGACAAAAATGTCCAAATTTCAGGTGTTAATCCTTTAGTCTCAGTGACATCCTTATCAAAATGTTTCCAACTTCATTTAAGATCAGTTTCAATTGTTCCTCAGAGCCATAAAATCGTGGAATCCTTCTCATCTACAAATCATACTCACTAACAACCTCTGCAAAAACAGGAGCCCAACCTGAAAATATATGCTCCAAGCTATTTCCAAATTTTGTCAAACTTAGTAAACAGTAAACAACTTCCATCACAGAAAAATCCTTCCTCTGTGGCATATTCATCATCATTACCATGGACAATTATTGGAATGGGGTGATGCTTTTTGCTGGTGCTATAAAAGGATTAGGGGGCTAAAAATATGGCCTGGACCTCATGGGGATGCACTGAGGATCCTGTTCCCTCTGGCTGGGCAGGGCAGGGACACCAGATCTTAATCTGAGGAGGATATCACTTATCTGGAGACAAACAGCGCAGATTAGGAGAAGAGACAGAAGACACACTGGGGACAACATGTGGGAGGCCTCTAACACAATTACACACAAGCACCAAATCCCTGCTCTGGTGCCTCTGCAATAAATAGTAAATAGAGACCAAAGCCCGCTCATTCCCTTCCTGTCAGACTGCATCCTGCTGCACCTCAGCCAAGGGACAGAAGGGAAGAAACAGCAAGACCAACGTCTGAATGTCAAATAGAGTCAGTAAAAATTTGCCTTTGAATTCTTTAGTCAGTACGTGGAGGCTGTGATTTGAAATGTCTCTCGTGTCTTACAGCAGACATCAGATTTTAATCAAATCCGAGACATACCAGCTCAGCAATTTAATGGATTATTCAGATTCCGGTCTTTAATTGGCTTTGAATTCATAAAGACATATGTGATCTGGGTAGCCCTTCAGCAATTAAAGCAGTACTAAAATATCTCTCGCAACAACTATTCACTGGAGATTACGACTGTCATACACCCTGAAACCTCAGCATGGATCCTCATGACGTATATCAAACTCCCCCCATTGCCTGAAGAATTTTCTGGCAAAAGTTGAGACATTTCCTTCCAATGTTTTTAATCCCCAAAGGCCCCGTATAAGCGAAGAGCTTTATTTAGAGAAATCACAGTAGCTTGCATGGGCACTGTTAAATAGTTTTTGTCAAGAGCTTATTGATTCACTCTGGGTTTAATGGTTAATTCATGACTCTTCATATGTCTTTTATAAATCCTACATGAGTCATCCATCACAAGTATTCAAATAGTGCAGCATGAGTTAATAACATGATCCTGCTGCCATTTTGGATTTGTGCTATCCCTCGTAATGCAGCGGAAGTGAGCCGATGCAGCTCTGTGCGGAAGCCAAGCAGTGTCTTTGATGCCATATGCTGGAGGGGCTGGCACGGGTCTCCCTGCTACCCCCTCTGCAAGCCCCGCACTGTGCCGTGGCTAATGCTAAATGCACCGATTAACTCTGAGGCATGTTTGAGATGAATGTTTTTAATGACAGATGACAGAAATGAATGGTTTAGTTAGAAGGAATTATAAAACAATTAGCACAAAGTTTCTCTTAATTTAATATGTAATTTTGACTATAATTTAAGGGCAATAAAATGCACTATTTGGAATACATCTGATTAAACATGAACATTACCATATTTAATTTTAAATAAGTTGTGTTAAATGACATAAAGATGTTGCAGTGAAGACCCTGCTCACCCACACAGTTGAAGAGTGGAGCTGCACTGGGAGAGTGTTGAGGTCACCAAACCCCAGAAACTTGTGAAGTTACTGACAGGTACAACAAATCAGGGCAGACAGGGAGACATCTGATCAATCAATACACAGGCCAGTTGTTTTCACGCTTTTCATGATCTTTTGGGGATTTTATGAGGCAGTAGACATGAACATGTTGAACAGAAGAGGCCTCAGAATGGAGCCTTGTGGAACACCACATCATTTTCGTCTGCTCAGGAGTGTGTTTACATATACAGTAGGCACTAAGTAGTCTCTGTTCTTCAAGTATCGGATCCAAACCAGATTAAAACGGTGCCAGAGCGTCCCACCCAGTTTTCCAGTCACTCTAGCCTATCTATCTAATGTAGTCGACCGTATTGAATGCAACACTGATATCCAATAATACTAAGATGAAAATCTGCCACTGTCTGTGTTTAAGTGGTTGTCATTGAGCAGTTTCAGTGTTATAGTCTGGCCAAAGTCCTGACTGGAAGACATCCAACCATTTGTTTATTGGCAGGAATTTATTCAGCTGTTGAAAAAAACCTTTTTTAGACGTAATTGTGAAACAGCAAATACGTGAAAACAGCAGTGTTTCACATCTTTCCATGCACATGCAGATGACATATTTATTCCATAGATTTTATTTGAAGCTTTTCAGTGACATTTTCCCTTTTGCTTGAGGTTACAAACAGCTTTGTGCAATAATCTACACAAATATGCTCATTCTTGGCAACACCGACTCAGTGTGACAGAGAAACAGGAGAATTTAACAAAAAAAACATTACTCTTTGGAGATGATTTTATTATCTGTTCCAGATGAGAGGACTATGCAGAGTGAAAACTCATCAAGGGAATTAGAAGCAATTTAGTATAATATTCAGTGTCACTGTCACGCATACATACACACACAGACACACACACACATTACAATCAGTCCGGCAGTATTTAATCAAGTCTCCTTACACAGTATCTAAATTATAATTGAAGAAAATGGAGAAATAAAGTACATCTGAACAGATCATCTCATTTCAAGTGTGCACATGTAATATAAGGCAATTTGATTTATCACCATTTCTAAAAACCAAAGGGTCAAGCAAGGTTCTAAATAACATACATGATTCAGAATAATATTTTAGTCGTTATTTCAACAATTGGCTTAACGGATTTCATTTGCAGTAAGCTGTAGAGTTATACTTATTTACACTTCAAAATAGACAGATTCAGAGATACCTATGTAATGTGAAAGATAACACTAAAAGGCCTATGTGGTTAATATTGTATCTAACACAAACTTCAAGTTTCTCTTCAACAGGCTGTGAGAATGAAGACTTCACATCCAAATACATTTAATGGAAAATCTCTTATTGTTAAACATTTAAATGTATTCTTTAGGCCATTGTGTCATGGTGAAGTATTGCAGAGCTCAGTTCATTGCGCTCTATATTATCATCTCTGTGTGTGGAGTGAGAAAACTTAAATAACAGATGTAACCAAACCTTGTGGCCGGTCAGAGAATGGGCTCGGTGTCGTTCCAACTCACAACCGCATCTTTCCACCTGAGGGAAAAAGAGCAAGATGTTATATCATATTAAGAGATGAACATATTTAGAAATGTGTTTCAATTGTGTCCAATGATGTTAGGCAAAAAATAAAAAAAACAGGTACATGCAGAGGTATGATGATCTTTTAAGGCTGGAGGCTGACTACTTCCAATCAAAATGTTCTTATTTGGGGATGTGTTCAGGGCCAGCGGACATGTGACTGTGCATATGTGTTTCTGAAATGCCAAAGGATCCTGACCTTGTTCGGATACAGTGCTCCAGAGGAGGAGTGAGGTCAGGGTGGACGTCTTGAGAGGACAGGGCGGATACACCAACAGCTATAAATGCACAATTAGACCATTTTCAGGCAATAGAGAATAGAATTAGAGAATTAGAATTCAACAAGTGAAGATTTATCAGGCAATAGTATAAGAACTGGTGCAAGGAGAAGAATTATTACATCCTAGTCACAGTTACAAGATAAACAGCAGAAATTATTGTCCGATATACGTTTGTGTGCAATACAAGCTGACAAGCAGTGTGAGACCGCAATCCAATATACAGATAATATACAGCTTTAGAGATGCTACATACAGATAGTGAGGCGGATCTCCTCCTGCTGATTGGCCAAGCCATCATAATAGTACAGGTCAAACTCCAACACTTGGTCCTCATTGGTCAACAGCTCCATCTGCAGGCCAAACAGGACACTGAAGTGGCTTTCACTGCACACCACCCAGATGGGGAACTGGGGATCCTTCAGGTAAGCTCCAACCTAATTTAGAATGCAACCAAAATAGACAATTTCAACTACACAATCTTACTGCACTCTTGACACAAGGGTGACGGATGAAAACTATCTAAACCAAGACGTAACAAATAACTTTGTTTGCTACTTCAAAGAAAGCATTTCTAGGCCGCGTGAGTGTTGATGACAGAGTCCACAGTGCTCTTTAAAGTCTAATGACAAGTTTACCTGTGACACTTAGAGCACGGTAGGTGTGAAGTAAAGAATGTGTGTCTCGTTTACCATCAAATGTGACTCACCTTGCAGATGTTGTAGTGTTCAAATAATGACAGCAGGCCGATGTCGCAGTGGCTTTTGACTCCTTTAAGCAGGGTTGTGTTGCCGTTCCCCGAATCCAACTCCACATCATTGTCAAAGACATTAGAAACGGCTCGGCCGCACAGCAACAGGTTCACAAGCTCCTGGTGAACGACACAGGAAGGAGACACGCGTTCATGCACAAAATAATGAGTAATGTTCCGGATTTATTTGGATTTCAAGGTTGAAATTGTAGCAAACCTGAGTGCAGTAGCCGTGGGCTCCTATGAGTGTGTTGGTGGGCACATCCATGTCCCCTCTTACTCTGAGTGAAAAGGATTCACAGAAAACCCAATAAGGCTTTTAAACATTCTATACCTTATTAAGTATTGATTCTTTTTTTTATTTTAAACAGGACATACTTTGGAACAGATCGAGAGAGTACAGCAGATATGGTCAGCAGTACGCATGCTAACACACCAGATTCAAACTGTGTAGAAAGAAGCACAACTATTAGTGGAAAAGGGGTTTTAACGATCATTTGTATGATTGACAGGCAACTTAAGACAGGAATTTAAGTAAGACTCTCTCACCTGCTCGACATGCTGCTCCAAAACCAACTGCAGGTCTTTGATGTCATCCACAGTAAAACACGTGATCTAAACATCAAGAGAACATTCCACAGTGGTGTCAAGCACAGAATGGACCTAAATTATCCAGACAAACCAACTAATAAACCTTACAAATGAATTGTTCATTCAGTACAAAGAAGCTGAGCAAAGAGAGGCTTCAGCAGGCGTTAAAGAAACTCTGTACCTTCTCAAGCAGTCCTTCAGATTTGTAGTGTCCAGTTGGGATAAAATGATTTCTTCCCGAACTTCTGTTTTGAAAACAAATGCAAAAGACGGCAGTAGATCACAGACGTGCACAGAAGTGCTGCTGTGGACTGGAATGTTTGTAGAACATCTGATTTTAACTGTGAGTTTAATAACGTCTAGTTCAGTATTACAGTGACAGGCTCAACCACTATTACTCTTAACGACTTTACACAGGTTTTCACACGCATCCAGCCCACTTTGCAAAAGTGGAGTCTGAAGATTAAGTGGTGAGGAGTAGGATCTTACATTGCGAGGGTGGCCTGTTTTTCCTCCCCAGCCCTCCACAGGATTTCAGCCATCGCTAAAACGAGACACTTTCTTCTGGTAGTGTTGGAAGGTCTTAACCTCCTGGGAACAAAGTCGCATTTCTTTGAAAAATAGGTCTTCTGGTGTAATAGTTAATACCTAAAATGCATAGGTCAACGCTTCTAGGACCGACAAAGCACCCCTTGATGTGAATTAACTGACTGTTAAACACATTTAAAAGATTACAAAAGGGCACTCGGAGGTTAATATAAAGACCTCTGTAGAGCTTTGAGCGGAAGGATAACTTACTGCAGGCCTGTATTACTGCTTTCAATGTTTTCAAACAGGAGGTTCTTTAGAAAAAAGCCTTGGATGGAGGCCAGAACTCCACACGGGCCGCCCTGGACACACACAGAGGAAATCACAACATTAAAATGAATTAATATGTAAGAAAATGGAAATTTGTGGTTACTGAATTTCTGCATGGTGTCAACCTTTCTCTGCACAATGCCGTATCTCAAGTCGTGGGTCTCCGAGAATGTGAAACCCTGGTTCCTCCACTCAAAGCTGAAACAGGTTCGGCTCGAGCCAAACAGAACCTCTTTGAGTTCCTGGAGAAGAGCGATGATGTCAATCAAACTGAAGATCAAAGCGATTGTAGAAACCGTACCCAGCGGTGCGGTTCACCTACTGTGGCAGTGTGTTGGTCCATGGGTAAGCTCGCGTAGCTCCGTGTTGGGATGCTTGTCTGGAAAGACACTTTGGAGAGCTGTTGCCAATCATCTTCATCATCAACATCATCTGGTGAATGATTGACAGACCATCAGCATCACCAGGGAAACAAGTTGAAAGCAGCCTCATTTTATTTGCATTGACACACAGCACTTACCTAAAACCATCTCTGATACACACAGATCAGCTGCATTTGGAGAGGCTAAAGATTTAAGACTAACAGAAACGACAAAAAGTACATAGAGTTATGAACATATCCATGAAATCTGTGGGATAATTATTTAGTGATGAGATGTAATGCTTTTCTACATGCTGCTAGAGAGAAATAAAGCAGGTAAACTCTTACTTTCTTGTCTTCTGTGTACTTTTCCCAGACTTTGTGAAGGTTTCTTCACTCTTTTCTCTCTCTGGCGTGCTCATCAGCTCCCATCTCGCTCCCATGTAGTCAGTAAGATGGCTCGGTAAGCTAATAACAGAAAGTCCATCGCTCAAATTCTTGATTTCTTCCTCTTTTCTGAGCTGTGGCAGGGGAACCTCTGACCTTCGAGTTTGTCTTTTTTTGTTTGATTCCTAAGGAGAAGTAAAGAATCATGTGAAGATGAGTTGCATCATAAAGTCAGCTCAAATGAAGTGTATGTACCTGAATGCTTACCTGAAGAGTGCTTGCTATGGGACCAGCCATCACTCCACGCCGAATGCGGTTGGTTCTACTCTTTAGAGAGCTCTCTGTGATGACGGTCTTTCTTTCTGGTTCACTCGTGGTGAAGATCTCATTGTCTTGAAGGGACACCAGCGGCGGATGCCCTTTGTGGTTCTCATGGTCACTAATCCATGAAGAAGCTTGATTATGAGCGGAGAGCCTTTCTGTTTCAAAGAATGATAATGTAGGCTGTGAGGAGCTTGCTTCATCTATCAAAGACCTGGGAGAGAGGGGAATCCAAAACCAGACAACTAAATCAAAACACTGATTGTCTTTAATATCATTATCTTCATTACTATTAATGACTAATACCTTAATTTGGTAGATTTGCTGTTAACAAAGGCTGCTGCATTATCCTCTGAGCTGTCAATCATGCGTGGAGAATTACAGGCAGCAGATAAACTGAGAGTGGCAGCAGAATGGAGAGGATCGCTGTCTTCCCAGCTCGACTTGTTGTTCTTATACTCCTGAAGGTGATGCTTCACCATAATCTCCAGCAAAGTTTTCAGGGGAGTTTTCTGAGTCTGTATTGACACACACACACACACACACACACACACAGGTTTGGGGAAAGCACTGGAAAAACTTAATAACGCTGTGCTTATAATAACTGTGAACAGTAGACTTGCCTTGTTCTTCCTGTAGAGGCTCTCCATGTGCAGGACCTGCCTCAGCTCTGATCTGTTGTTGATGCTGGCCTCTGTGCGGGGATGCTCCTCGTCCATGCAGGCTATCGTCCTCTTCAGTCCCTGAGTATCAACAACACAACACAGACTCAATGTGGCAGATTTGAAAAAAGGAAGTGAAACTGAACTGTGTTAAATGAATATGTTGTGATACATTTATAATAACGCGCAATTAAATGCTCTCTAGCTGTTTTCAAAATCTTCACCAGCCACTGTCGCATTGAGACACCATTTAACGTGGACACTCGTTCATCCAGTACACCTAAGTGGCTACCACTAGCTAGCTACCACTGTCAGCGGGTTACAGATCATAAAACGCCGGTCTTCGCCGTCTTCATCACACAGCAAACTCACCTTTCGACTCAAGTATTCCCGCACAAGAGAAGACGACACCTCCTCCACTGAAACCACCATGGCGACGAAACGCACACAAAGTATCAACAAGTAGCTTTGACGATGATCTTCATGTAAACATTCTAGCTAGCTCAAACGAAGCTATGTCGCGTGCTGTCCCGCGCGCTGTATGTATGATGTGACAGATTTGAACGGAATGTGAATCTTTGTGGAAATGTCAACATAGAATTCGAAAACTGTCCCGTTGTGTTTTTTCATGTTAAGCACTACGCGTTCCCATGGTGAAGCTGGCCGCTCCGCTAACATGACGCCTCTCTCCCACGATAGATATACAAGCTGGATAAGGTATGAAATGATGGCGGCCCGTTATTTCCAATGAGATCTGTTAAGGGAACCCACAAAAATATGGTGAAATGATGTTTTACTAAGGGAAAAGCACTTATACCACACCATTACAAATTAAAAGTCCTACATTGTAGTAATGTTTTGTATTGAAGTAAAGTCAGTGAAGTTGCCTATATTTCAAATGCAATATACTGTACATTGTTAAGCTTAATCTATCTATATCGTCTATACAAATATAGTTTTTTCCCCATGTAACCTAGTGTATCACAATCATGAACATTATGAATAATTTCATAATCCTTATCACACTGTGAATTTCGGTGCGTCGTGGGTCCATGAAGGTAACATGTTGACAACCTGATGAGTACTACCTCCTAGCGGCCATTTGTAGAATTTAGACACGTTGCTGCATTTTGATCAATGGGATGAAGTGACATAAGCAAATAACCATCATCAACCCGATTTCACACATTTTTGCTTCTGTGATTGTAGAAGATGTGTGCACACGAATTTCCAGAAGTCCAATTAAATATGTGTAAAGGCAGGAGTTAATATTCAACTTTTCCTTTTTCGAGTAACCATGAAAGACATCACATTAATGTACCATTTTGCTCATTTTATTAAAACATTTTATTTATAACATATGACAACTATTCAGGCTAGCCTATCTTACCCCCACTATCAAACCATTCAGTCATCTACCGTCCAGCACAACTGAATAATGACAACTGTATTAAGGCTACTACACTAAACGCTAAATACAAATTTTAAAAAAGGAGGGGGGCACATTTAAACTCAAAGCATTTAGTATTTAAGGTGGTGATAACTGGATCTATATATTTTCATAATGTTTTGTTGTTGTTCCTGCAATAGGCTCATTTGTTGTTTCATTGCCAATGAGACTCTTGAACTAAACTGAACTTCCAATTAACTGATGACTGCAAAGAGGCAAGTGTGTGTCAGTTTCAAAATGGTATCCCTCCTTCCATACCATTGCCAGTCACATATCACAACATCACAGATTGATGTTACTTGATGATGAAGAAGTTCTAGAATAGCAAAGCAAGCGTACAAGATGATTTGCTGACATTCCCCTATTGAGCTTTAAAATTGTGACACAAGGACGTTTAAGCAGCATAAAGTGTGATATATACATATACAATATGACACTTTGAATTTGCTGGTATTACAAATAGCATGAAGGTCTTGCAGTAATGATAGTGTGGAGTTCTTATAAACCCCCATCATGGTAAGAAGAATTATGTCTTTTTTTTGGCACAGGTATCATCCTTCTCAAGTAGGGAGTGCAGCTTTACAAGTGAGCAATACGTAAACAACATCTTGCACTTTTTTTGTCGTGTATCCCTCCCTTAGGAATGCGAAGCATACTGCTATTTTCTTCCCTCCGCTCTTAGACCAAACCATGAGGGATGAAGTTTTACAAAAGGAGTGAGAGACAACAGGGAAAGTTTCCAGAACATGGAAGGGCATCAGAAGTCATCGGCTGCAAGGAAGAAACAGAGGGAGTTATCCATAACTGTCACTCAGCCTGAGGTCATGCGGAAGAGGAGCATGCGATCCACTTCATGGAAAGAGGTCGGAAGTATCATGCAGGCATGCGATCACACCGTGGTGCTCTTACTTTCTACTGTGAGGATGCAGGTACTGGCAGCTGTGCCTCTGCTGTTCACAGCCTTGCACATGTACTCTCCTTCATCCTCTGGGAAGGTCTCAGGCAGGTATAGGCAGAACGTTTCTCCTCTCTCAATATACTGATAATCCTCACAGTCCTGCAGCGTCTCTCCCTCAAACCACCAAGTCACCTCCGGTTTGGGCTCCCCGGTGATCTTCACTGAGAAACGAACGGGCTCAGAGTCCACCACAGACTGGTTCTTAAGAGGCTTTTTAAACCAAGGAGCCCCCGACCTTGCGTGATCGTCCTCGTCCTCATAGGTTGCAGAGCCGTTGATGATGCTTCCCTCTTCCTCGCCGTCATCCTCCTTCTTCTGCAAAGACCAATGTCAAAAATGTTTAAAAGAAAACACAAATAAAAACAATTTCATGAATGAATGAATCCTGTATTTGAGGTCATTAACATGGAAGATTTACTTTTTGGAGGGCAGCGTCAATCTCTTGCTGTTCAAACTGCATCCTCTGCAGCTTCTGATCCTCTATCTTCTTCTTAACCTCCTCCTCTCTGGCTTTGGCCATTTGTTCAAATCGGGCTCGCATATCCACTTTCTGTTTGAATGGTGACTCTTCAGGCCTCGCTTGATTGGGGTCTCCTTCCTCATCCTCCTGAAAAGTACAGTGACCAATATGTAACAGAAAGAATCCTCCGCTGATGTAATGTGAATTGAAAATGTATATTTGTAAAGATATATCTCACGCAGTAAAGCACATATGTTCTTACCTCCTGGAACCTTTCAGATTCTCTCTCCTTGATTTCCTCATCGATGGCCTTCCTCCGTGCTCTCTCCTCATCAATCTTCTTCTGAATTTCCTCATCGGTCAGCTGCTTGATCTTCTCAAACTTGGACTTGAGGTTCTTGGCCTGGATGGAGCCGGTCCTCTTGAGCTTAGTAAGCTCCTCATACTCTTTGCTTACAACATCCGAGCTTTCATTCACGACATCCTGTGAGACAGAAGTCAACAAGTCATAGCTGTGAGAAATGTAATTGATCATAAATGAAATTGTTGTAAAATGATCAATCTCTCTCAGTCTCTCTTCCATACACACCTCTTCCATCTCTTGTCTAAGTTGTTCAAACTCCTCTTTCTCCTTCTCCATTTTCTTCTTGCGCTCCTCGGCCTTGCGTCTCTTTTCGGCTTCCCTTTTGTTCTTCAGCAGCTCTTCAAAGTTGATCTCCAGTTTTCCAGGGTGCAGCGCATCCTGAGACTCACTCTTCACCAGTCCACCCTCCTCATCCATTTCCTATGCAGATGTATACACAAAGACATGAATTAATGATTTGGCTGCATCACATTTTATGCCCATTATTGTTGGCCACATACTTACCCATCATTAAATAACCCATTAAGTCCGGCTCAGAGTAATCTTGCATAATACGTTTAAAGACACATTTGGGCCGGTCCATTTTTGCTGTGTTGTCTTTAAACCTTTTATGCACACGTATATAAAGTGTAAGAACGGTACTTGTGTGATCACAGTCAATATAATCGCAGCAAATACGTTGTTTCCTCTCATTGACCAATAAATATGTATTTTAAAGTACAAATCTTACGTTTTCATCTCCATATGCAGACCTTTCCTGATCCGGTCCAGGGCTCTTAAAGAAATAATTTGGAGAATGGTAGAGCAGTGTAGGCTTTGAATCAGCAAACAGGATTAATCCCCATACAGTTAAGAGTCCAATTACAGATCAGTATACATTTAAATAGTCTACCTCAGAAATGTAGGCCGTTAATTTGATAAGGATCTGGTTAGATGATGTCACAATCAAGCAACCATTTAACAATGCAGAATATCACAAGTTGATATTAATTTATAAAGCTTTTAATGTAATCTAAACAAACAGACAAATACAATCTATGTATTTTTGTCGAATTTAATCTTTCGTATTAAGTAATTTGCCTTCCGAGAGAGCGGCAATAAAGCTCGGCTGAAGAATGAAGTGATTTGTGATTTATTGTACTTCTGATACGTCACTGATCAATCATGCATCCGTGTGGTTCTGATCCCTGACCCATGTGGACTTACCATCGCCTTACGGGCCTCAGCAAAGAGCCTCTTCTCCTCCTCCAGTCTCTTCTTAGCTTCCTCCTCGGCCTTCTTCTGTTCCTCCTCTCTCCTCTGGCGTTCCATCTCCTCAAAGCTGCCACATATCTTCCCTGGCTCACTGCCCTCCAGGTTCAGCAAGGCCATCAGCGCTTCATCGTCCTCATCTACAAGCTGGGTAAGAACATTAAAGACTAAGCTTTGGTTATAGGTAACAAACTGTGCCATCATCTTCTGCCACTTTCATAACCTTTCAAAATAAAACTTCTCTTCTCTCAGATTTCAAAGAGGGCTTTTGTCTGAATTCTATTCATACTGCATACAGAGAGAATACTCACCATGCTCTTCCTGGCTTCAGCAAAAGCTTTTCTCTCCTGCTCCATTCGTCTCTTGGTGTCCTCCTCTGCTTTCTTACGCATTCCTTCAACTCTTTGCCTCTCCAGCTCCTCAAAGCTCAACCTCAGTTTTCCAGGACGGACCTCATCCTTGTCTTCCTCAGCTGCCTGAGTGTCCTCCTCATCTTCTCCCTTAGAATAATACAAATTAAATATGTAATTTCTAAATGCTTCAAGACAACGAATCTATCAACACCAATCTGAATGATGTCCTCACCACAAAAATGATCTGCTATGTTAATTGTAAAGTGTCTAGATTAACAAATTCAAGCTAGTTAGAAATGCCCAATCATTTAATAACAGTTAAATGAGAGATTTGGGCCATCTCTTCCCACTAAATCCTACATTTTTGCATTTGTAAATCAACTAACAGCTATAGCCGCCATCACCACATAGGTCCCGTCTTGTATTTCATGTTGTAGTCGTACTTTGTCTTGCTTCCTCTTCAGCATGCTGTAGATGTGCCAGTTCTTAGTCAAAAGAGTGTGTTGCTTCATATGTTTACTACGCTGTCTGACTCCAAAGCTACTTAAATACACAACCATGATGACATCAAACTAACACATTTACAACTATGATGTCATACTCATACATTACTAGGGTGATGAAGGTCAGGGAGAGGATGTGTCAATCATACAGTTCACCCCACTTTGATGTTTGTATGCTTCCTAAATGTGTTAACACTGTTTACGGCAAATCCAAAAGAATTTGTTAATGACATTATTAACATCGTTCTGGTTTTGGTTACCATTCCCAGCCTGGCCTCTTCAAAGGCTTTCTTCTCCTCTACCAGGCGGCGTTTGGCGTCCTCCTCAGCCCGTTTCCGTCGCTGCTCCTGCCTCTCTTTCTCATGCTCCTCAAATGACATCTTCAGCCTTCCAGGAGCTGCCTGTGCCTTCTCTGAGGGTTTCTCCTCTTCATCCTAGAACCGAAAGGAGTGACCAACGGTGACCTCAGTGCTAATAAAAAGTCCTAAACACTGCTGATATGGTCAATAATGCTTGATATGGTCTGGACATCCTATATTTATATATTGCTCCACATTCCTACCTGTTCCTGTTGGACAATAGAGTTCCGTTTGGATTCCCTGAAGGAGCGTTTGTTTTCATCATATCGTTTCTTCTTCTCCTCCTCTGACTTCTTCTTCACCTCCTCCTCGCGGTTCTTCTCCATGTCTTCAAAGTTCATCCTGATTCGGCCTGGAGGTCGTGAAGACTTTGTTGGCACCACCTGTACCAGCATTGTGTCATCTCCTTCCTACAACGTATTAGAAAGATGTAGGATGGGCACAGCATAAGAAATGTATTCATCAAATGAATCGTTTTGTGTATGGCAGAGACATGTTGGTAAGAAAGATATTGTTTAATGGCTTAAGCTCATCTAGGAAATTCAGTCCCCTCTCATACTGTACCAACATACCCAGATGGTGAAGGTCTATTTTACTTAATGGTCACCATTTGCCGTGAGTCAGCCTATGGGTGTCAGGCCAAGATAGCAGAGTCTAATTCAGTCTCAGCGAAAGAGGACTAGAGCTAATTTAGTCAGTGAGAGGTGAAGGAAACAGTTGCCAGTCACATGCTGTCTACACCTGGCAGTGTCTGTGGTCCAGATAGCACTGTAAGTGTGTAAGTGGGCTTTTACACTTCTTTCTGGGTCACAGAGTCAGGGCTTCCTCAATGCATCCTTCCATTTGTTATAAATACATCTAAGGTGTAAATGAGAACATGTACAACAAGCAGTATAATGGTAATGTGTGGGGACTGAGATGTTACAATTTTGTCTACATGATTACTGAATGCAGCAAATCCATACATGGAAAACCAAGGGAGGCGAGGTTAAGTTATATTCAATTTCAGAATTGTAAATTAGTGTAATAAAAGGTATTTTATCTTATTCAGCATTTGCAGCAATGTTGTAGTTGACTGTTTGCTGGACAGGGTTAGAGTTATGGGAGGGAAGTAGCAGCTAATTGCACAATCTGGCACAATGATAATTAACAGGTAATCATTCTTAAGACCAACGCAGTCTGAATGTCTGAGGCCTAAACGTTCCATTCACTTCATTCAGGTCTTTACTCTTTGCTTTGAGAGTCTGTTTGGACATTGTTTTGTTTATGCTCTTATTCTTTAAATTTCACCGTTTTCTGAAATGACAGTGGCCCTTTTAATGTGAGTTCACATAATGGTCATGTAACTACTTGGATGCTTTTGGTGCGGATTCAGGCCTATATCGGGCCTATGCCAGCTGTTTGGACTTCCAATGCCACCTAAAATAACTCCTCTGCGTAACAGCTGAGGATTACCTGAATCATTACAAATACACGTACGCCGTTCTCACCAGAAACAATCTAGACATGCTGGTCCCATTAGACATTTAGTGAAATCCCTGATGTTAACATACCTCAGCTGCTTTTTGAGCCAGTTCTTTCTTAATCTTGGCTTTCTCCATGTTGTCCTGGGTGGCCCTCTTCTTCCTCTCTGCGTCCATCTTCTTCTTTTCCCCCTCTTGTCTTTGTTTCTCCATTTCTGCAAATTTCCCTTTCACACTCCCTAAGGATCCCAGAGAGAATAAAAACGAGTCCTCAGCACTGCTTTGTGTCCGAACGTCCATCTTCCCTACCCTCTTCATCACTCAGCATATTTTACCTGTGATCTTGGGGACATATGATTTCTCCACCTTAGCAGGCTTCACCTCTTCTTCCTCATCGCTGGAGGCGAGCAGTTCCTTAATCTGTGGTGGATCAGAGGCAGAGAGGTGAGGTTACAGTTTATCTGGGATCATCTCTTGCCACTCCAAGGAACCATGCTGGTCCTAGCAAGAACAAGGACCTAATCCCCGCTAAGAGCTGAGTCATGTGGCCTGGAAAGTGGCTTCTGATTGGACCGTGTTGTGGCACAAACAGGAGGTGAGAGTAGGTGTCCAGGCCTGACCAGGAAAGGTGCAACTGTGCACAAGCACGTAATGCAGTTTGAGTATCACTGATAATCCACACACACACACACAAATCACTGTGCAGAGTCCTGTGTTTAACATTCAATTGTCTTTTAACTACCTTTTAACTCTCCCCAAATGTTTGTATACTATAAAGAGAATATATATGAAATATTTTATAATATATGAACAAATCAGTCAAATCTTTATTGTACGTGTCCACACTCAGTACGTATAGGTTATATTTCATAACATTAAAACCATTATTACACACATTTCACTGTAATTCATTTTTCCTTGACTTATTTAATATCCTCTGAAATGTAAAGGTTTTGATTAATCAGAGTTTAAAGCAAAGTAAATACATTATGTGATAAGAACCAACCTGGGAAAAACGTTTTGTAGGTTAAATCTAATGGATATCATGGGTGTAAATATGTTTATGTCAAGCTTAAACCAAAGTGAAACATGATATGTAATTAGTTATTGGTTAATCCTATGAAACCCTGTGTCGTATAGAACACAGTGAATTCTCAACCCAGCAGCTTTGTCACCTGGTCATGCCTCATCATGCCATGCAGGTCACGGTTGCGGGTTAGTGAGGTTATCTGTCTTTGACCTGCTGCTTCCTGCGACTCCACTCTCTCTCCTTGACGTATTGCTCCTTCCTCTTATCCTGCTCGTCTTTGTTCCTCTGCCTGCTGCGCTCCTCCCTGGCCTTCTGCATGGCCTCAAACTTGTTTGTCACGTCCCCCTTCTCCTTGGTGGCTTTGGGAACGTAACTCCTGGCAATGGGCCTTCTGGTTCTGAGGAGTTTCTGTGATCAAGCAGGGAGAAGTATAAGATGAAGTAACTTGTGCAGCAGGTAGACATTGTTTCTGTGACAATAACTATATAGACCTGATTCAACAACACAGAAATGTTCTTGAACTACATGTAAGAATTCAACTTATTTCCCTGCCTCACCTCTTTTTTCATTGCAAAATCAGAAATATTCTGGTCTGCGTTGGTGTCGGGTTGTGCATCGTCCGTCTCTTTTGTGTCTTCTTCAATGCCATTAACAGCTTGTGAGTCTTTTGTCTCATTGGCTGTGTCCTCCTTGTGCTCCATACCGTTAACATTCGTCTTCTCAGTCTCATCGCTTCCTTCATCATTCATGTTTTCAGTCTTTTTGTCTTCTGTTTGTGACGTCTCCACACTTTCCTCCTCTGCTGCTTCATCTTCATCGTGGGCCACATCCTCCTCCTCCTCATTTTCCATATCCTCTTCCTTGTCTTCCACATCGCTCATGTCGTGTTCGTTTTCATTTGTGACGTCGTCAATGTCATGGCTGACTACAGCCGCAACCTGAGCCACCTCAGTCATGATTGCACCACAAACTTGACAGACTTTGATGAAATGTTATCTGCAAAATAAAGGAAGGGTTCAATTGCGAATGTTCATAAAAATAATAAGAAATAATTGAGTGTGTGACATATCACTAAGTTTAATACTGTGAGTACAGCTTAATTCCCATTAAAGATAACATTGCTAGTTTACTAATGATTTGAATTGAATTCCTACATTGTTTTTATTCTAATAATCTTATGTCTGCATTGATAGGTGCTTTAATTTCCCCAGACTACAGTTGTGCATGTTAGGTCTGGATGTGTTTACTTGTTTACCTACAGTATGCAGAGTGTGTGTGATCCCTGTGATAAAGCTGTAACCCGTCCTGACTTTACACAGGGAATGTTGGTATAAACTTCAGCCTCCCATGACCCGGCACAGGATTTGTGGGCGTACAAAAAGGATGGATATTTATTTACATCATTCACTTATGTTTGGCCCTTTTATTAATAAAATCTCTTTATTTATTTGCAAACCCTTTACCTAATTCCTCTTTTAATTGTGTGGAGTTAAATACAAACTCCTCACTTGCTTCATTTGCCCTTTTTGGATGCATTCATTACTTTCAAATGAAATAATACATAATCAAAGGCTTTATTCATATTTGTAAAGCTCTTCAGATCGTCCATATTCTACTTCTATTCTACATAAATGTTCCTAGATTGATTTGGGGACATGTACGTTTGAAAGCAGGCACTTCTTGACTACAAAGTTGGTGCTCCACTCCCCAGTATGTTCGCCGGACACTTGCTAGACACTATTTATAGATCACTTGTGCGTCCAGGACATGTGATGCTGCCTATTTCTGATGGGTGATAGGCAGGGGGACAGAGCTCAAGTTGGCACCCACATGTCGCCCAGCCGACCCTTGACAAAATGGCCAGACTGAGAGCAGAACAACAGGAAGAATGGGAGTCATATGGGCTGTGAATCATCCAACATTCTTAGTCAGTGTGTCCTGAAATACCTCCTCTATTCAGATGGAACAATTATTTTAGCAACTCTCATCCTCGTGTGATAAATTTGGCCATGTCTGCGCTGGTACAGTGTCATTATGGATATGTAGACTTATTCACCATATTGTAGCTCATATTAGTGAAGAATGTTGACATATTCTATCTGGGCTTAACAGCTGTTTTACAACCTAATGTCAAGACTGTTATAGCAACTTCAGGCCTCTTGTCTATCTGGCTCACAAAGCTTCAAAGGGCCTCCAGCAGCTGTGGAGTGGGCCCTAAAATAAAAGTGCATATCTCTAGTGGTCAAAATATCTATTCTCTCATTAAGTGCAGCTTGAAGGAGTCCACATCAATCATGTTTGTTATTGCTGCTATGATATGAATAACGAAAATTACTAATAAACACGTTGGAGCGTCTTGTATAAAGTTGAATATAAGACCTGAGTCATTCAAAGTGATAACAGGGTGTGAACTATTTATTACTGAGAGGATTTCACTTAATTTATAGGCTAACAAGTCAAATGTGACATGAGATGAACCATTCTGATACACTTGTTTGTGTTAAAGACCCAATACTTTTTTCTACAAAACCTATTGAAAACTAAAGGTGCTGGTCCCTGGTGCGTCATATGGTTTTAACCCTGTGCATTTAGGTCAGAAGTCCTATTTCTGGCTGGCATGATGTACTCAGCTGGCACAGTATATCATGACTGACTCCCAGAAAGAAAGAAGGTTTTAACATGAGTTTAGCACAAATAAGTATATATTCAGTCCTCTGACAGCTACTAACACAATCAAAACAATTATTTTACTGATCGTGTGTTGTTACAATACATGTATCCAACCAACAAAAGCTCCTTTAAACAATAAAGAACAATAAGGATAGACTTTATGGTTAAATGAAGATGTTACTACTGTACTGGCAGGAGTTTGAACCACATTTTCTTTTAACTAAAGTACTCTAGATCTTCCCACACACTGATGAAAACAATATCTAGGGCTTTACTTAATTAAAACATCTAAACTTTCTTTAAAATCGTTTATTTACCTCTTCAGCGTGTTGTCCTGCTTCTTATTTTCCTAAAAATCCCTCAATAAGAACTCGTTAAACTCCTGCCAAGCGGGACAATCCGAGACGCGTCCGTACGGCGCAACAGCCGACTGACTGACGTATCGGTGCGCAGTTTCCATAAAAGTACCGTTACTTTCTACCAGATACCGCATTCCGCGCGCGCCACGCCGGCTTCAGCTGTCACCCTGCGCGCGCACAGACTCGAGTCTCTCCTGATCATCTGCAGTCACAGCGGCAGATATGTCAATAGATCATCTCAATATAAATCATTTCTAATCTTTTAAGGAGCGCCTGTGCGTCTGTAAGGTCTCGTTATCTTATAGATTCACTTTGTACGTTTCTGAGGAGAATTAAATAATGGGGTTAAGGGACAGTAACATATTTATCCGTGTCTGTTTAATATCGCGACAATGGTTCTATTGGGTCAAATGAGGTCATACCAATATGGAGATAAAAGATGTGTGATTCAGTGTAACTACTGTAATAACTACTGTAATGAAGAAATCTCTTAATATCATTTAGCCTGGGTAATATTTCTATGAGATGTCAAATTATAAATAGGTCTATGTTCCTCATTTTAAAGCCTTAACGATTGTTATAATTTAACCACATTATTTCCATTTCTATTCTATTATGAAATTCGTTTGCTTTTGTATTTAAGGTGTTTTGTGTTTGAGTTGTATGCAGTAATCTTAGCACAAACAAGCCATAGCCTTGTTTGTGCAATTTTGTCTGATTAATAATGTTATAGCATAATCTGTAATACACATTCTTACACTCAAATTTATGACAGATGGCTGACTGAGAATAAAGATCAACTTCCTGCTTCAAGATGACTTTGGACACTGTTTTTCTCAGTGCACAGAACCAAACTCCTCATATCCAGACATTATCAGCGTTGCTTGTTGTCCTGGATTCCTGACTTATCATTTCAGGGCAACTCCAGTTTGCCCTTTGCTTTTCCCACGTCAAGAAACCTACATAGTGTCACTCAGCTATGCACTGACAGAACTATATCAACATGTCAAGAGCCAGGATCCGTTACTCTTCACAGGAACATCTAATCAAACTCCTGTAGGTCCAACATTTGAGGTCACACAATACATAAGCCTGTAATCTAACCAGACCAGTCTGTGTTTGAACTGAGAAACACTTCCTCTCAGTGTTGATGGATGTAAATAGAGGTCCTGATGCAGACACAGTTTGTCTGCTCTAATGGCCCTGTGCATTGCTGCTGACTCACTAAAGGAGCTGCCATCATGCAGAACATCAGCTTAGTGCTGCTGGTAGAGGAAAGAGACAGACTGGATAATTGAACTACCTATTCAGTATCAAGGTGTGGGGAGGGAGTTGGGAGATCCTGTCCTGTGGGCTCCCAGGCAGAGTGGTCTCTGTCTTCCTCTGTCCTGAGTCCTGCAGAGACTCAGGGACAACAAGGGTGCAGCTTTAAATAGCACCACAGCTGTGGTAACTAATCAGCACTGTAAAGACAGCCAACCTGAGTCAGACTGGGCCTGAGCTTCAGCTGCTACAGCTCAACACTGTGCAGGTTTTTTGGGGTGGTCCAGGCTTTATGAGGCCCACAGCGTGTGCTGAAGGAGCCCCCCTAGACTGGTATAGATGATGGACATACATACAAGCTGAACCAATTAATAGAACTGAATATCATATATCATCAAAATTCATTTCTCCTCTTCACTATTTAAGTATTCTTACCTGAACATAAGCCTGGTTCATCAAACACATAAGATAATGAATATGAGGACACTGTTGGGTACAAAGCACAGTGTGGCTGTCGGACATCTCACATTCATGCTTCGGTCTGCTTCATGCTGGACATAACTGAGACATCAGTATTGATCTGGAAGACGATCCTAAGGATAAAGAGTTGTCAAGACTATGTCTGCATGTGTTCGCATAACTAGACCAGGACCAGCACCTGCCCAGTCTACACGGATCACTAAGGTGAAAATGGTGTTTGTATAGAGCACAGACACCGTTTGGGGTTTTCCCTTGCAGGGAATTGACTTTCAAACAACTTTATACATTGAATGCTCTTAATTGTTACTTTTATATTTTCATTTACTCTGATTTGTACATTAAATGCCTTATTGAAGATGTAGATGATGTGATACAGTAATATTCCTTCGAAACCTCGTTTTTTGATCGTTTCCCTCACGTACAACAAATGGAGATTACAGTATCCATGGTGGCAGGCTGCTCTTATAACTATGTCATCAGTCCCCAGCTGTGACTGCTGAATGCTCAGCTGTCACGCTGACAGAGGAAAAGCAACGCTGTCACAGAACAGGCGGCGTCAGGCTGAACGGGCCAGGGTGAATGCTCATCTAACTGGTGAAGGACACACAGACAATATGGAAAATGATCTTCTGAGTAGCCTTGTAGATTACATTTAAAATGTTAGTTCCATTGAATGTGATTTATAAAAAGCCCAAACTGCAATATGTCATATAAAATAGAAAAAAGGCCACATTTCCCTCCTCTGGCACCCGATTGCTACTAAAACTAACGGTATTGTCCCTGAGTGACCAAAAGCGTTTGTCAACATCACTGTAACTTCCAAAGTACTTAAAATAATGTTTAATATACATTTAAAATCAGTCAACTGTTGATTAAATTAGAGTACGTTTTACCTGAATGTGCTCCAATCATGAGGGGGAAATGGGTTACATCTTAAGCCATTAAATGAACTGTAACATGAATTTATGGAACTTCCCTCCTGCTGATGAGGTTTAAAACGTTTGTGCTCCTAGGGGCGCTTAGTGCCCCCTGGTGGACATAAGTAAAATGCAGCCGTTACAAACCCTGGCTTGCTTATAAAGTTCTGTTGATGCCATTACAGAGTCAAGTGCACCATCGTCTCACCATTGCGCAGTGAACGGTATTGAACGGAGAAAACTGTTGTCAATTATCATGTTGGGATTCTGGGGAGTTTAATTTAAGGATGAACAAACCACCGACTGCTTCATGTTTCCACTGAGGGGAGACATGCTGGACCAGAACTGCGGTCAAGCTGTAGTCTCGCCTTTGTGTAAATGCATTGAAACAGAAAATGGAGATTTTAACGCAAGGATACACGATTGACTACGTCCGTTTTTCAAAATAAACTGCAACGTTAGTGTGAGGCTGTAGATAAGCTGGTAAGACGAGGCATAGAAAACCTGAATCAATGACAGGAATACATTTGAGTTAAGGACAATCCTGACAGACTCCAGTACTGAATTTCGAAAAAAGGTATCAAAATTACTATCAATTATGTCCACACGTCAAATTTGCAGTTTATTTGGAAATAGTCACTTGTTTATCCTTGCGCTAACTTCGCCAAATTCAGTTCCAATGCATTTACCACAAAGGCTAGAGTACACGCGCACTCTGAATGCAGCAGCGCTGATTTGACGAGTTTGAAATGACGGCGGACCTGACCGCAGTTGTACCCAACTACGTGCATAAAACAGCCCCCGTGCCACAGGTTGTCACCAGAGGATCTCATAATAACTTCGTGGCTGATTACTAATGTTTGCAGTGCACTGAAATAAAACCCGTTAAACATGTCTCATCTGTGTCTTCACTCGGATATCACACTGTGAATAGAAAGTTATGAATTAAAGTGAACACTCAGGCCATGTGATCGTCCGATTCCACGGAATCCGCGTCTGCATCGTCAGTCAGCAGCGTCGGTGCGACCTGAAGCACTTCCTGGTCCCTGAACGCGACATTATCGCGATAGGCAGCTCGTTTTTATGCGTCTCAGCGGCGGCGGCCCGACGCTGGAATGCGAAACTACAAGTTAATTAGCTGAAAACAACAACAACCTCGCAAGCAGCCTGTCTTTGCAGTAAAGATGTCGGGTTTCCCCTGGACTCCGCTGCGGGCCGAGCCATGAGGGAAACTCTGCGCTTTACGGTAAGTTTGATCAAGCCGAAGCTAAGCTAATCTATCAACAGCTAAGCGTGTGACAGCTGAGTTAGCCGCGCTTAGCATGAGCCAATAGCCGATACCCAGCTGACGAAGCGGGTTCACCCTGTTTCCTTGTGCGGGTTTGTGGCGCGGCTGTACCGTCGCATACCGGGGCACTTTAGGCGGCCCTCCGCTTATTACAACGCGGCTTCCCGCTGTGTCCACACGGGCGCACCGGCACAGCTGTTTGAGTGAAACTGGGAGGCTATCAGACGCTGCTAACTAGCATGCTACGATGGTATGTCGTTGCTTGGTGCAACGATACGGCTAAACAAACAACAACAGTAGTATGACAGCGCCCCCTGTTTCTGAGCTGTAACATGCTGTCACTCTCCACTTCATGCATTTAGTGTGTGTGTGTTCTGTTGCGTCGGTCCTGGTGGACGTATCAATGTTGAAAACACACGTTGGCATGTTCTACAATGCCGAGCGTGTGTGTGTTGTGTGTGACAGCTCTTTAGTTTAGCTAGAAGGAAGGACAGTGCTCGTGTGATTGACAGGTCTGTCGTGTGTGTGTCTCCTCAGGGGATGAGAGGAGTTGAGATCTGTGAGCTTGTGCAGCTTCGGGCTCGTTGACCCTCTGTGTGGGGCCAGGATGGCGCAGGGAGGCTCGCAGCAGGACTTTCACATCCTGCAGGACCTCAAGCAGCGTTTCCCGGAGATCCCAGAGGGGGTGGTGTCCCAGTGCCTTCTGCAGGTACACACACATATACACACACACTCACATTCACACACAAGCTGCTGGCAAGTCTGCTGTTGAATCTCAGGACTAATGACAATGATGTGACACTGACAGATGAGCAAAACGTGTGCTGAACAACAAGTTCTTTTATCTATGTGCATGTGATTTAAATCTTAATTTTGGAAGACTATCCTGTAGTCCATCTAAGCTCTGTGTGTGTGGGTGTGTGTGTGATCAGACAGATATCAAACAGTAGACAAACATGTTTACACACAGCCGTTAGGTGAAGCTTTGTGTGGTTTTGGCACAAATTCAAACATTTCAGATATTAAGCGTCAGTGTTGAACACTCCCTCATGAATGGAGTGGATTAGTGAAGCTGCTCTTTGTTGTCTTTCAGAACAATAATAACCTGGACCTCTGCTGCCACCTGCTTGCTCAGGAGAGTCACCGGTATCTCTATGGAGAGTTCAACCACAGCCCGGAGGAAGGGCGCCTGGGCCGGAACCACATGCTCCACATAAGCTTGGGCTACCCGGGCTCAGAGGCGGGCAAGGCCAACGGGGGAGCGGTGGGAGCCGGGCGCTCCCTCGTGCACAGCACCAGTGACAGTCACATTGAACCCCAGCGACCCAGCTACCCTGAGCCCCTGTCGGCCCCGGCCACCATGGCCCCCTCCCCGGGTTACAATCCTTTCTTCATGAACGATCAGAGCCGCTCAGCCAGCACGCCCACCCCTCCGCCCACCATGCAGGGTATGTCTCCCACCTACGCCCCCATCCCACGCTACACCATGAACCCAATAACCGTCACCCTCTCCCAGACTATTCCAAATGTCCCGCAGGCCTTGCAAATCCCCCCGGGGCACTATGCTAACAGTGGGAACACCACCCTCTATATTCGCCCCTCGCCCTCCCAGAGCCCTCAGCCGGGCCCCTGGCCCTCTTCTGGGGCCCCCGTGTATCAGCATCAGCAGTCCCCCTATAGCACTCCCACATACGGCTCGCCTTATAGCTCCCCGCAGCATCAAGTCCAGCCCCAGCCGCAGCACCAGCAATACGTCTTCCTCCCCATTAGTTCCCCGCCAATTCCCAGCATGCCGTACCACCACCAACAGCAGCAGCCGCAGCAGCCGCCTGGTTACCGGCCCTACCACACAAAGAGCCCCCTCAAGAACCAGATAGAGATCACCCTGGAGGGTCCGCGGCCCCGCAGCAACTCCCCCGTGCACAGCGCCCACCCACAGGGGGCGCTCTACATGGCCACCAGTCCCTCGCCGAGCTCGCCCTCCCGGGGCATCAGTATGAGCGGCCCCCCCGGCCCCACTTCCTTTCACCAGGGGATGTACCTGAGCGCCGCGAGGCCTCGGCCCGCCTCCTCTCCCCAGCCAGCCCAGTCGGCGTACACCTTCAAAATAAAGGTCTCCCCAGGCGGTCAGGCGCAGAGGCCGCCCAGCTCGCCTCCCGTAGCTGAGGCCGAGTCGCTCCTCAACATAGTGGACCAAGGGGAGCACAGCGCCGCCCCTGCGCCCATCCTGCCCATCTCCGCCCTGCCAGGGAATGTTGCCAGTCAGTTTCAGCATATGCCGCGGCGTTCAAGCTCGGGATCAGACGACTACGCCTACACACAAGGTAAGGCTGGTGTCGACTATAGAGGAGCTTATATCGTTGTACTTTACTGTTATTGTTCTGTTACAGTTACAGTAGACGGGAACAATGAGGGGAACTGTGATGTCATGTGTTGTGACTTGGACAGGGCACATGGAAAAATGTGTGTGTGTGTGTGTGTGTGTCCTCTCCACCAGCTCTGTTGCTCCATCAGCGGGCGAGGATGGAGCGCCTGATGAAGGAGTTGTTAATGGAGAGGCAGAAACTAGAACAGCTTAAAGCCGACGTCAACAACATGGAGTACGACGTCCTCCAGAGACGATTTCGACGAGTCAACTCCACCAGTCTCATTCCCCGAGTAAGAATCTAACACGCTCGCTTTCTGCCTTCGCTCTCATCAAGATTACGCTCCATCGCTTTCTGCACACGACCACAAGCAGAGTGTGCTGTGCTGTGATATAAAAGTAGCGTTTAAAAGTCAGATTTTTAGCAGCGAGTACTTCTCAGCATTCAGGAGAGAAGGAGAGTGATGGATGAGTTTTGGTGTGCTTGTTTTGGTGGGAACTAACCGGGGTAACTGGTGTGGTTTCACTGTGGACAGCCTGAAGACATGACCCGATTGCGGGGTCTGAACAGACAGCTTCAGATTGATATCGACTGCACCCTGAAGGAGACTGATCTGCTGCTGTCTCGAGGTACACACACACATGCACACACACACACACACACACACACAAAATGGGCGATTCTACACACAAACCTTTGAAGTGTGCCTCTGATTTATTTGCGAGCATCTTTGAAGAGCCGAGGCCAGGAGGGAGACGGAGCCGGGGTCTGTAGTGATGGATTAGGGCTTCGTCACGCTGCAGATCTGATCTCTGCTTTCCTTTCACAGGGAAGTTTGACCCGAAAGCCATGAACAACTTTTATGACAACATTCAGCCTGGTCCAGTCGTCCCTCCAAAGCCCGGGAGGAAAGGTAGGAAACAAAGTCCAGAGCTGCTTTCAGGACACAAATACAGAGTCTGTAAGGAAAAAAGGCCATTTCATATTGATTGACCTTGGTGAGCGTGTTTTTGTTGGCCTCTGACACATCTGTTGGCATGGAAACAAGATGAGAAGAGCCTGCTATTTATTCGGTGACTCAACATTCATGCTTCTTTGAGTTCTTGATGGTTTTGTCAGCGGAGCGGGGATCAAGGGTTAACTCCTCGTCACTCAGGTTGTTGTTCTGCAGCTCATCACGGAGGTAAACGTCTCTTTGTGTTCCTCTGCTTGTGCCAGAAGGGGAGCAGGCCTCCAAGCCGGTGGCGGCTACGGCGGCGGCGGCGGCGGCGGCTGCGGCGGCGGCGGCAGCGGCGCCTCAGAGGGACGAGGATTTCGAGGGCGCCCATTGGAACTGTGAAAGCTGCACCTTCCTCAACCACCCTGCACTCAACCGCTGTGAACAGTGCGAGATGCCGCGCTACACCTGAGCTCAGCGCTGGGCTCCGTCGCCCACAAGCCCCGCCCCTCAGACTCTGTGGCTACAAGCGGAAAACATTTTCTTTTTGCCTACGTCTAGAGGTCTTTCCCTGTCAATCAATATACAAGCCCCTCCTACCTGATGAGGAAGAGCCACTATCCCCTCTGGGCCCAGCCGTCCTGCCTCCCTCTGCTACACCTGAGCACTTTGACCCTCCTCTCTCTCTCTCTCTCACCGGCAGACGACGACGCTTTCCCCGAGACGGTCGGGACTCTTACCACGGCAAAAAAACGCATGACAAGGCGGAGTGACAAATTTGACTCTGGCAGCGGGTGGGGCGGGGCTTCGGAAAGGTCAAGGTGGTGGAGGACTTACAAAAAGAGGAGGAGCTACGGTTTGGCGAGTGAACATTCCACACAGAACGAGTGACTGCCCTGTTTACACAACTGCGTCCATTCCTGAACTCAAAATGGAGACTTCCGCTTTTAACCAGGAACTGTAACTCCCTCTGCGACAGTGGAACGATGAGAGTAAAGGTATATAAGGTCTGATTAATCCAGTATGTAGACTGTACACTGTATCTGGCTCTGTATTAGAGCTCATTTCACTGAATGAAGAACACTAAAGAGACGTGCATAGGAGTATATTCCTGGTACTTTTATGCATATTATGCCACACTGTATTCTTGTCTTCAAAAGATGTTGATTTCCTGTGCAAATGCCTCAACTTGCTGTACTTAATAAAGGAGCTGATTCTATGTGACCCCGGCCGTGCACAGCAGACATTTACTCCACCCAGGAACACAATGGATTTCCAGTATGTTTTTATTATGTTAAGAATCAAACCAGTGGGAATCAGACAGCAGCAAATGGAAGTGACATGCACAAATCACTCTCTCTCTCACACACACACACACACACACACACACACACACACACACACACACACACACACACACACACACACACACACACACACACACACACACTCACACTCACACTCACACTCTCAGTAATGTTGCAAGAGGGAACCGGAGAAGACAACAGTTACTGTGAGAGGCTCAGAGCATGAGCAGCATGAGACCCAGCATTCAGGATCAAAGTCCCTCCCTCAGGTTTGGAACTGTCCACGTTTCCACTCGAGCTCTCAACAACTCGCATGCACGCCACAATGCAGTCAGGCATTCCCTAACCTACTGTAGAGCTTAATTGAGATGCAGAAAGGAGTACTGTATACTTCAAACATGTTTACAGGCTGTATTGATCCTTGCATTATTGCTGCATACACAAAGCATTCCCATTAACTACAGCATGAGAAGATAAAGAAGCATCACATGGAGCGGTGTGTGTGTGAGTAGAGTTTGGTATGTAGACATGCACACACTCTTTACACACGGTCATATGCTATCTCTCTTCCCGTTTTCATTCTCAAATCCATAATTAAGTACTTTGCATATCATAGAACCACATATGTAAAAGCAGGTAGAGATTGTGGTTTGCTGAATGTTTACATTACTGACCAAAGGTCTTACAGTATGATTGCTTTCCTATTTGTTTTGTGGTGTATATGTGCGACAGTCTGTTCATTAACTGGTAAATGTTCTCAGCAGTGTGATAACATCATTTGGTAGGTACCTGTGGAATGTTTTTATTGTTCCAAGTCTCCTCCATTTATAATCTCTGACACATTTTCATAGATTGGAATATAAGTAGGACAGGAGAAAATAAAGCCAGTCCACTGTAGCTCACACTTCAACCAATCCGTTATACACAAGGCCAAATTTGTCATGTATCTCCAGGGAGATAGAGCGTGTCGCCTTTCCTTAGGTGTGACCTGGCTTCCTTCGGCTGATTCACTTTGTCATCCTCAGGATATTGCACAGGATATCACTTCAACAGGAAATCTTCCTCCTTGTACGCATTAATTCCCTGGTTAGCCTGAATGTACATCAGTCTTTGTCTTTTTTGTCTTCTGATAAATTAATCAGTCCACAGATTCATCCCGTATGGGGTCAGGAAACCCATCTGTTCCCTACACATTTTTTGCCAAAAGAGACTGGAGCTCCTCTTAAAGGGGCCGCACCCTCATGTGATTGGTGGCGTTCTCACACATATTGGTTTTTAGAATTCTATTACACAGCCAGATTTGATGTCAAGTCTCGGCAGCCACTTAGTGTGTAGAGCTTCAATACTATGATGGATGATAGTCTTATAAACAAGTTCACAATATCAAATGGAAGAGTTCATTTTCCAGTCCTGAAACTAACAATAAGGTTTATTCTTCCTTTTTTTTCTCCAGTCTGTGGTTGTGGACTGTGTTTGACTGCCGAAGATTTCACTTCTGCAATAAAAGGAATGCAAGCTCGTCTCACTGAGGGAGACAGAGCCGGTCCAGTGTTCTCCTCCCCCTGTCTCACACATTCTAATAGTAGTCTTCATAGTTCTTAGGGTTGAGGCAGTAGAGGATGGCTCCTCCAAAGGAGAAGATAGTGGATCCCCAGGCCAGGCCGTAGCCCCAGTTAAACTCATGATACACCCTCAGACTCACTGACTCTATGAACTTGATGGGGAAAAGGACCAGACTGCAGACCTGGAGAACCACTGCAGGGTGGAAAGAGAAGGCACAGGTGTCAACATCAGAACACACAGTACAAACAGACAGTAACTCAAGGTTAACAGCACAGTGGTTCTAAGCTTGCATAAGTGCACATAAAGCACATAGAGCGGCGGTCTGGGACACCTCAAGAGACTTTTACAGTCTGCATTAGACACTGAAATGTGTTTCTTTCTCAGTTTCTTTATGTATATGACCGTATAGTTGTAAAGTAAGGTTACATAACCCCTCCACTAACCATAACACTGACCTTTACACTCTAAATGTATTCACTTTTTTCGGAAAAGTCCTTCAGGTCAGTCAAGTGTGACATCAAGTAAGATATTAGAAACTCTTATAGGCATTAAATCCTACAGATGGTATACATTTTGTAAAGGTGAATATGGACGACAACATTTGACTGTGTAATTGCTGGCAGCCAGTCTAACATGCACTGTTATGTAACTTTGTATATCTTGCTCTGAAGGAGAATGTGATTTTCTCCTCTGTTGATTTAATCTTTGCTTCTTTGGTGTGTTTCCAACAAGCCTGTGTCACTTTGTGTTTGCGTGCATGTGAAGTGATGTACCTGCGGCAAAGAGCATGACAGCCACGGGCTTATAGCAGCGACTCCTGGAGCCGGAGCACAGGGAGATCAGCGCCACGAGGAAGGAGAGCAGGGTGAGGGACGCCCCGCCCAACAACAGGGCCAGCGTCGCGATCTGCCAGTCTGGGACAAACAAACCCAGGGACGGGGACGGGGGGAGGGAGGGGGCGGGGGGATGGGAGGGTGGCGAGACAGGATGGGAGGGAGAGAGAGGGGGATTGGGGGGGAGACATGAAATCACACTGAGATAGCAAGTGACACAGGTAGCTAAAACGAGGATACTGTAGAGAGTGACGACTCCGCTGCTGACAGGAGTGAGGGAAGTGGAGAGATAGAGGAGTGAGTGAGAGAGAGTGAGAGGGAGAGAGAGACACACACACACAGAGGCAGCAGGATAGGTCATAGGACACATGACATGGTGAGGCACAGTAACACGGCCATGCTAAGTCTCTCACGGCCGGTCACGCAGTCACAAGAGAAAGATTATTCCCCCCTCTGACAAAATGTTTGTGGTAAATCTCTGCAGCGTAACACACTCACTGTTTGTGGTTCATGTGATATTAAGAGGCTGAGGCGCTCGGTTGTGTGTATTCTCAGAAGCTGCCGATGGCTTGATGTGAGCCACTGGGGATCCGGGGCCAATTGTTAAAGAATGTGAACCACGCAGGGAACACGACTTGAACCAAGTACAGCAGAATCTGGCTGACATGACACAAACAGCACGCATGCTTGGGTACACACGGACATCCGAGGCTTATGTAACAGATCGCAGTGCAGCAGGAAAAGCAAATTCTGTGAGGTGACTAAGATAATGAGTATCCTGCCCTGATGGCTGACGCCAGATCAGCTGCATTCTCTGCTTTTTAACACAGAGCACGTGAACATGAGCTCACGCGCTGGAAATATGTGCCGGCTTCCTCTTGCCTCTCCCAACTAAATTGGTACAGAGTGAAAACTTATTGATTAGCTTGGCTCGGGACGTCAACTCAATGTATTGCTGTTGAGAGATCAAGAGTCTGCATAACTTTGCTGTGCCCTTGCGGAAACAGGAGGCCTATATGTAAACAAGCAGAGGATATTATGATGAGGCGTTTGATTACACAGGAGGAAATGATTTAAAGCACAGTGGCTGGAAGGGAGGGATTACGTCCTGCATCAGTGATTCAATATCAGAGTGGGGGGAAAGGTTCACAAACAAAGTCTTCAATTTAAATGTATGTTTGTTATGGACAGCACACAACAAATTCCTTCCATTAAGGAGCCCAGGAAAAGAAAACACTAAGTATTATACTTCCTCTCCGTTGAGGCAGAAAATCATTAAAACACCCACTTGCAGAGAGAAAGTCATGAAACATAAAAGCTTAAAAGCTTAAAATACAGTTTCCCACTCGTGTTGGAGGGAAACATTATTGGAAGGGGCCAAGCAACTGAAATATAAACAAACATCAGCTACTTTTGACCAAATATGGTGTAGGATTTAGAGGTTAAAAATGGCCCTGTCACCACAGGATGTTGGAGGGAGCCCACAAAAAGCAGAGCTCCCGTTCCCTCCAGCTTTCACAACACCAGGCGGCCTGGAGGAATGACCCTTGGCTCTCTGCACCCCTGCGTCTGTGCTAAGGGCCACGCTGACCTGCATTTGTCACGTCCTATCGTTGGTGAGTTATCTCCTCTGGGTCAATTCGGCGCCGTCGGGCTCAAGTGGCCCCGCGGACGAGAGCGCCGCAGCATCTGAACGCCTTATCAGTTTGTCCATGAAGCAAGCAGGATGCAGTGAGTCGTCTCATCTCAGATTTGGAACGTAAACCCTGTACGCTGTGTAAGAAACACAGCCAGTGTTTAGAGCGCTTGGAGGCTTTAAAGGGCAGGAAGCGCCAAAGTATTAATCTGCATGATGACAGATGGAAAAGGGGATAGTGTACACCAGATCTAATCTTTGCATTAATTAAAGGTCCCCTGTGTGCATTTCAGGCAGTGCTGCACTGTTAATTGGGGGGAAAAAACTCCCTCAGGGCTCCAATTCTCAAAGCCTGCTGTATTCCTGTCACTCACACTTACACACGCACTCTCTCTCGCTAAGGGCAGCAGGGTGGTTTAGTACAGGAAGTGAGGTGTTCTTCCGTTAGAGTGTTAAAGTGTGCAGGGCCACATGCACAAGACCACAAGAGGGAAGATAATCACACTACACACAATCGCTAACATATGATTAATATTCCATTCTGTATTAAAAAAAACCCTGACTGAGCTGCACTCACTCACACACTCGCTCCACATTTGTCCCCTCCTCTCACACTAACATGCCATCAACACACTTCTCTTGCAAGACGGTTCCACATTCCTAGCACTGTGTCATGTCTGCATCTTTTGTACTTGACCTCTGACCCCCGCCCCCTGCCTGTGTGTGTGTGTGTGTGTGTTGTGGGAGAGAGAATTAGAGGGAGAAAGCGAGAGGCACCATATGTTTCTGCATGCACACTTCATGAGCATGAAATTAGGCAATATCTCATGTCTACTTTCTGATTCACACAGCATAATATTGGGATTTCCCGGACACACACACACACACTCACCCTCGTCTCTGGGCCGTGCAGCATAAGCCCGAAAACATCTGAGTGGCCAGCTGGTGTTTCAAACTAACAGGATTTATTTAATGCCCAGAGCGTGACACTGAGGAAATATTGGGAGAGTCTGAGCGGAGGTGGTGGGGTAGAAAACTGATTACTGGGATGCAAATCAATAAGCTTACCCAAGCACAAGCCTGAGGAAATGGGCAGTTGGCTGTGTGCATTTACTGTGGTATGCTGCTGCCTGAGAGCTGACACGCAGACTGCATGTCTTAATATGGCACCGAACTGCACTTAGTC
>NW_027466870.1:4867500-4962500 GCF_046128005.1 Genypterus blacodes | reverse complement strand
GCAGCTCCATCCCGCTCACAGAATAACAACAAACACGGAGAGTTTAAACTGATATGGCGGCTTTAATTGTGTATTCCTCGTCTCTTTGTGTTGTTATTGTGAATGTTAATGGGGCGGCGGCGCTGTGGTGGTGCTGTTGCCGCCAGGGTTTTCTATTTTGGGTCTGAGCCCGTATTCCCGTAACACATCCATGCGTAAAACTGGTCAGCAACGACCGCCGCCATTGGTCACCGACCAGTGAATGCATCACGTTAACAGCAGCACCGCCTGTTACTGTAAACCCTTTAGTCAGGATGCGGTTTAACGTCTAATTCATCCTTAATATCCAAATAAGAGTGGATGCGTTGACTAATATATGTTTTCCATCATTACTGTCGCTTTAAATGAGTGTTTTGACTTAAAATATCACAAATGAATGTGTTAATTATTGTTTATAAACTGGTGCCAGCAGGTACAAAGTGATCTCACCTGTCATGTTTAATGTTCTACAGATAAGGCACCCCAAACACACCTGCAGGGATCATGGGGAGTGGTAAGTTTAATGATGATCTCGCTCTCCTTTTTCTTCATCTCTCAGCTATTTCGCTTAAAAGTTTACTTTGAACTTCTCCTCTGAAAGTCAACACTGCCGCCCCCGGGGCCTCTGATCTGTTTGCTGTGGCCTCCAGCATTTATCAGCTGAGTGAATGTGAATGTGATATTTCAGGTTTTGTCTGTTGTCTTTAGCAAACAGGTCCCATTCTGGCCTTGTGGGTTTTCTTCCTTTCCGACCTTTCCCCCTTGTCATCCATCATTTTTCACGCTGTTAGTTAAACGCGATCCCGTGGTTTTGAGTCACAAGGAGTCCAGGATTCCTTCTCCTTTTTCCCCTACATAAACTCAGACTTCTCATCCCTGAGGCCTTTTGTGACAGCTTGTGTACAGTTGCGTCTCCTGCGTTTATGTTGTGATCTTGGGTTTGCCAAACAGAGGGCAGCTTGTTCACCGCGCTCACTTCATTCCTCTGGTTTCTCTTATCCAGCCCAGGGATGGACGCTGAAATCAAAGGAGCTTTTGTTTTTATGCAGAAATGCAGTTAGTGGGCTCTGGGCAGCGTTCAGCTCAGCTCGTCTGGCTTTGTTTCACTCCCTCGCGCTCTCTTTCACTCTTTCCTTCTGCATATCTATCCTCCATTTGGCTCGGGGAGGAAGAGCAGTCGCCCTAGAGTTTGAAAGGTTCCTGGTTTGAACTGAACCCCTCTAGCTGCTGCTCCTGATGTGCAGGTTGGCGCCGTGCGTGGTGTGAACGGGTCAATATGAGGTCACACTGTAAAGCACTTTGGATAAGAGCAGTAGTTCAGTCCTCACTTTGTTTAATTTCATAACCCTTTATTTCCTGTTCACCCTCTTCCTCTTCATGACTCACTCCACTCTCCTCCCTCTCTTCATCGTGTCATGCGCTCTCCCCTTTGTTATCATAATTAACTTATTCTCTTTCCCACTCATCTCTGCATCTCTCACTTCTTCCTCTCCTCTCACTGATCCGTCCTTTGTCTCTCTCTCTCTCTCTCTCTCTCTCTCTCTCTCTCTCTCTCTCTCTCTCTCCCTCCCTCTCTCGTCTCGTCCTTCCCCTCAGTGTTCCTGCCGGCGGACGTGGCCCACTCGGTGCTGCGGCGGCTGCGCAGGGCCAACTTCCTGCTAGAGGAGATGAAGCAGGGCAACATCCAAAGGGAGTGCCGCGAGGAGATCTGCACGTACGAGGAGGCGCGGGAGGCATTCGAGAACGACGAGAAGACGGTGAGGGGAGGAGAGGAGAGGAGACACACACACCAGGGCCGCGAGCCCAAATAGAGAAGTAGAGCACATTAAAACCCTGGCACCAGTGTGAGGTTATGAGCAAGCAGGCAGGAACTCGACAAAGGGAGCGTTGAGTTGTTATGACAGGAGTGCAGGATGAGTTGGATATGAGCTCCCAGGCTTCCCTGCCAGTGGCCGACACGTTCCAACCTCCCACAACACAACAGCACAAACTGTAAACTCCCTTATGCTGCTTAAATCTTATGATTAATTATTGCTCTTGGTCCGACCAGTGGCCAACTGGCCGAAGGTCCCCGAGCCCAGGGCCCAGAGCCAGAGCTCCGATCCAGAACGGAGATCCAGGCCTGTGCCCCACATCGCCCAGGCTGGAGAGTAATTCAGTAATTTAAGCACTATTCTTTATTGTTATTGTGTCCAGCAGTGAAACTCGACTCCAAGAGTGGTAGCTTGTAGAATGTGGGTGGTTTTTCAGGAAGTGATCCTTATCAGCAGGAAGAACAGTCCAGCACATGCCAGGGAAGGAGACGGATTTGTAAAACTATTGTGAAATCCCGGAGAGCAGCGTCACACAGATGGACACGCACAATCATGCGGCGGCTTTGTTTGGGCGTCGTTGTGCGGCCTTTGTGTCGCAGTAATCCAGATATAAAGTGTCCTCACACTGGGCGCTGTGTATTCTACCTTGGGGCTTTGCAAATGCTTTTGTTTTGTTTTTGGCATTTAACTGATGACCATTCAGTCTTTACAGGACTAGAAGTTCCTGATCTCTTGATGCTTTGACGTCACGCATGTCTGCTTTTCCACAGAGACGTTTCTGGGAGGAGTACGTCAGGGAGAGCAGCCCGGCCGGCGGCCTGGAAACTGTGGTCGGCGGCGTCCACTCTCTCTACCTGATCGTGCCGTTGGTGCTGGTGGTGCTTCTCATTGCTGCCGTGGCGATCACCGTGTGGCGCTGCCACTCTCGCAAGCGCTCACAGCGCAGCCCCAGCCTGGGACACTCCCATCACGACCACGCCCTGTCCGTGGTCTCTATGGACCATTGGGGGAGGGATTACCACCACGGTGACCATTCAGAGCTCAGCGCCCACAGCAGCCCAGCCTATCCAGGCTCAGAGCTCACGTCGGGGAGAGGAAGCGCCGGAGACCCGCCGCCATCTTACGAGGAGGCCGTGGGCCACACAGACGTCCAGATAGAGACGGAACCGCCGCCACAATATGAGGATATAGTCAACACCAGCACTACCACTGTCAACGGGAAGTGAAACAAGTAGCTGCCTCTCATCACCACGCCAACAAACGCCCAAAGCCACACTGAGAGCCAAGTCTCCTCATTCAGCACCGATGTTGTGGCATCACCAGCCTTCCCTCTCTACACACCAGACACCATTAACTGTCGAGTCAATGGACTAATGCAACCGTTGCTGAAGCCAGCGCTGCTGAAACTTGCACTAACCTTTCACCAAGGAGCTGAAGCCACAGCAGGAAATGATGCAATACCAAAACAAACCAACACCTCTGCTGACCTTCCTCCAGCTGCATCTGTGCCGCTTCACTCATCCGGCCCAAGCTGCGTGAGTGAGAAGGATGAAGAGCGCAAAAGGAAAGCTATGACGTCATTGTTGCGAGGGGTTGCACTGATACACGATCTCAACTTCAGCATCGTCACACATCGACGTATTCGCCCGTTTACACATTCACGCCATTGGACAACAGAATTAGTGAACCCCGACTAATGATCCACTCATTTTGCCAAACCGATGCATCAGTCTAAGCCCTGTTTACTCTTTCTGTTTGGAATGCTTTGGAAGTGAACTTTAAGGCCATGTGTTTCTATAAGGAGTGGTGAAACGTGTTTTTGGTGTACGTGTATCCTGTGTGTGTGTGTGTGTGTGTGTGCTTCAATTTGGTTCATGCATGCAGCTTGGTATCTACACGTGAAGTGAGGTCACCCCCGGTTACCGTCCGTTAAAGGGGACTCCAGCAGTTGTGCTCCTCTGTGACATCACCAGGGTTTCTTCCCGCCGTGCTGCAGTGGAGCTCAACTACGAATCCGGGTTTGGAAGCTTGAGCGACGGCACTACAGCTGCTCTGTAGCAGCTCTCACGTGAGCAGTGAACTAAATTTGGCGTGAGGCCGACCTGTGGAGTCGCTCTAGAGCGGACGGTTGCCCGCTGACCCATATTCACGCGGTCGCTCAGCTGGCGTTTGCTCAGCTTCTGCTTTTACTGTGAAAGTGCATTCTTCCCTACTGTTTCCCCCCCTAAAGCCAGATGTGACTGTATACTATAGAGCTACAGATGTTGTTTTTAATGCTGTGCTGCTTTCACTCACATTGAATCTCCTTCAGAAAGGTTTGAAGCCGCTCAGTAGATGTGAGAGTAGGAGTGCCTTGCACAGGAACGTGGCACAGAAAGCAAAACACAGCAAAAGAGATTAGAGAGGAGAGATGAGAGATGATTGGGGGTCCGGGGGTCCATGTTAAGCATGTGTCATGTAATTGTATATAGGTATGTATATTATATGTGTGTGGGTGTGCGTGTGTGTGTGTTTTTACTGCTTGGTAAAGTGGTGACTGCACTTGTACTAATGTAACTATGATCAGTGGATGAATGAAGGCACTTTGTTGAAGCTCAAATTGAGCTGTTTAATGAATACTAGGACAGATTCTGCTCCGGCGTCTTTCAGCGTCACGATGTCGCCGTAATCCTCTGACAAGAAGTGCTCATCATCATGTTTATGCAAAAATTGCTGCATACTTCTAAACACCAAATATATCTGACTAACGTTCACCGATGCAGAGAGACGTCACGGTTCTGTTCTGTACACCGCAGACTTTGAGCACTGATTCTTCTATTTTGTGAGTTGACCTGTGTACCTCAGCACTTGCAATGACCTTGAAACGAGTTGTGCTGGTAGGAGTAGCCATTTTGTTAGGCTCAGTTGTCGTACTGTTACTTACACAGCCCTGTTTTTACATTGCCTTATGAAACAAAAACGTTAAACCTTTGAATAACGTTAATGCAAGGGAATTTATAATAAAACATTTCAAATGTGCCACAGGTTTCTCAGTGTGTGTCTCTGAAATTACACAACAACACAACACACTCATGACCTTATTTAGAAGCATGTTGACTTTCCTACATCATAGAACGCAGAACACAGCTGAGCTTTGGTAAAATTGACTTTTTATTTGACAAACTGATGTTCCTGAAGCTACCAAACATTACAGATATGAACAGGAAATGACAGGAAAGACATGTGTATCCATGTCACTGTGCAGGGGAAGACTTCTTACGGTTCAATATTCATTAATTGTGAGCTAAATGTGAGATAATGGTTCAGTTTTAAATGCAGAGATCTTCTACATTAAAGCTTTGCCCTCTGTTTGTAAACAGGTGCATCATAATGGGACGTTCCACTCTCCACTCAGCCACCTGACATGATTCACATCCATGCTGTCTCTCTGTCGTTCACTGCTCTACAAACAAAGCCAGCAGAGTAGAGAGTGACTCATTAACCACAAGCCAACCACACACTAAAATACACTGATGAACAAGACTGAGGATCCAGGCTTTAGATGGCTAACATGGCCTCTGATGGGAGCAGATGCAATCAAACACAGATTCATTTAAGCCACACACACACACACACACACACACACACACACATAGTGGCTGAGTTCATTCCTTCTTTCCCTTCCAGTGCTTTATTAAGGTTTACAGACTGATGACAGCTTCAAGTAGAGCAGAGCCACATTTAGCTCGGGTATAAAAAAAGCACAGCTAGAGTGAGAGATGCAAACATGATTTAAAAAGGAGAGGGGATGATGCAAAACAACAACAGCCACCTGGGAAGTTCATTATGTGGTCGAGCATTGGTTTGCCTCATAGTGCAATAATGGGATTCCACTGTGACTGCGTTAACAAGACGGATAAGCAAAGTCACGCTAAACGTGACAGCAGGAAGTGTAGCGTACAAAAATGGGGGAGGAAACGCTGGCTGCCGTCGCCGACACACACAAACACACACGCTGAGGTTGAGCCTGGAGCTGCATGGTCACACCCACTCCTTAGGGTTTCGTAACACGTCCAGCATCTGGGCCTCCTGGGTGCCTTTAGCAGGCTCGTGCATGTACTCCCACCTGGGGACAAGAGGCCAGCCTGGTCACCAAGGAAACGCGCACACACACACACACACACACACACACACACACACACACACACACACACACACACACACACACACACACACACACACACACACACACACACACACACACACACACACACACACACACACACACACACACACACACACACACACACACACACACACACAGGGGACTTGGTGGTGCTTCAGCTTACCTGGCGGTGAGGGGGAGGGACATGAGGATGCTTTCGATCCTGGAGCCAGGAGTGGCTAGGCCAAACTTCACTCCCCTGTCGTACACCAGATTGAACTCTACATACCTACGACACACACACACACACAAATAGAACCCTGATGCAGTCACATGGCTTTACATGGGCGATAATAAAGTGCAGACGGGGCTTCTCATACGACATGTTCCACCTCTGAGCAAACCAAGACATATACTGCACTTCTCCGCTGTGCCACCAGAGGGCGCTCCCACCATTACATTGGTGGTATCACAGTTAGAGGACCAACAATGTTTGAAACACTGAGAGCTTTCTGTTCCTCACACCAGGGTGGAGCATGTTAGGGGATCGTAACCAAGGATTTGATTTTCAAACCCTTTATTAAATCACACATTCTTTACATTTCTGCAAACAAAATCCCATCCAGAGCCAATCCCAGGTGGCATTGAACAGATTTTCCAATCAGCAGATTTATGAATGTGGTTTGCTTCTTTACAACAGCTACAGTTTCCCAGTCACAGTTACAGAATGAAGATCTAATGCAAATCTGTTCTATGACTCAGATACTGTGTGTAGTATTAGACCGCCACTTTTGCTGTGGTGTAACAATAAAAGTGCAAGTTTAGCCTTTGTAAACAGGTTGTTATTTTCTGTATCAAAGCTCAAAGCCTAAGATCTATACTATAAAGTCCCTGACAGCCACAGGCTCTCTGGAGGAACCTGACCTGTGTCCTGGCACTCACCTGCCTCGTCGCACTTGCTGCCAGTCTTTCTCCTCTGCGGTGACGGGGTCGTTCAGGTGTTTCTGTACGATGGGCAGGTAGCAGGGGACCACTGTGCTGGCACAGCTCTTCACAAACCCGAAGGCCTCCTCTTGAGTAGGGGAGTCCAGGTCGTCGAAGAAGATCCCCCCTATGCCCCGGGTCTCTCCTCTGTGGCGGATGTAGAAGTACCTGTCACACCTACAGGCCAGGAGAGACAAAGAACAGTTAACTATGGTATCAGGCAGTGTGTGTAACACTTAGTATGTGTTTGAGTCGAGTAAGAAGTTCCATTGAGGAGAATAACATCTTAAACCAAGAATGTGGGGTCAAGCAAGATATCAACATCTTAACGTTAAGGACACACCCACACCCACACACACCAGCACGGCGATGTCACACGTAGGGACGCCCACAGAAACCGTACCATTTCTTGAAGTCGGGGTAATACTGAGGGTGATGTTGGTCACAGGCCTCCTTCAGTGTGTTATGGAAGTGGAAGGCGTCTTCCTTATTTACATAAACGGGAGTGAGGTCTGTGCCTCCGCCGAACCACCACTGCTTAGAGCCTGAACACACACACACACACACACACACACACACACACACACACACACACACACACACACACACACACACACACACACACACACACACACACACACACACACACACACACACACACACACACACACACACACACACACACACACGGAAGAGGGAGACAAGGGTTATCATTCAGCCACACACTCAATAGCGTCACTGATGGCAAGACACAAACGGTCGACGTCAAGAAGTCACAAACGCGCACACACACTCACCATCTTCCTCTTCAATCTCAAAGTATCTGTAGTTGAAGTGAACGGTGGGGATGTGGGGGTTCTTAGGGTGAATGACCGAGCTCACACCCATGGCACAGAAAGGCAGCTTACCTGGGAGGAAACACGGATCAATGGATGGAACTGCCAAGGAAATGTGTGTTCAGACACCCACAACCACATGAATACTGAAGTAATACTCATCTACAATCTGAATGTGAAATGAGTACAGATCTGTTGTGTCACACACACAACTAGACACACTGCACACTGGCCTTATGTCCATTTGTAAATAAGTAGGTCAGAGGAGCTCACCATCTTTCCCTTTGAGAACTTTCCCTCTGCTCCTCATCTGCCTGGCAGCTTCTTCTGTCAGGTTCCCAAACACCACAGACACGTTCACACCGGCCTTCTCAAACACCTTTCCATCCTGCATCACACAGCTGATTCCTCCACCACCTGACACACATACACAGGAACACACAACATTAAAATACAGTAGAAAACAGAGTTGTTTCTTATGTTGGTACAAATCATTTATGCAATTTAGCTTTGTAACCTAACCTTGTGGAGTATTTCCTCTTTTGAGTCTTCTGAGAAAATGAGCCTGACTTATTATTATTTTAAACATTTAAGCATTAGGGTGGATCTCTATAATGAGTTATGAGCTGTAAACATCAGCACAGCATGATAAAAAATATATAAATAACAGCTTAACATAACATTTTAAAATATATTGATCCAGAATCTGCAAAAAAGGCCAACATCAGCTTGCGCCTATATTATTGTAGCTTTGTTGTTACCAGGCTTTGCAGACACTGAACGCACCACCATGGACCCTTCAGGTATCACACACTTCCTCACCTTCCTTCCTCTCCCACCGATCCACCTTAAACGTCCCTCCGTCCACCTCCTCCAGGGCTCTACAGAACTCGGCCTGCGTCTCCATGATCATCATCTCCATTCTCGTCCGCATCTCCTCTGTCCTCCCCTGCAGCACGTCGATGTCGGTGACGGGAGGAGACATGAAGCCCCTGCATCTCTCCAGGACGCCCGCCTCAGCCTCCTTCGCTACCAGAGGGAGCCTCGCTTCCATCTCAGCCCGCTGAAAGTGGCTGGCGTTGGCCATGAACCCTGCTACTGCCGCTGCTGCCGTCACCGCCGCGGCACCGCTGAGCAGCAGGGCTCCCCTTCTGGCTCGCCCGGGCGCGGATCTGCCTGCGGTCCCGTGGGACATGAACCGTACCCCGGTACCCCTGGAAAACCATCTCGTTCCCGGATTCGAAGTCAGCCGGCGTACCGTGGAGCTGTGGACGGAGGGCAGCGGAAGGTCCTTACCTACCAGACCTTTTAAACGAGACGCCAAACAGCGTCCTGTCATTTTGTGTACCGTATAAAAAGCAATGGCCGCCATGGGCGAGAGTCAAACATACAGCAGTTGTAATCTCGGAGTGCAGCGCCTGTTAGCAGTTAATCTTCATTCCGTAACTACTAAAATACTATCAGAAGTTTGCATACGTGATATCAGTCATGTTGCAGGTTAGGGGGGCGTGTGGTAAACGGTGCGTTTGGGGCCTCACGGGAATTGTCGTTCTTCATCTTATATGGCGCTTTTCACTCAGAACAATAGTTGACTGTAGTGAACATCAACATCCATGATGCAACGCGCGTCTACTTTTTTTTATAGGCGCGCTGTATTCATGTACTCGTTTGCTCCGCCTTTGGTGTGGAAATATCGCCAGGAATAGTTGTACATAAATGTTTCATGTCATGAAACTCACAGGGATCTCCAGAACTTAAAATAAATGAATAATAATAATTCCCTTGTACACACTCCATGAGCAGGTTTTTTTTCATATTGAGGAAGAAAAGAGGACTCCTGGACAGGATGTTATAAGTCAATGATTTTGTATTTTGTTGACCTGTCCATGGTAAACCTTGTAGACCTGGATGACACACAGAAGAATTTAGTTAAACTTTAACTTGCAGGGGCCCGTCTTTGTCGCTATCTTGTGATAGAAGTCTGAATTGCAGTTCAAAAAACATGGCTTGATTAATAAATGTATAGTTTTACATTTCGTAAAGTTACAGCACAGTTTGTGGATGTATTTTTTTTATTTGTGAAGTACCTTGTTATTCCCCCATAGTAGACCCCGCTCATTCATTTAAAAATAAACCATGGAATCAACTTTATCAAATTCTTATTTTAACATTTGTTAATGATTTGGAAAGGAAATATGATATAATTCGCGAACTAACCATTTGGAGCTCTCATTTCCGTTTACTTTGTTTTATTTTGTGTTTGTCTGTCTTTGTCGATTTTCAACGGGACTTTGTGAACTGGTGGGACATTATGCACTGGACACAATATTCAAATAATATAGCAAATGTACAAAAATAAATAAATAAATACCAGTCAGCAAAGTTGCTATTAATTCCTGTAATTGTTATTTAATGTTGTTGTTCTGTTCAGAGCTCACGTCACATCTCATAAAATGTTTATAGTAGAAACGTCTGACGTAGCTGCAGGATTGTTAAACTTTGAACACACAATAGGCAGAAATTTCAAGAAAAGTCAGTTACATAGTGGGGGAAACGGAAATTGTGTGTTTTGGAATGTACATCTTAAAAGTATGTTGAACATGTGAGATAACAGTATTCCAAATGAACCTAAGAACAAATCCAATATCCATTTAGCTTATAATAATTCTTGCATTAGAATAACCGTTGCGTTTTTTATGATATATCTCTAAATCTACTATAATATAAAATACAAAATAAACAGTTTTTCAGAGTAGTGGATCGTTTGGATGCTCTCCTCTTCTTTGCGTGCTTTTCGTGGAGATTTTATAAGCTGTGTTGTGAGTTCTCTGGGCATGCGCATACATGAAAGCGTGTTGTGCGTCTCTATGACGACGGGCACCAATAAACCCTTTAGTGCTGGACGGGGGACTACAAGCAGATTATGTGCGCACAGGTTCGCCTCCACAGACCAGCAGACACTATGTGGGACACTCACCGACACCACTAGGATTCAAACAACCCGACTGGATGCGTTTCCCCCATCAGCTTTCTGCTCCACACGAACACTGCGAAACCCGGAGGAGGTGAGTTTACCGTCAGGCATGTTGTCTGCTATCATTTCACTTCAAACACATTATTTTATTTAGATTTTACGGTTGTTTACGGGTGTAAACACATCTGAACGGTGTCTGTGTCATCTTATCCTATAGCCCTGACATATAGAAGTCTGCTGTAGAAGTATTGATTCCATACATTAATATAACATGTTCCAGCAGGAGAGAGTGGATCAATTCACTACAAATAATAACAGTTCAAACAGAATGGGAGTTACATTCAGTTTTATATAACTCCTATGACATTTCTGTAGTGTGGGAAGTGAGGATGACCAAGTTGGTGTTTGGGATCATTTGTGATTGTGTAGTGAATACAGGATAGGATGTCACTATGTTAACCCTTTATAACCTCAACACAACACATGTGAGTGGACAGACACTGATGAACATTTATTTTTGACTGACTGTCCCTGAGTCAAAGACTTTAAGTGGCTTCATCTAAACTCCCTCATAATGAGACTTGGACATGTAAGCTCATGTCTGGGGGTATGTTATTGTCCTTAACATGATGATTTAAAGTGCACCGTCATACTTATGTAGTCTTTATTCTATGCAGGTTGCAGACTCTGTTGGTAAAATGATTGTTTGATAGTAAGAATCTAATATGTGGTCCTTCCCTTGCCTGCTTGTTTTTTCACCAAGGCAACAAGATATGACAAGATCATAAAATAAACATCAATCAAATCCAATATGAATCATAATCCTAATGAATATGCAGAGATGTGAACCATGATAGGAGATCTAGATGAGCCATTAGTTTGGAATACATCTTTTCTTAGACCAGAGAGTTTGGCCAGGGAACATCAGCAAGAACACCGAATGAGTTAGGAATCATCCTCTGGGGTTCACACATTATCATATGTAATCTGCCACCAGTCGTTGCCAAGATACCGAGCGACCTACATCAGTACTGTCAGGCCCTGTCGAAACACTGACTTTGGCCGCCTGACTCTGTCTTTCTCCTAGTGGTGAAATATGAGCGAGGCAGCCGGCAGAAAGTCCCAGGAGGAGTACGAGGATGACTTTGAGAAGGACCTGGACTGGCTGATCAGTGAGGAAGGCCGGGGGGACGACCAGGTCAGTCACTTCTGAATCCCAACTGGACAGCTGAACAGTTTTCACTCTTTCTTTTTGTTGTTTTGTTGTTTTTCTTCTGTCACTCTTGCTCTATATTTGATCATAGTGTACTTGATGCATTCTGGGAGCTGCTGGGTCTGTGCCCCTACTCTGTGAAAGTGTGACAGTGTGTAGTGTTGAGTTACAGAAGCTGGCACGTCTCAATGTTTGCATGTGAAGCCTACAGTGACATACTTTCACTGTCTCACTGATGGGATGCATTATTGATCCACACAACTACACATGTCTGCTATCACACATATTACCTTTGCACTAATTACCTTCTAGGGGCTGATCTTGCTCTTTAATTCACATGTCAGTTCTAATTCCCACCCCCCACAGGGTCCCGACTACAAGGATATAGAGGCAGAAATTGACAAAGAACTGGAGGAGGATGAGAAACAATCTGGAATGAAAGAGAAGAAGAAGAAGGAAGAGAAGAGAGGCAAAGGAACAGCAGAGGGGGAGGAGGATCAAGAGAGGTGGCCCTCACCCATGGAGCCACTGGAGTACGATTCAGACAGAGACAGCCCATCAAAGTCGACGGATACTGTCCCACCTCCCCCGACGTCGGATGAGCAAACAGACGAGGAGAAGAAGTACATTCTAGAGAAGATCCAGCAAGCCAATCGGGAGCTGCAGGACCAGGAACCTCCAGATATGACGCGGCGCAGGCGGCTGCACTTTAAAGACACTCTGGTGGACCTTGTGGTTCCTCCAATGCAGATTCCGAAAGATGGCGGTCCCAGTGCACAGGAAGAGGGAGAAGAGGGCAGCGAGGAAACAAACCAGGCAGAGAATGAACTTTCAGAGAAGTTGTCTGAGCTAAAGGTTTCCCCTCGGGAGGAAAGCAAAGAATCGGGTGGAGGTTCTGGCAGGGCTGAGGAGAGCAGCAAAGGAGGGCAGGAGTTGAAGGAGGGCAAGGTGCTGGTAGAGAAGGATGGGAAGTTTGACCTTGTCAGCATAAATGAGGTGGAGAGTAACGGCTTTCTGCCTCCACTCGCAAACAATTACAACAATTTGAACTCCTCCCCTCGTACCAAGGTGCACACAGTGAGCCCCAGTAAGCTCTACAAATCTTCCTCCTCTCCTCATCTCCATGCCAGCACTTCACCCTTTCTGCGTGGTATTGAACACCTCCGCGCCCCTAGACCTCCATCGCAGCCCCGGGGCAGACCCAACTCTGCCAACCACAGCCAGAGAGCCAGCCAGAGGAGAGACCCCAAGCGCCGGGTTCAGTCTGCCACTGGGACCCCGTACCTGGCCACATACACACTTACAGCCCAGCAGAAAGAGCTGCTGCAGAAGGTCCAGATGAAGAAGGAGAAACTGGCCAAAGAGGTGGGAGCTTATGGTGAGAGATGAACAGTGAAATGACAGTTACAGTCAGTTGTTTGTCATGTTTTCTTCCTACATTTGTGTCTCCCATGTCAGGCAGAGCAGAGGAAGAAGGACGAAGAAGAGCAGAAGAGACAGGAAAATGAGGTGGCATTCAAAGCGTGGCTGATAAGGAAGAGAGAGCAGCTTCAGGAGGAGAAGAGGATCCACAGAGCTCAGGAGATGGAGAGGATGAACTGTAAAGTATGGACACAGTTACAACACGGACACAGACACTGATGGACAGCCAGTTAAACATTCAGCCTTTACTTTAATGCTGGATTCATGTCTGCTCCCCCCACACAGGGAGACCCCAGTGACCCGGAGGAGGCGTTCAGGTTGTGGATGCAGAGGAAGCAGGAGCAGCAGCAGAGAGATAAACAGCTGGAGGAGCTGAAGAGGCTGGAGCAGGACACCAGCTTCCTCATGCGCAGCAAGGAGGAGTGTGAACATGCCTTCAAACTGTGAGTCAAACTAGTGCAGCGGTGCTTCAAGGCCTGTGACAACTGATAAAGGAACAAGTTCCAGATGGTGTAACTGTTTAGCAGTTTGTCCCCCCTAAGGTTTCAAAATGTAGTAAAACCTCCAATACAAAAAAAACACATTGAAAAAAAATTTAAACCCTAAAAAAAACATGTTGAGCAATAGATTTCTGTTTGATTGCTGTTTTTGTTTTTGGTAAGTGGCATTAAGAATTCTGTTACCCTGGTGACCTCTATCGGCCACTAGTAGGAATTGCAACAACATAGATAAAAGCGTATCTGCCCCTACGCTGACTCCTCTTTCCTTACAGCGGGTTGCAATCGATATAAACCATATTCAACACTCTTTGTGTTTTGTATTATGCTTATTTTGTACATAAAACATAAAACACCCAGAAACGTCCCGGTGTTTAGTCTCCTGTTTGCTCCCTCAGGTGGCTGAAGAGGAAACGCGCGGAGAAGCGCGCGGAGCAGCGGGAGGCTCGGGAGCGCGCACGCAGGTTCGTGTTGGAGGAGCGGCGTGCACGGCGCATGCGCGACCTGCTGTGCACCGTCAACGAAGCTAAACCGTTCAGGTTCAACGAGCAGCTGTCCTACCGCTTCTGATCCAGTCCGAATCAGAACACGACACTTACTGTACACAGCGTCTCTAAAACCAGATTGAGTTGTTAAATCATGGTACATTTACAGTATGAGCACAAGTCTTGGTACAGATGGTTTACTCTGTGTTTGGGTCACAAGTGTTTCTCTAATGTTTCCTCTCAGGTTTTGTTTTGTGATTTATTTTTCTGTGCTTCCCTTGATTCATCCTTCATTCTCCTTCCCACCTGTCTTTTTATATTTTTCTGTTTTGTTTGTCTGAACTGCAGTTTACCACAGTGACCTCGACTCAGCAGAGTAGTCAAGATATAACTGGGAAAATATATGAAAAACAGTGACTTAATGTGTGTTCAAATGTATTCTGGGTATTTTGTTTCCTTTCCTGTAACAACAGATGCACTTAACTCTTCAACTGAGCTCTTTGTAAACTGCAGTGCTGAGTATTTCGTTACATCCATGTATTTGCCTACGTTACTGTTCATGAATGACTCTAAAGTAGATACTGTATAGATCTATCAAGACAAGATCTATAAAAAGCTTGATGTCATCCATCTGTCTAGCACTCGAGACGTGATATGGAAACGATGAGACGGGTCATTTATCAGATTCCTCACATGAAAGGCCTTCTTATTTCTTATTGATGAATGGGAATGTTTAATGCATAACAAGTACAACACCGATGAATAAAAATAGAAAATGAAATATAAATGTTGATTGTGGAATACAATATATTTAATTTATAGGCACGTATACATAGATCCTCTTGTGTGTTACAGCATTTCATCATTAAATATCAGTCAAACAAAGACAAAAAGTGGCCAAACTCACACCACTTAATAAGAGAAAACAACAAATTACACTTAACATGTCTATTCTTTGGACTTACAGTGCATGACTCTGTCTATCTGTATCATCAACGCAAATATGAATTCTAGAATAAAAAGGATAACAAATTACAATAATATATATATTCCTTGAAACAGGAATGATTGACATCTTTTATGAAAAACATATTGAATGCCAACAGTTGCAACAGCAGCTGTGTATTATAACAAACACACACATAACAAACACACACACACATAACAAACACACACACACAAACACAAACAAATACACACCAAGATGAAAACAAATAAAGGACAAAGTAGTGTTATGACATCAGTGTCTGACTGGACACACTGAGAAAGACAGAGTGCATGTTCATAAAATCGAAAGCATACAGTATTCTAGTGTCTGTTTCTTATTGTTCCAATTATTACTGGCACTGGAAAAACACTGAATTCACGCCACACCAGCTGTAAATTGTGCGTTCTTACAGTCCAAGATGGAACCATTTTGAAGAAGGATTCAGACATTTAGAATTACTCAACACAGAAGATATCTTTGACTTTACCGTATACTGTCTTTAAATGAAACCCATAAAAACATTGAATCATGACTTTAGCCAAATTAAATATTGCAATCGTGTTAAGAAACGATACATTTTCAGTCTGCACATCCAACTACATTTCATCTTATCATCAGCTGATTGATATTATATCTAAAAATGCCTGCCAAGAACATCCCTAGCATTATTACGTTATTCTCTTTGGCTGCTTCACAGTTCAGTAAAATTGCAGATATGAGCAGAATGCTTAAACCAACCCAGCGAGTGAAATAAGGCGTTAATTGCAATTAAAGAAACTGCAACGGAACGCAGAACCAAAGCTCAAGCTCTGGCGTGTAAAGAAAAACACGAAAAAAACACATGACAGACAAGACGAGACGACAATAATATTAACCTTGCACTTCAAACAGTACAAAAATAGAATTGTTCTGATCCAAAGGTCATTCAATAAATAGTTAAAATATATGGGGAGGTTTGATTGAAGGGGGTGGAGAGGTGTGTTTGTGCGTCTACAGTTCATCTTTAGGGTTAATGCTGAGGCCCTGGTCCCACCGAGGCTTACTGTCCATGTCCTGGATCACCTCATCTGCCTGCAGTCTCTCCTGGGGGAGGAGGAGAAAAAGGGAGGGAGAAAAGAGAGGAGGAGAGGAGGAGAATGTCTGGTCTGTTATTTTTATTTGCCACATTGTGTTCGAAGCAAAAGCTGTAGCCAACATTGTTATTTGTTAATATTTGTAGTTATTGTGAAGACAGGCTAGAGATTTACCAGCTCTCTGAAGAGGGGATCCAAGGTGAACCACAGAGCCACGGCACACCGCTGCCCCCTGGTGACGGCCTTCACGCCGTGCGGGTTCTCCCCTCCTGACGAGAACCCAACCATCCTGCCACACTTTGGCTTCACCGATGCCTGGAGAAGATCACGGAGAAAGCAGAGGTTAGACTTCTCACAGTGACTGGGGTCATTCAGAATCCACTAGGGGAGCATGAAGTCAGGAGGAGGAGCTAAAGGAGCTTACCGTGAGTGTTTTGGCATCCATTTGTGTGAATATGAACTCTCCACCTTCAAAATCTCCATTTAGGTAAAGCAGTGCACTGGAAATATGAAAGCAATGGAGATCAGATCAACAAACTCAGAGGTAAATTCAGGGATATAAATGGAAGTTTGGAGTGTGTTGACCCCAGCAGACTGATACCTGTAGTCCCTGTATGTGTAGGCTGGTGCCTCCTTCCAGCACTCGTTGGCCTCGGGGTCCAGCAGACAGTTATCTGCATGGATGGGATGGCTCAGGTCGTTCCTGTGGTCTTGTTGGCCTGTGAATGAGGAACTTTAGCTTTAATGATATGTATACAGCCTTTGAGATGATAGTTATTTGCTGCCCTTATTGTAATGTAAAGGTCACATGAGTGAATGTGTCTCTTGTCTCGTCGTGTGTGAGTGACCTGTGATGGCCGTCCGGCAAACTAGGTGTGTGTAGGAGAAGTGCAGGGTGGAGTTGAGCAGGAAGTAGGACTCGATAATCCGCCTGGCTCGCTCGCTGACGTCGTAGAAGAGTCGCGCACTCTTCATTGGCACTCTGCCCTCATAACCATACTGCAGGGAAGAGAACAATGCATGAAACAGAATGTCAAACACATCACTAAGAACATACTCGGTTGAATGAATGATCGGGTTTCCACTATAGAGTGTATTTCTGTTTCCTGATGATTTACCTGCAGAGTTTTGAGGACTGTGGCTCCTTCAAACTTCTCGTTGGGGGTGTGTGGGGACATCCTCCCTCTGTAACCATCGCCTGCCATGGTGACTGACTAGAAAATCAGGGAACCAAAATCAACTCCAACTACAAGCACAAAGTCACACCCAAATACTGCATCTTAGGATAAACCTCACACAGACCTATAGATTTAAGAATGTAAACAACTAAAACCTCTAATCTGAGGTTACTGTGTTGACTGATGGCTCAAAGCTTTTCTTATTTGACTTTCTGTAAGATCCTTACATGTGCCAGGTGTCTGAGATCTGCACACTCATCCTCAGATATGACATCATCCAGCAGAACCCTCTGGGTGCCGTTCAAGGCCATGGAGTTCTGCACCAGCTGTACACCCTCATACACCAAGGGCCCACCTAGAGCAGCACAGGGGAGATAAGGCACAAGGTTATCTGAGCCTCCAAGGCAGAGAGGAGGGTGAATTTCCCCTGTGTCACATTTGACTCCTGCCTCTCCTTCATCATCTACCAAGGTCTTTAGTTTCCCTCTGACTGAATGAACGAGTGTTAAACATTCCCCCAGCTCAGGTAATGAAGGTTTACCCTCTCTGTGTTGCTGTAATGCAGTGTCAGTGGCGTTCTTCCTCTCTGAGATTGGGACGTACTCCATCCAGCCGTCTGTGCCTGAGGGAATTCTGGAGGGACACAAAACAGGAAGTGCATCTTATTGTAAAGAATCACATTTCAAGGCCCGATGAACTCTGTAGCATTCAGCACAGTTACAGAGCCAATGAATATTTAACTGACGCTCTAAGCAACAAGAAGACATATTTCAGTCTGTTTAAGAGTTCACATGTAGCCTTTACCTGTTTGAGTCCACTCTGCCACCTGTGCTGCTCCAGTAATTCTGCAAGGGAGACATTCCAAAATTAACTATTTGACTTCCAAAGGCTCTGCTAGCAAATTAAATTCAGAGGAAGCTTCTTATTCCCATCATCAGCATTTGGGCTATATTCAGATCTTCCTTGTACAAGTAACTGAAAACTCTGTAATGTCTCAGCGTGGCCAGTAGGTGGCGGTGTTGACTGAGAAGCCCGTGGTGACAGGCGGCGGTGCCAGACACCTGTTACCCAGCATCAGGGGCACATTAAGGCAGTTACACACCCAGCAGGAGCTCTGCTCTACATCACACACATGTGAAGCGGCTTCTGAATTACTGCCCACTAAATAACTATAACCTCAAGAAAAACACAAAAGTAATTTAAGACACTTGAGCAACAATAAGTACTTGTTGATCCACCTCCAGTGTTTTGTTCCCACATGAAATATGAACAGAGTGTCTCTTCTGTTTGCTCACCCCTTCAGTAAACTCCACACCCATGGTGGTGCTGCCAATCAGGAGCAGCTCCAGCTCCTGTCTGTGCCTCCTCAGGTACCATGAAGCTTTCTGTTACACACACACACACACACACACACACACACATACACACACACACACACACACACACACACACACACACACAAACACACACACACACACACACACAAAGGTTATGTTTCCACCGTTATAACAGAAGTACACACATGCCTGTTATTATCTCTGGTTGATAACATGAGTCACTGATTTAATGGCTACATAAGGAAACACTTAACATCTGTTCAGTGATTATTGAGATCCTTCTGAATGAAGAACATCTGCATCTCCTCTAATCTCTCTCTCTCCCTTTAGTTTGATTAAAAATTATTATATTTATCTATTTGAGACTTGACTCCTGATGAACACACTCTTGTTGGATAAGTGTGTATTTAAAAGGAACAGTGTGTGTACAGTTAAGATGTAATCTGTGCAATGACAGAGGGGTGATATGTGTGTAATGTGTAAGAGCTGCGTGGGGTGTGTGTGTGTGTGTGTGTGTGTGTGTGTGTGTGTGTGTGTGTGTGTGTGTGTGTGTGTGTGTGATGATAGAGAATATTACGAAACTTCACAATCCAGTAGCGTTTTTCTTGTCATGGTTACAAAAACAAAGTGCCCCCCTCTCACTCTCTCCAAGCCCCCCTGAACTCTAACAGCTCACAAATTGTTCCAGAGTTGTTGTGGGCGCTCTGACATGACTTTTCCTCTTTTTCTCCTCACTTCCTGAAAGGCAAGATTCTTTGGCAAGGAGGCTGGAGGGTCCTGGCACTGAGATTTAGGCCTCGCTAAACTAGCACCCTGAGGCTTGGAGGGGGAGCAGGACACAGAGAGAGAGAGAGAGAGAGAGGATGCGGAGGAGAGAGGAGGAGGAGGAGAGGAGAGGAGAGGAGAGGAGAGGAAGAGAGCAAGGGGCCAACGACTGCTCTGTAAACTGACAGGACTGGAAAGACTCGAGAGGTCAAAAAATGTAAGCTATGAAGGAAAAAAACTACATAGGAGCTGCAACACGTCCTCTCTGACTGTAATGAGTACCAGGCTTTCGAGGAAAAAGAGGAGAGTCTGTGTAATTCGGGATTTAAACAAGGAACCGCTTCACTTCTGGGTGCAGCTGCTGAGAAGTGCGTAGATTTGAGAGAGAGAGAGAGAGAGAGAGAGAGAAAGAGAGAGACACAGGGAGAGGAAGAGAGAGAGGAAGAGAGAGAGAGACACACACACACAGAAAGAGAGAGAGAGGGGGGAAGAGAGAGAGAGACAGAGAGAAAGAGAGAAAGAGAGAGAGAGATCTGATCTGTCTGATGATTCGCCAGCATTTACTCATTTCTCTTAATCTCCCCTCCTGGCAGCCCCTCAGCCCTTCATTAGGCCGTGTGTCACGCAGGCTGAGGTGCAAACGTACGGGCGATGAACTAATGAGGAAAACACCCGGAGAGGAACCGTGCTGTCGTACACACACTGACGTCGTAACATCGCCGTACGGCCGCCAGCTGGACGCAAAACAACAGAGTGGAAGTGAAAACGCAAATACTTAAGAGGCAACTTTTGGCCAGCGACTCGAGAGGCGACATCATCCAAGAAACACAGCAAACAGCCTGCTGCCTCCCCTCACCTCCTCTGGAAGCCTTCTACCACTTTCCTTCTCTCTCTCCTCCTCATCTATCATTTCCTCCTCAGGGTGTTAATGTCTTATTCATACAGCCAACCATCCATCTTTAAATCCATTCATACATTTCCCCATGCTGTTATTATATTCTCCTCTGGCATGTTTCTATCCCTTCAGTAAAGTTTAAAAGCTTCCTTGAGTCTTTAAACTAAACCAATAGACTCAAATGGATGAAAACAAACTCTGAGTGGAGGTAAATATGAAGATGAACCAAAATAATCACTGGAAACCCTCTGCTTACAAAAGATGAAGGTTTTTTATGTGAAACTAATTAGTTTGAGCATCGAGCCTGCAGTGGTGTTAATGTTGTTGACGCCGTGCTGTGGCGATGGTTGCTGACCTCTCGTGACGCGGCGTCGCGTCCCAGCTCCTCCCTGTAGTAATCCACATTTTCTGTCATGAACTCGTCTCCCTCGTGGAAGAGAAGGTAGGTCAGCGCACACTGCAGCGCCTCCTCCAGCCTGTCCACTGGAGAGAGAGAGAGGGAGCGAGAGAGGGAGAGGGAGAGACAGGAGGAAGGAGAGAGAGTTTACATGTGAACACAATTAAGGAGTCGTAATCTTCGGCACACAAATGGATTTTGCCAGGTGTAGACAATAAGTGTAAGTAGTGAGTGTGTGAGATTATGGAGAACATTCCAAGACCGTTAGCACAATGGAGGAGAAGCTCTGAGATAGTGGAAACACACACACACGCACGCACTCGCACACACACACACACACACACCCCCCCCCCCCCCCCCCGCCCACACACACACACACACAAATGGATGATGGATGTCAGTGTTTGTGATGAAGTGAGACAAACAGACATCAGCACTATCACAGCAGCTTAACCAGCTCAGACACACACACACACAGACACACACAGAGACACACACGTTTCCCTCCCACTCACACACATGTGCACGCATGAACATTCATTCATTTACTGGCTTGTAAAAGGAGCCGGGTTAACCGAAGCCTTCCTGTCTTGGCTGAGGCGGCGTTTCTCCGGTCAGAGCGACTCTGGAGACTGAAGCTCAGGCAAACAGAGCGACGTCGCAGAGGAGATTTTATTTAAGGAAACGGAGGCAGGAGGCAGCTAGAGCGACACGAGAGGCTGCTGAGTGATGGCAAACCTCCACAGGGGGGAGCGAGGTGTGTGTGTGTGTGTGTGTGTTGGGAGGGTAGGAAGCATCAGGGGGTTCAGTCAGCCGGGTGTAAGAACACTCAAATTACTATTTGACGGTAAGGAGGTGGAGGTGACAATCTGAAAAAGAAAAATAAGAAAATACCCCAAAAGTTATCAGAATTGTGAAAATGAAAATCCTCTAAACTGCTTTAACAAAAACTGGAGGAGAGGTCGACTGAAGGCCCTGTGTGTTTTGTCTGGAGACCCTCATGGATCCCAGTGCTGTAACTTACTTAAGCTTATAACTCATGCAGCTTTAAGAAGCTCTTTAACCTGTTTAACTCTGGGGTCTGTTAGGATCCATCAAAGGTACAGGGAACTCCAAATATCTCCTACTTACAAAAACAATGTTAAAACCACAGTTTGGATGCAAAGTACCTGTAAACCCTGAGGTTTGCAACACAGCAGGAGGTTCACTTTTACTGAATCATTAGAGAATCCCCTCATAAGCCTGGGTGAATGAGACACACACATCCTGCACTCTGTGTGTTTGCACAGATCCACTCATGCACTCTGCTGCCTCAAAGCTCCATGCTTACGGGTCATTAACTCAAATCTGGTGACCCCCCCCCCCCCCCCCCCCCCCCCCCCCCCACACACAACCCCAGCAACAGTTTGGTTTCCCAGCGATGAGCTTTGTCGTTGTGCCCACACACACACCCTTTACCCTTGAGCTTCTTTTCTTTTCACTCTTCTTCACCAACAACACAACATTGGCAGCTATACATGCACCTGAGGGTAAGCTTGGAAAATGGATACACCCTCGTCAAAGCTGCACACACACACACACACACACACACACACACACACACACACACACACACACACACACACACACACACACACACACACACACACACACACACACATGATGATACCAGCTGGGCTTTGCAATGAAACAATTTGTGCTTCTTAAAAGGGTGCAGCCGTCTGTGGATTGACTCGACCTGTCTGCAGCTCTATGTGGTCGTCTATGTTTGCTTATGACTGAGTCCCTGTATGTGCGTGTGTGTGCGTGTGTGAGTAGTGTTTCGGTGTGAGTCCCAGGGGTGTATTCGTTGTCTTTGCCTGTATTCACGCTGAGGGAAGTCAGCTGGGTGTTATAGCTCCAGATCTTCAAAAACAAAGGATTGACAGTCTGTGACTTCCTGTATTTGATGTAAGGCACAAAGACAGATTTCTGTTTTTGTGATGCTCTGTTGCTGATTGACGCGACACACCCCTGACTCAACCAGGGCCGAGTTCATTAAAGCTTTATTATCCCCCGTGTGAGGCAGATTTCCTGGGAAACTCCTCAGGCATGCAGGATGTGATGTGTGTGTGTGAGTTTGAATGATTCCAGAGACCTTGAGAGTTAACATGAGTCAGTGATAATCACCTACAGAAACTCTCCATCCTGTCTTCATGCGTTAGGACTGTGTGTTACTGTGTGTGTGGCTTCTTACCGTGGTAATAAGCAAACTGCAGGTAGTCGTAGTGCAGAGGCAGGTAGTTCTCCATGGGCGAGAGGCGGCCGGGCCGGGTGGCCAGATCTCTCACACACTCGTGCTCACAGTGCAACACCTGAGTGTAATGGTCTGCAACAAAAAGGTTCAACAATAGATCAATCAAATGAACAGCAGCACACAACCACACATAAACAGATTCATCCTTTATTGAAAATGCCTGAAAGCACAGAGTCAAATGATTTCTCTCTTACTTTAATAATCAACACTGTATAATGGAAAGAAACATAGATGGTATAATAAATGTAAAGTTCTATTCATTGTCAAAAGTCTCTATAAATATGTCATCATATGTTCCATACTAAACCTAATATTACATCTGAAAGGTTCCACTTAAAGGTGGATATCCAGTTCCACTCTCCATCCCCGATACTCCAAACCAGTAAATGTCTTCCATCAAATGAACAGTGGCCGTCGGCTTCCATTACTCCTGTTTACATTACAATTAGGTGTATTTGCATTACTCGTGGTCCAGTGAGCTCAGCTGGGACTCGGCGTGGTCTGGTGCTAATTTAAAGCACAACGCAACGCAACGCAACGCAGGCCGTTATTACAGTACGGCCACATGTCCGCAGCCATTAAGTGTTAACGCCGCTGAGCACATCTGTGTGATGTCGCTCCAGGGTTAGATGTCGCGCCGATGTTGAAGTAGTAAGTAAATTGATGACATCAGGTGTTTGACAGAAAGCAGGAGGACTTACAGGATACACTTGACAAGCTGCCAGGGATAAGATGTCAGAGTATTTCAGCCGGTCCAAAGGAAACTAACCACAGGACTAACATGATATCTAAAGCAGATTGTGTTTGGCAAAGAGCAATGGTTCTCAAACTGTGGCATGTGGTCCGATGTGGGTAAATGAAAGGGCCACCGGATGACCTTGGAAACTTCTGTAGAGAATCAAAACAATAGAAATGTATGGAAATTTGATTCTTGCGGCAAACGATTCAAACGGTGTGAATCAACATGGTCCTAGTCGTGTGTCACTTCATTTCTCTCCAATAATAAAGCCAATAAAGTCTTCTCCTGTCTGCTCTGAAAGGCAGTGGATCCGTTTCAAACTGATCCCAGCTTTACTCGTCATCTCCGACATCATACCATTTCTTGTCACTTTGAAGATCAACAATCAAAGTTACGTCAGCTCCATGTTGTTCTCTCTCTGATCCCTTCATGCTGGTGTTGCTCCTTCAGGGGAGCTACAGATCATTCCTTCATGTTGAGCCCTGACAGAAGTGAGGCCGACGCAGAGAGGATCCAGCTGAAACGCGTGACAGGGCTGCGTGTGTGTGTGTGTGTGTGTGTGTACGGTGAGGTCACTCTTTGAGCAGCTGAGGCACTATTTTCCTCGCGCTCAGACAGCGGAGACATTTTCATCCCTGCAGGGCTGAAATGTGCAGCGCATTAAGGGAACGCCGTTTCTATGTCTGAAAATGATCATACACAAAGAAGTAATCCAAATAAATTCCACTCACAGATACATAGGAGTAATGCTGCAAAACAAACAGCGTAATCACAGAGCTACGGAAAAGAATCCACTGATTACAGCTGAATCAGAACCTGGACAAAAGTACCAAACTGTTTCTCAATTGTTTTACGCAATGCAGCTATAAATACGATATCTGAGACAAAGCACACTTCTGCATTCACTTCCCGGGAGGAGGTTGAGAAAAACACCACTGACCAACCCGTAAAAACCACTTAATCATCATTTGTTGCCAGGACTTTGCTGTGTTTTTCGCACCAAACTCCTTTGATGCGTTCCAGCTCAGGCCCGCTATCTTCAGCTGGCCCGACATGAAGTAAGAAACGAGAACAGGGCAGACACGTGTGTTTGTACTTAGTGAAGCACATTACCACTGTATGACTAACACAGGGGGAAGGGGCACTAACACGGGCTGTCAGGTTGATTTAGTAGCGGTGGATGCTGGGCCTTGTGTTTGTGACGGCTGTAGAGTGGCGTCTTGTCGTTAAAATGCTCGGACGTGTTTGGGGATCATCAATCTGTGTTACGGGATGGAGAAGTGGACAGGAAGAGAAATAGCGGAGACAGAAAAACAAGAGTTGGACAGGCTGAAAGGTGCAACTGGGAACAATAAGAGGTTGGCACGCGCTGAGACATGCAACATTTCCAATCATAATTTACGAATGTTAGCGTTGGAACGGTGAAGAGAAAAAAGTGTTGAAGTTGCAGTAGTTGCGTAAATAAGCCGGGTCAGGGGAGGATAAGAGAGACGGACAGCGAGGGGGACAGGGGGAGCCTTGTAGTGAGCCAGCAGGGCTTGGGTGGACCCTCTCTCTCTCTCTCTCCCTCTCTCTCCCTCTCTCTCTCTCTCTCCCTCTCCCTCTCTCTCTCTCTCTCCCTCTCTCTCTCTCTCTCCCTCTCTCTCCCTCTCTCCTGGCCCCCTGGCTCAGGCTGTGGTCAGGCTGTAGGAGAGGGTAATAGAGCGTATCTACCAAATCCCAGATCTCACTGTGTACAACCCAGGAAGCAGAGAAGTATCACTTGACACATTGGCGCACACTGGGACACACAACTGGTTTCCGTTAGCGCCTGACTGGCACATGTCTCAGAGGAAGCGTTCCCTGTGAGATCTGGCACTCTGCAATCATTATTCCCCCAGTCGTTTTCTTGTGCAACTTAACAGTCGCCTTCAAATACTCGAGTGAATCGAAGAATGAATCCCACATGTGAGCGTAGAGCAGCCATAGAGCGGCTAAAACCCACTCTGTCCCTCGTAGAGTTCAAGTTCAAGATGTTTATGGGTCTGTTGAAGCGATTACCCCACAGGAATAACAAGGTTTTCCATCGAAAGGAGCAAGATATAAGAGAGGGAATGTCAAAGATAAAATATGATGATGAAGAGAAATAATGGACTTCACAGGCGGAGGAAGAGGGGGAGGAAGTTTGTAATGAAAAACCAGTGCTACAGGTGCAAAAGCCATATCAAACCACAATGTGTAAAATGGAATTTCAAACGTCCAAGTTCCCTTTGAACATAGCATGGAAATAGCATGTGTAATGGGAAATGTTTTCTCCATACAGGTCCAGCTCTTCATCTGACTCGGCACATATTTTATTAGACGTCACTCTGTTTTAATGGCTTCCAAACAGGTGCAGCATGACCTCCAGAGGTCCGTGAGGAGAGGGAGGCTTCGGTAGACAAGGAAAGAATATAAGGAATTTCTGTCTGTAGATTTTTTTACCTGGGGTCTGGATCAGGAGTGAGGATTGTGAAGGATCCTGTTCAGTCAAATCTATTTAGGTGGTCTGATGTGAAAGCTCGGCTCTATCTCCTTCGTTTGTGTACTCTTTGTAAAGTCAGTAAACTGTCCCCGACATGTTTGTTTTCACCTCACAGATTATGTTTGCTCGGCTCAGACGCGGCCAAATGACTCGCCGGTGTTTGTTTACACCTTTTTGTCTCTTGGAAATGCAGGCCAAGGGATAGACGCTGCAGAACCAAGACCAATAAATCTAATCTATACCCAGTACAACCTTACAATTGGAACTAATCACTGGTTAGAGCTCCTGAATCTGCTGAACTTGGGAAAATAGAAAGAAAATTGTGTCCCAACAGCTCTTGCATCGTACCTGATATGAGTTCGTGGAGGCTGTAGCGGTACCGAAGGTGGTCGTGGCCCTCAAACCTCTGCGGCCCCTGGCACAAGGCCCGACACTCCACGTCTGCTTTGTAGTACTCCTCCAGGGCCTCCTCGAACATAGCGATGGCTCCCTCGTAGTCGTCTTTGTCATACAACCCCACTGCCATCGTGAAGGAGCGCTGAGAGACGGAAGACGATAAGAGAGAGAAATGAGGGTACGGCCTGGCCATGGGTGTTAGACAAAGAGACAGAGAGAGAGAGAGAGAGAGAGAGAGAGCAGCACATAATGGATCCACAGCACAGTGACTTTCAGACTTTACCATAAGGAGCTTTAAATGACATAAGTGAACTACAATTGCTACCAAGGCCCATAAAATGGCCGGAGTCGAACCCCCCTGTGCTTACTTGGTGAGGCCGGGCTTCTCGGTCCACAAAGTGCTCCTCCTGGACGCCCTGCTGGTCCTTGTACTGCTCCAGGTTCTGGCCCATCTCCACATGTTCTGGGTTGGCCTGGAAATAGGTGTGGGCTGCTGCAGCTGCCTTATCGGTTTGCTTCAACTACAGGTGAGAAGAAAGAGAAGAAGGAAAGAGACGTTATTGAGACTGACATGAGCAAACAGACTGCTACTATACGACTGCTCCTACAACCCTCCAGAGCCTGTAGACACAGAGAGATTATAGATGGATTAGATTGAGTCGAGTTGTATTCTCAACCAGCATGCACCAAAACCTGCCTGGGAAGAGCCAACACACACACACTCTCAGACTCTGGCCTGCTCTAACCTGGCAACCAAGCCTGGCAATCACTCCAAAGGCACGAGCACAACTAAAGCACTTTACCGACGAGCAGGAACACGTGAGACGGTTTTGGGAAGCACCTATCATATCAACTCACTGCCCACCTGGAGAGGACAAGACACTTTGGCAGGGTAGAGATTGGGCCTCAGATTGTGCAAACTGCTTCACACTGAGATTGAAACCAATCCAGTGCATGTTAGAGGTCACAGGTCACCACCCTGTGACCTCAGTTGACCCTTGGAGCTGTGTCTTCAAAGGGCAATTTGGTCCCAGACTAAGACCACCAGCTCTTTATCACTGCCACAGAAAAACATCTTTCGGTGCTGTATTGGCACTAGAAACGGGAACATTTTGTCCATTGGTCAAGAGTACTGCTACATTTTACTCCCTGTTTGTCTCGTGGGACCCAGAGAGCCGGACCAGCCTGTTTATCACTGATCACTTTGTGGCATTTCTTTAGTCCGTGGAGCATTTATTGTTTGCCAAGACCCAAAACAGGACAGAAAGAAGAACAATTGGTGCACTTTCTCCAAAGGTCAGTTGAAACATGCCGTGACTAAAACTGCCTGTTTGCTCTCGTGCTTGTTCCTTGTTATTCATTGTGCAATGGAAAATGACCTTCAGATTATAAATACCCTATGAACCAGCGCTTCCTGATTCGGATTAAGGAAATCTGGTCTTCTCCCTGGAGTCGCCCTGGTAGGGGACCTGGTAGGTGGTGACTCAGCATGCAGTCACTTCAGTCTGAAATAACAACATGGGACCACCAGCATGTGGACCCCCCTCTGCCTAGGGAAGGTCAGATGGCCCACAGGGGCAGGTGCCAAGTGAACAGGATCGCACGTCAGAGCAGAGGACTGCAAAGTGCCACATTTGGTCAACTCCCAACATCTGACTTTAATAAACACAACTTGTGAAACTTAATTTTCTTAATTTCAAGACTATTATGAAAAATACCACAAATCTGAGCACATACTGTACCAAAATATTAATAATTTGTTTTTGTTGAGTAATGTGGAATCCAATGGTAATAAATAAGACAGATGAAAGTGGATCAAAGGGGAGGAGGAGGGCAGATTTCAAGGGACAAACTGTGTGCATCCATGTCCTTCCTCCAGGGACTGTTGTCATCAGTTCTGCCAATATAACAGATCAGCCTCATGCCCCCAAAGCAGAGGGGTTTGGTGGATATTAGGAGCATCTTAAATAATGACTTCAGGAATCCCATCCAGTTGCCGAGGAGCTTAAACATAAACATATGAGCGCTGACACTATTTGGCAAACACTGTTGGCCTGAGCTCTACATAACACAAACAGTGAGTTCCAAGGAGTTGTGTGGTTACGTGTGTGTCATATGATTGCATTATTGAAATGATGAAAGCCAGCAGCTGTTGTGTTCCGATGTTGCCAGGTGGTTGAGTGAAAAACTAACCTGAAAGGAACAATTTGCGGATAAAAAAGGTCAAAAGGTTAGACTAATTCCATATGAGTGCCAGTACAGCGCTGTTGTCAGTATGTTGTCGACAGCACATTTCAAAATGCATTTCCAGACTCAGGAGTTATTTCACTGAGGGGGTTTGGTGTGATCATGTAATCGTCTGTTCACATCTCTGTTTCCATCGTTTTCATGTTGATGGAAGTAGCGGACTTGAGGCAGGCGCAGCACAGATGTTTATAGTACAAAGGCAGTGTGACGGCTTCTAGTTGTGGCAACATAAAAGAGGACGTCCCCTCCCCCCCACAACAACTCGGCCCATCCCACTGTACATTTATCAGTTCAGATCCCTACGTTTCACATCAAAGGCACTCCAAACTCAAAGTGGGCCGTTTAATTCCAATACTTATCTCTGTTACGTATTACACAACACGCATCTCCGCGCCGCACTCTCAGCGCAGAACAAAAGCTCACCTTAGGAAGGAAAAGCCAAGATGAATGCTGCAAGCGAGTTCCTCTCTTCTATCTGCCTTTGTATCTTTGGATGGTTACTTTCATTTACCTTCTTATCCCTTACAAAACATTTTTCTGAATGTGGTTTGAATGAACTCTTAACGTCAACATCTCTGCTCCCTATCAGACCAGATTCCAATCAGGGTCAAGCCCAAACACAACCCTCGATAGTCATCATCTAGTGCAGGTCACAGCACGGAATCTCCTCTCTGTCATTCTCTGTGTGAAGAAAGCAGGAAACTAATGAGGAATAACAACAGTGACTACTCAAGACCAAAAGAAGCAGGAATATTATCAGGGAATATAGCGAGGAAGGAAACAATGACAGGGACATTCCTCTCTCTCTCACGAATGGATATCTCCTTCCATATCTTTAGCTTGGTCTCTAATATTTTGGAGACATTTGACTCCATTTGTTTGAGTCCTTGGTGACCCCAACAGGTGCAAACCTAAAGCAGGGCCAGTGTTTCACAGCCTCTCTGACAGTTGAGAAGGTCAGTCTGGCCCGGTTGCCAAAACCAAAGTTGGCTCAGAGTCTGTCAGTACACTTACCCCTCTGTTTAGCCACTCAGCGCACCCACGTGTTTGCAGGGAAGTCATTTATCAGAACAAAAATGTTTGTACTTTTATGTATTTTTGACTTAGCCAGCCAACAAAATGTGGCAAAAGTTCAAAAGGAGACTGACCTTCTCTGCACACAGCTGAATAGACAAACTCACAAAGCTACAACAACAAAGCGCTTTGTTTTTTCTAGGGGAAAGGAAACAATGTTGGAAAAAAGAGAATGACAAAGCAGATATTGAACAGCTGTGATGGAAGAGATAGAAATGATCCACCCCCACAAACAACCCACATGGTTTTGAAGAATAATTTCCCTATATGCTAAAATCCGGCCTCTTTCATGTGGCGGCAGGAGAGCAAAGAGTCAGGAGAGAAAAGCTCCACTGGTCATGCTTGGTTAGCCATGAGAGGCCAAAGAGTGAGGTGGTGTCGAGTGTATTCCTGCTCAGATCACCTGGCAGGAGGCACCAAGAGCCCTTACATGATGGAGTGACACACAGGAGGGGGCGGGGAGGGGGGGGGGTTAAGGTGTGTGGGTGGTAAGAAAATGCATTCCTGTGCATTCCTGTATTGTATGATGAAATATGTAATGGTTTTATAATAATAATATGGTTTTAACATAAAATTAGAGCAAAGAGTCGAATCTGTCAAACAGTGAGAAGGTTGTAAGGAGCCCTACATATTTTTTTTCTGAAATGACAACAGAAACTCTAAGCTTTAAGGCCCATCGTTCAAAATCAAACATGGGCTTCCTCTTTGTTTTGATATTCTTAAATACTGAGATAATCAACAACGCCACAAAACACGCCACAACTTGTGTTCTTCTCCTAATGGCTAAATGCAACAAGTTCAGACCTGTTTGATGGGATTTGTCAGGAGACTTTGCTAATGCCCTAAATAAAGCAGATTTAAATGAGAACAGAGAAGAAAAGCGAAGTCAAGGTCAACACTTCATAATAATGAAATCACTTTCTCAGGGGTTTTCCTTCACAGTCCAACCCAACACTAACACTTTTCTGACAAGGAAAATCCAACCAAAGAACACAGAGAACACCACAGATCCACTCGGTGTTACTGGATTGGATTATTATCAATCATTGTGCTTCTACACTGCCACAGACAGGCACAGACTGTACAGAGAGGGGATGAGCAAGCCACCTTCCTCCTTCACCTCCTCTGTCTTTGGCCTCAGCTGACTTGATCCTGTGAGGGACAGCCTGGCTCCGTGCAGAGGGTCAGCAGGAGGAAGGGGGGGAGCCACTCCAGTGCGCCAAACCAGTACAAACACAGCTGTGGCCGGCCACTGCCAGACCTATTGTCCTGAGACGAGATGTGCAAGCCCAGGGACGCCTTGGACATGGGGGCTTCACTGACTCTTTAATCACAGCCACATTTTAGGAGGACATAACTCAACACAAGTCGCTATTTCAACATTTGCCCATGCCTTTGCCCACGAGGAAGGGATTTACGAGTAGCAAACACCAATCATAAACACCTACAACCTCCTGTCAGAAGTCATCTCCAGGAGTTTTTCCAGTGGAGCAGTGAAGTCAGCGGAGAAGCAGAGCAGAACTACTGTCTCTTCCTGTGAATGACTCACTCAGGGGTGATAATGGATTTACGGACGTATGCGATTCAGTTCAAAGCACCCGAGATTGTACAAACAAGGACGTCGCCAACTTAATGGAGACAAGACATTGCACATCTGACTGCTGCATCTAAATGTCAAAAACAGCGTCCACACCTCAAACTATGAACACTTGCTCATACATCAAACTGAGCAAAGTGAAAGGTCAAAATAGCCCTATGGGGAAATAGAGTAGCTATCAATCACACTGTAGGTTACACTTGGATTACACTAGATTGAACAGCATAATGGAAAACAAAACCTAAAGACAGCACTGCATCGTTAAGGCCAAATTCCTTCCATGGTCATGAAGGCATTGCTTTTGTCAGCAACACATTTGAAGATGGAAGATAAATCTAAAGCTGTGGTCTCTTACACATGAGCCCATAGCTGTACAATCACACTGAATCATAGTTGCTTGTACTGAGCATGTAATCATATTGGATGGGGGAATCATTCAGTTCTCATAGAGTTATTCTGACACCTTGACTTACATCCATTAAACTACTAGAAGTCATCAAGTTATATACTGCAGATGCAAACACTAAATATCACAGCAGCACTGAAAATCTGCCATGAAGCTCTCAACTTTGAACACACACCTCTTGTACTGCACCGGTACATTTTTCCTCTCACATGAATTTCAAAGAAACACCTGTAGAGGTGAATGACTGCCGCTCAGTGTGAGCCCTTGGTTTGCCCTCCTTGTTAAAGAGCAACTTGTGTAAAAGCAGCTCTGGCCTGCCACTCTGGAGAAAATGTTCTTGATGTGGGCATCAAATGGTGCCAAGTCAAATGTCTATTTGCATGCCTTTCTCCTTGGGCCTCCTGCCTGATTCATGGGTGTGTAAATAGCCCTGAGTTGGCGCCGCGGGCGTAGAGATGTTGTGACAAAAGTGGTACCATGAGCAACTATGAAGGAAACAACCTCAGAACATGGGGGGGGGGACATGAGGGGCAAACATGACAGAACAGCTGCTAGAGATGTTTGTTTGGAATCATCAATGGATAACTTTGATGTCAATTTAGTTTTTTAGCCAGGTACAATTTTGCTGCCGAACAGTGTGGCATAGATACAGTACGAATCATTCTCTATGGGAGACGGCAACAAGGAGCATTTAATCATCTTGTCCTGGTCATATTCCAAATCTATAAGCAGGAGGCTCTCAGCAGACCATTTAAAGGCATTTAAGAATCACAGATCGCAAAAACCTTCCTTTCTTTACGAACCTCTAGGTAAGTAGACAGATTCAAGTGCTTATGCTAAAGTGTCCTTCAGAAAAACAACCATGCCTTACTGCTGTGGTGTTGCAATAACTTACATGTTTAAATGTGGAAATCAGATATCCAAACATTCCTTAAAGCTGCACGTAAGTGGCCACTCATCCTGCAAATCCTGAACTGACAGGAACATGGCCTCCCAGGAAAAGTGTGTTCATTACTCCCAACTACCTGACACCAATTTGTATTTGATTTGTCCCTGCGGAGCCATTTCAGCCCTGACATTACACATTCAATAATGGTTTTAGCGGACAATGACAAAGAGAGGCAGCACCTCCTTAAGGCTGATGTGACACAGCTGTTTGGGAATGTACAGGGAAGGGGCTGTGCTAATAAAACACCGGTCCATTAGTGTGGGAGGAACGCAGAGAAGGGCTGTTTACACATCCACAGACATAAACATGTAGATGATTAAGTTTATGTGGGAGCCAGTGAAATGCCTTGTATCTCCGGTGATGTCTGTTGTAACAAAAACAAGTTTCCAGCTAAACCTTGGCTTGTAAAAACTCTGGAAAGAAGAGGATGGAAAATACGTAAAGTTGTGCTCACATTACACTCTGGTGCCCTCATCTGTGATAAAACTACTGATGAGAACCTGATAAACCTGAACAATCAACTCTACAATCCATGGCTCCATAGTACACAGGAAATGCCATCTTTGTTGTGATGGACGTGCAGACATCTGGAAGCACCCAGACAGAATCTATCCAGACAGCGTTTTAATGGGGAAATATTCACTCCTCTGTAAACAAAGCAATCATTTTTCCACCAAGACCAATAACAAGTTTACAGTTGCTAAACCAATATTTGCATTGCGAGACGCGGACATAAATAATTATTTTTGACCAGGTGTTGATCCCCACACATGAGCACACACAAGCCACATAACGAGCTGTGTGTGTGTCTTCAGTTCGGCAGCGAATCCCGATGTGTGTGTGAAGAAGACGAACATTACTGCAGCTTAGACACAACACAGGGAAAACTGTATGATAAGAGACGAAACGTATGAAAGCCCACATTTGCGTTTATCACCTGATCTCCTGAACGCATCACAAGTAGTCTGTAGTGACTTCAGACATAAACATGTGGCAGTTCAAGAAGCACAATACCTCACTGCCGCACTTTGATGCAAGTATCTGGCTGGAAATAAGAGAAAGAAAGTGCACAGTCTTGCACCAAACTTGAAAATCATTATCAACTGGGAGCAGGTTTGGGATTACTTCTGCCTGGCAAGGAGAGCTGCATCCACCCATTGGCCAACTTTAGCAGATACAAAGTGTTGGCAGGCACCAACCTTTGGCACGAGGAAGCTGATGATCGGGATATTAGTCCAAATGTCTGATTAACTCCTAACCAGCCGAGTGCCTCCATCCTTTCCGGGTTGGATCGCCGCAAACACATTAATGGTCGATTCAAAGAAGTTTTAGGAATACTTGGAAGCCTGGGATCTCTCACGTCTGTTAAGGACAGTTTACTTTGGTTTCCTTTATTTGAGAGAATGGTTTACTCCTATCCATCCAAAGCAGAAAGATTAATGGGGATCTATTGTGGAACACACACCAACTGTACACAAATACACACAAACATGGTCAGGACACAAACAGGTCAGAGGTAAAGGGTTTTTATGTGTGATGCTAATTGAAGAGGAAATATTACAACCTCTCCTCTCCATCATGTTCCGTCAAATTAGCCTTTTCATTAACTCGCCAGCTTTGACGCTTTAACACGTGTTTGCTGTACACGTCGGCCGCACAATATCAGTGTTGTGCTGCTGAAGGTGTGAATGTGTCGCTTGATGATCTCTGCCAAGCGACTAAATGGAGCAGACGTGGGTTTGTTTTTGCTCTGCAGCTAAATCAAACAGCACTTTTAACACAAGATCTGGATGGCGACTCCAACGTGAGGAAACAAGCCAGCCAGTCACGGTGTTCATTACACACGCGACACAGGGGGGGAAAAAGAATCTCAGGAGTGTATGAGGGGCAGCTTTCCGCTAGGTGATGTCATGGGTAAGAGTCGGGGGGTAGTCTCGTCTACCTCCATGTTCTCCCTGCCTGGCTCTCTTCCTCTCATCTGTCCGTTCCTGCTGACAGCTCTGCACACTGGCCTCTTTCTGCCTGTCCTCGCCCCACCCTGGGCCAGAGCGTGTTCCTCCTATAAGGTCATGGCGAAGGAATGCTCGAAAAAAAAGAAGAAAAAAATAAAGCCTCACCGCTGTCACTACTAGAAAAGCCTCTTTCATTAGGGCCGGGGCCACATGAAGACACGGGAGACACCACGCGCTTTTAAAGCCGGCCCTCCTTACTCCTTTCACCGGCATCCATCCGTCATCTTTCCCCTGAAGCCCTGGCAGGTTGAACGCTGTGTTCGCCCAAAAGAAAACAGCGGGGCGGATAATAACGCTGCTGTACAGGTGTGTAGAGTGGACTTCCGCTGGGGTGGCACTAGTCTACAACTGCTGGCTTTGATCAGGGAGAAAGGAGTGAACACAGTCGGTCACGGCGGCTCGAACTCACCAGGAACTGGGAAAGGGGAGCAGACGGCCATAATCCGGGATCTTTTAGTTGTCGTAACACAGTTCTCCTCTATTATGAGCTAATGTGGCCCAGGCAACATAGATTGTGGCCTTTGTTTTTACATCTGTAGCTGTGACATCACCTGACAGGAGAGGGAAATGAGTGGCACCATTATCCCTTCCATCTCCAGTGACAGCCCGGTTAAGCCTTGTGGGAGTTCACACTGAGAGACTACACAACCTTTTCTCTCAAAGCTGCCCCGAGGCCACCCGACACCACATGGGCTACTGTATCCTTAGTCAACCATCACACTCTTTCCCATGTCTGCTCCTGCTTCCTGGGCAGTTTCGGGACACACAAGGCCGGCTTTGTGCGCCAACCAACCAAAACACAAGGTGCGTACGTTTGGAGTATTGCAGACAGGGTGGAAAATCACCTATAATGTCTTCCTCTTCCTCCGCCGCTGCCCTCCTGCCCTCCGCCCAGCGCCTCTGTTATGTTCCCTCCTACCCAAAATACAGTAACACACTCTTTTCTCTGAGGAACTTCCAAAAACAGGCCTGACGTCTTATTTTTACCCCGCAGTCACGAGTTTCCATTCACATAAAGGTGTCTTTTTCTAGACTGGAAAAAAAAGACTGACTGGGCCCAGAGATCTGAAATGTGGCTAACAGTTGTGTTTTGTCTCTTGTCGGTGAGCTTTTTTGGTTGAGGGCGTGATGTGTGTGTTGAAGGTGTATATACAGAGAGGTAATCTGAAGCCCGCACATAGAATAACACCACAGATTCTAACAACCTGGCCTTTCTCAGTGAACCCTTACACACTGGCCTGGCAGTCTCTCAGTGTGGAGAAAGGCACTCAGATGTTCCCATCAGGAGATAAGGCCAGACAAAAACACTGCAGACATTTTGTAGACACGCTCTGATTCCAATAAAGGTCCTGAGATGAGGGGTTGTCTCGTCTTTAAGGACCTTACGAGGAAAAGCGGATTTGAAGAAGACTTTTATGTGAAGAGCACTCAGACACAGGAGTCAAGGGTCGCCATCTCACGCAAACATGGGTGCACGTGGGTTTTCCACTCTTCCTGTCACACATACACTGGAAAAAGGGAAAGTGAGCATCGTGTGGTGTTTAAGTGTTAAATCCAAAGCAGACAAAACACTTTGTTCACACATAGAAAGCAGGAACAAAGCGCAACACTATGGGAACTCTGTGTGTGTGTGTGTGTGTGTGTGTGTGTGTGTGTGTATGCGTGTCTCAGCAGACAATGCCGGCATTCATCCAACCTCTCGCTCCCTCACTCGGCCTGTCCCACCTCCACACACACCCCAGAGAAATCAAAATGATATTTGTTCATGTTGAAATCAAACTGGTGCTAAGAATATTTCACAAGACAAAGGGAGAACAAGCATCAGTGATCACAACTCGACCGAGCAATGTGCTGAGAAATCATCGCTTCAAACCAATGACTGACGCAAACATCACTGAAATGAGTTTGCTCCCAGATTCTTGCACACACCAATGGAACTGGCGATCATTTGGAGACCATTGGACGATGATTGAGATGGATATAAGAGCCAGAATGTCAGTTCTTTTAGCACACATCTTATATAAACAGTTGTTTCTGCGCACAAGTATGCTCTTCAGAGTGATTTCCTGTGTCACCAAAGAATGTTGATCAGCGTCTGAGCTGATGAGTGTCTGAACTGCCAAGGCTGAAACATCTTTAACTGATAAGTGTCAAAAGATGTTTCCCCCCTTTAGGAGTATGAAAAGTTCATGCGCCCTGAAGGAGTCTTTCCCAGTCCAGGCTTCAAAGGTAGTTCAGTCTCTGATGAGGTAATGCATCCACCTTCTCAGGGACGAGCGAGGTTGCTTGTCGTTTCATCACACAATCAGCCCATCAATCAAACCTACCGCATTCTGAGCCCTGAAAGAGAAAACCTCCCCAGGCAAACTCCGGACAGTCAAGTGGAAAAGGTGGAGTAATGGCCCGCAACATGGGAGAAAACAGCTCAGGGTACATAGTTTAAGGATTGCCTGAAGGAGGAGAAACTTCAGCTCCTTCAGTCTGTTTCTCATGGTGGTATGTGAGCAGAGGTTAAGGTACCTGGACTCACATGTGGCTCCTGCTGTGACGGTCAGAGAGACACCGGTCCATTATGTGAAACCTGTCTCAGCCTGTCAAGATTGATGAGAAGGTGCTCGAGTGTCTTTTAATGAGTAAGTAGGCCTGGGACCTGCGTCTCCTCATGCATGAGGCCCAGGACGGGTTAAGATGGAGAATCTTTCCCTTCATTCGTTTTCTCTCTCAGACAGACTGGAGTTCCCCTGCAGAGACAACCACTGGAGACGACGCGCCTGGACGCAGGAGATGATGCTCCCTTTGGCCCCCTTTGACCAAACTGAATGGATTGGCGGGGGAGGAGGAGGAGGAGGAGGACAGGGAAGTGAAGTTTAGTGCTCAGCTACAAAAGGAGGGGGAGGACAGCCATTTTGCCTTGGTAATCTAAACACTCAGCGGGAGGTAAAATGCTAATTTCAGTTATTCAAAACCTGAAATAAGCATCCAGTAAAGTAAGCAGAGTGACATTTGCGGGGGATGAACTCCTGTTTGCTTAGCTTTCATTTTCATTCCCTTCTTCCTTCTCTTCCTACAGCAGAATGGACACCTGTTGCTTATTTTTCATTAGTTGTTCCCCTTCCATTATACTGCCTTTAATTCCTTCACAGATGAAGAGGAAGCAAACCACCACCAGCTGAGAACTCGTTAATATTACAGAGTGAACCGGAGCTCAGGCTGACCTCCCTGAAGGCCCGGATAGGGGGAAGTTTTCTATACAGTATCGTCTAATGAAAAACAACCCAACATGAGCAACAACAAAACTATAAAAGATTCTGACAAGTGAATTGAGAAATCCAGTGCTGTCATGCTGGGTAATCAATCATACTGCAATAAAAATCTGTCAGAGAATTAAAATATAAAGCAGACACTTTGGAATCATTAGAATAGACTAAACATTCTTGACATAGTTGGAAACACAACTGACAAATGAGATGTTTTTGCGGCCAAAGTTTGAAGTCGCATGCATATGTTAGGGAGACTTTGGCACAGGCGTACGTGTGTGACAACAACACTAACTCACATTAATGCATTTTTTACAGAGTGTCAAAATACATTCCACTCACACACACACACACACACACACACACACACACACACACACACACACACACAGAGAGTTAGCAAGTTATGAAATCCACCTGTGTACAATTCAATACACCAATAAATCCTACCTTTGTGAAATTTATAGTGTTAAGTTTTCCTTGACACTGTGTCAGAGAGGAGTTGATTTAACTCTGCAGGAACAGAGTGGAATCGACTCCCAGCTCGTAAGGTCTCATTTTACACACATTCTCAGCCCGTCACTGCTGCTCCCGGGGGGCCTGTTCCAAAGTGCCAGCCACACCGCCGTGTCAGGGGTCGGCGCTATGCTACATTTCATCTGGATTTTTACGCGCGCTGGCTATGAGTGGGAGTGTGCGGACGCATGTGTGTGAGAAAACCCAAAGTTGCGCGTGTGTGTGCACGTGCGAGAGGCTGTGTCTGCGTCTGTCTGTTGATGATGTGCGAGTGAACGGCCGTGAGTTTACTTTCGTCCATGTGAGAGGACACACACTGACTCGGTTAGTGACACAACATAGAACATTTTTTGTACAATTCTGACCATATAAAGGCTATTTTATTTTATTATCTGACAGCTTTATGCGAGTATCATTTAATGTGTGCAGTGGTTTCAGAGTTGATCTCCACAGAAGCCTCAGAAACCCTGTTAAAGATAAGAATAACCTTCTGTTGATCATAAATGCTAGTCTTAAGATGTTTCTGAGTTGAGTCACAATGACCTCAACTCAACATGGAGAAAGGTAATGAAGAAAGAAGCACAAGTAAATGAGCAGTAGATATTTATACTTTGTGTATCAGGCCAGTAAGTTTACTACAAGACTGTGACAGAAAAGACTAACTGTGACAGAAAAGTGTTGTAGTACAAATGTAAAGTTGTTTAGTCCTGTGTGGTAAGTTTTGCTCGAGTTTGTTGCTACTTGCTTATCATTTGTCCTCTGAGTTTGATTTTTCAAGAGGTTGGCCTGTAAACAAAGTGATATTTAGCAGCTGGCCCGTTCATAGAGAGTGGAACTTAAACCCCCGCAGAACGACACAAAGTGACTCTTAAGGCTAAAAACCTGTTATGGCAGAAAGTCCACATGCTGGTCATCATCAAGTCTGGATGAATGATCGTTTTCCAAAGTACAATCTGTCCCCAAAACGACATGCAATCAGTGTGTTACTCTGAGAGATTCACTATGTTGCTTACAAAAGATGTCAGAGGTTATTAAAAACCACCCACAGGCTGCAGGAAGTGAAACATTCTCTTTCCAGGAGTTGAAAAGCGATTTGAACTTCTTTCATAAACACAACGTGTTCCTGTTGCTGCTGTCACATTACACAAATCTAGCATCCTTGACACACAGCAGGCTGGCAAGAATTCAGGCTGAACCCCCCACCAAGACACACACATTCAGATCCCATGACATCGATCATCAGAAATCCCTTTTGAGAACCTATTAGAACTACAGGCAAGGGGGGAGCAATGTGTGTGTGTGTGTGTGTGCGTGTGTGTGTGTGTGTGTGTGTAAAATGTATGTTGCAAGTCTGTGTTTGTGTCCCATTTAGGAGCAGATGTTCCACACCTCAATAAAACCCAAATGAACGGTTGAGCTTTGTTTGCTTTTAGGAGAAATATTAACCACAAGTCTGTAAAACTCGATCACTGCCATGTGAAACTGGTATTGACTGGTTATGAGAAAGTATGCGTCTGTCTGCTTCATCTTGTCTGTGGGTAAACTAGACGTGCCAGCAGGGAGTCTCCGCCCCCTTGGTCTTTTCCTTTGATACGACTGGCTGGACAGAGAGGAGGTCAGAGGTCCTGTGTGTGTGCGTGTGTGTTTGTGTGTGCGCATGTGTGTGTGTACCAGGCTGATGACCTAGTGGTGAGATGTCCTAGAAACCAGCATACCTCACATTCTCCAGCAGTGACGAAGGAGCCTGTGAGTGCCGACCAGAGGGCAGAGAAACACTGTTCACTCAATTCAGACATTATTGATCTTTGACTCACCTGAACAATGGATATCAAAATGTAACATTTACTAAGGACTGCCATGTATTGCCAATTCTAAATGCAATTAGAATTTTTGTCCAGTACACTAGCACTTTTGTCTACTTCTCCTTATTGTACAACTTACAGATGCCTCGAGTCTCTACTTAGAATCATGCAGTGTAGCTTAAAGTTCTCCAAGCCTATGGTGAAGCTGCAGCTACACAACACATTAGAAGATGCCGCATACATTTCTCTCTGAATGTGGACAGAAACCCCCAGGAAGAAGATTTAGCGAAGCCCACTGAGATACAGACGCTTGTGGGATGGACGCTATAGGAATAAACTGGAGCTGCACGGTGGAAAACTTTGATTACTTCTTGCCTTAACATTTTTATGCGTTTAACAATTCCAGCTGTGTTTAGATGTATAAGCGACGCTACCGCAACCATCACCAAGCCACAATGAGCAGTTTAAATGGAGAGTCGTGACAATACTGGTCTGCTTGAGAAGGGACAGGGCAAGAGAAAGTGCTGATAACAGGAGGGCATTTAGACTGAGCTCTGTAATCTGGGCTGTGGTTGTGTACGACATGAACGAAGCAGTAAGGAGTTAGATGCTGCTTGTAATTTCAGTGACGCCGCAGGCTGGTCTATGATACTGCGACCTCGGAGTCCTCTGCCAAGCACACGAGGCCCAGAAACCTTTCTGTAAAAGATAGTCTGATGAAATTATCTGAAAAGGAATCAGGACTAGACCGCAGTCAAAATCTTACTTGGAATGAAAACATACAGAACCAAATCCATGAAATGGAACTCGTAGCCATACTAATTCCTTACAATCCTAAATTCAAACCTGGCAATAATATGCTCCATGTGTTTTCCCCTTGAGGCTGTAAATACTATTCCAGCTAGGATTTCCATCCTTCATTATGAAAAGCTGTTTCCACTTTACTTCTCCCCTCCATTGTTCTTTGTTACAAGGGCAACCCTTGCTGCGGCAGCTAGCAAAGCGTCTACTGTTGGAGGTAGTGGACCACTGGCAACGTGGATGCAGGCTAATGGAAACCAATTGACCCCAGAGGAGTCCAGGCCTACCTAGTTGGTTTTCATTCCATGCCAAGTGAAAGAGAGTGGAAGTATGTATCCATGATTGTACCTATGTTAGGGAAGCGGAGCTCTCATAAGTTGCTAGAATGAGCGACCACAATATAAAATGAGTCCAGGCCTGAATCTGCTGGTGTGATGGGTAGCAAAGGGAAGAGCTGCCTCACACGTGGGCAATCTGTTTAGAATCTCACACTATTTTTTATAGATTATGTCAAAACATTCTGTTTCCTGTTGTAGCAAATTCTCTGTGACCACACACTGAGTGTGTGTTTCAGATTGTGCCTGATTGCATCTGTGTCGACACAAGCAAGGAAACGCACAAGAGAGACATAAATCACTGACATCACATGCTGTATAATGTTTCAGACTCCTTTTGAAGAATCCTCTGGGAAGTTGTTTGAAGTTGTAATTTTGTAAACAATAACTGAAAGTCACACCCGATCCTAAAATAAAATCATAATGAAAAACTTGTATGGGGTAAAATAAGGATAACGTGCTGACAAACAGGGATAAGAAACAAACAATAAATAAGTTCACACAGTAAATTCATTTTAATTACCAATAATAAGCTTCTGTTTAGAAAAATAGTCCCAACTGCACTGCCACATAAACAACAGCAGCAGAGTCTAAACTACTATCCAATAGTAGAAGTCAGTCAATTCCATGCAGCATAATCAACGGGAAGTCTTTCTGGATGTCCAGCTTGACGTCTTTCTGGATGTTTATATTGATATCTTTGCCGTTAACAACAAGAAGCTTGTAACTAGCTGGGAATGTTGGGAAACTCTTGGCACAGTGACACACAGTAGCTCAACTATGCGAACAGCAGCCAACAGTCTAATGGCCAAGAAGACTGGTCCATTATCAGTTCAGCGTTCATTATCAAGACAACATTTGACAGTGGAATGCAATAAACAGAATAGTGCACACTTTACACAGAGCCGAATAATAAGCTGATACTAACATCTAATGCTAATAACATGCTGTCTTTGAGCTGTCATCTCCTACAGCATCAACGTCTTCAGCAAACCCAAGACAGTGTGAAGATAACTTCAGTGACCACCAGCGTCGTCTGACTGAATGAATGATGACACACAATTCATTCCCAGTGGTTTAGAGTAAGTGTTTCTCTGAGTGCGGTCCATGACACTGACTAAGTGACAGTACATCATGCCTCCATAACACAACAACCACCCTGAAACACTTAGAGAGGAAGATAACCATCAGCACCCCTCAGTCTGCATGGGAAAGTGCCCCACCTGGTAATGGTTTCTACTCCGGTCAAGCCGGGTCGCAAGCAATGAGATCAACACACACTCTACTGTACGGCGGAACACCGGCCTCTTCCTCCAAAGCACCTCCAGAAATAAAAACATATGTTGCGATTACCTGTCAAGGTTAAATAAGAGTCACTGTGAGATCAGTGTGAGGCTCAGGGAAGAGATCTGTGTGTGGGTGTGTATGTGTGTGTGTTATTCCCCATTGATGTGTACCACCTGCATGGAGGTCCCTGCCTGTGTGTGTGCAGTCTTGCATGTGTACACCTTCGCCTTAGAAGTTTGTTTGAGCATTTGTGCGGTCAAGCATGAATGTGTGTATCCGCACGTCCGCTCATGTGTGTTTCAATCTCCACGGATTCGGAAAGCTTACAGGCTCTCCAGTCTAATTGACCTGGGAGAATAATTAATGATGAGAGCCAACCCTCCAACCGGGCACAGATGTTCGCTAAACGCCTGCACGTTGTTCCCTTTGAATGTCCTGGAGCTCCCCTGCAAAGGCACACAGGCAGGCAGGCAGGCAGACCGTTCAGAGGGGGGGACAGTCCAGGTGTCCGTTTGCCAAAGACGACAGCACACACTAAAAGGAACCCTTCCTCCAAGAATCCTAAACAGTCTGACTCAAGCAGTTCTGACACTCTCTGCTCCACTTCAAATGCATTTTCAGGCTTGTGACTTTGTCAGGACACAAAGCCAGCTGGCACTACAAGAACAGAACAGTGATCCCTCTATTCAGCCATCATACTGGGTATTTTGAGACGTTTGTTGGATGGGTGTCATATGTGACCGAGGCCACAGAGGTGAGAAGCTGGAAGGTCTGGGTTTCAGGTCTGCTCTAAGGCCTGAGGAAGTGGTTTGGCATAGGAGGGCAAACAGGAGGTCTGAAATTAGACATCTGTTCATTATGAAAAAGTCTGCTTCTCATTTTTGTGAAATCCTTGATCTGGCAGGCAGAGTGTGGTCAGCAGAACCCTCAGAACATCTGACTGTGCTTCACAAACACATCTGTCCTGGAGAAGGTATTATGAAGTAATCTGTCTATAACATCTCAAAATGAAGTTTGTCCGACTGGCCAGGAAAGAAAATGACTCAAGATGATAAAATATGACAAAGTATCTACAAGCACCTGCTCAAAGTCATGATTATTATACCGCCGTTACATGAAACTAGTCAACACGGCCAACAAGGATCCACTTTGGAGGAGCATGAAATACCTTCTGACAGGCATCTGGGCAGCATTAAGGTCACCAAATTACAGCTGAAATCTGCCATGTTTTTAATTATATCCAAACACAAGGGCGGCATATTCACAACAACGATATCTGAACGCTGCAAAACGTTTGTCGGGCTCAATATCCAGAAACAGACTTCAGCTTGAACGCTTTTCTACTCAACCGGGACTGAGAAAAGATTGTCAGTACAACCAAACAAATTCCTTGGAATGACTTGACGTTTGACTGCATAACAAGTCATAAAATCACTCAGAAATGCTGTAAGCACAACAGGGATGAACATTAATATGGATCATAAACTGCTTTCAGTTCTTTGTGATCTTTTCTGTGTTTCTTGAACCCTCACAGGGATTAATTAGTAAATTCCAGCCATCTTCTCACACATTCAGACAAACCTCTGTTGAAGGTCCTATGACATCAACTATGAGTTCAAGGATGGAAAACAGATTCAGCTGGTGTGATGAAAACATTGACAGAGGCGTGGATTTATTGTCGATGTTTGTGCCTCGTTCTGTATCCCGTCGCAATACCAACTCACAGTTCAGCCTTGACTGGGTGTGACAGTCCCAGGGGTGTCAGTAACGTTTTCAATGTGATTTAAAGTCGTTCTTAATTGAACAACTTTATTTTTTTACAGCACCTTTCATCACAGATTTATCTCCCACTTAGCAAGGTTTTGTGGGGGGTGACTCAGCAGGAAAAGCATTAATAAGACACCGTCAAGGGAGGAGTAAGAAATCACAATCTGACATGTTAACCGTGGGCTAGCAGGCCAGAGTTCACCCCACCCAGCTGTTTAACAAGCGGCCCCCGGGACACAACCGGCCGCACTCTCCACCTCTCTCCATCTTCTCATCTTCCTAGCATGCACTAATGTTCACCTCTCTTTGGCCAAACCTCGTGTGACACAGAGCAGCTTGGCCAAACTGTCGCCACTAGGTTTAATTAACCAGAGGTAGACGGCTGAGGGCGCAAGGGTTAGACACAAGGCTAAGGTCAGATTTCTTTCTCGGGAGTTGCAGCTCAGAAAGATCCCTGGGAAAGGCTTCAGAACAGACCATGAGGTCACTTTGCTAAGGTCTTAGTCTAAATTGTCACGGTTGTGTAATAGCCATCTGGAAAATGCTATAGGGGTCAGTGACCGGACAAAGCGAGACAGGTGGTCCCCTGGTAACCACTCAGGACCCTTCTGATAACCAAGGAACATGAAAACAGCACATAGAGGAAAATGTAATGCTTTCCAAGGTTTGTGGCCTTAAGACAAAGAGATCACATTGTTAAACCAGATATATGGGGGGGCCACGCTTATTTGCTACAAATATTATTTTCTCTTCCCAAGCCTGGACTCTCTACAGCTTGGCCTTTGGCCGTGGGGTCCAGCTCTGGAGTAAGTAGGACTATGTGGTTTATTCTGCACTAAACCCAAATCCCAGTGAAACTTCAAATACTCACATGATTTACAACCTTACACCAAAGCAAACAGTGCATGAAAATACACAGCCGTCAACTCCTGCAGCAGAGGGCCTGATTATTCCTGCGGTGGTGTTGGAGTTTTGTTCTGTACTCTCCAAACTAAGACAGTCCAGCATTTATATTGATTTACCTTTTAAAAACTGGTTTCCCCTTTTCCAGAGCTGAGTAATCACTCAGACAGCTGCTGGAGTGGAATGACTGATCTCTGTCTGGATTGATGGTAATCTCCCCTTTCTGGAAATTACCCATAAAAGAGCTTGATGTTTGAGTCCCAAACCTGTAAAACACTATGGCACACACTGGGCTGCTTGTTATGCCTGCATCCATCATATGTAGCAACAAAGAGGGAAAAGAGGGCCAGTTACTAGAAGTAAATCCGTCCACTGAGTCACAGCTCAGATAACAGGACGTCCCAGGGGTTAGAGAGGAAATCCCCACCAATAAAGAGGGGAAAAACATCACAAGACCTCTCAAAACAGAGCGTTCTAGAAATCCTGAGTGCCACTGCTGTTATGATTCAACCAGGTGGCTTTCAGCTCCACAAGTGGGAGTTCATACAACTATTGTATGTGGAAACAGATGATCAAAATTGCTGAGCTATCAGCGACCATCACTATGTGTGTGTGTTGGGGGTGGTTCCTGAAATGCTTCTCACAGACTCCCTGAGCGGGGGCTGACCTCATTTCCTCCTCGCTCATAGATGAATCACGCTGGGCCTCTGAGAATGAACCCAGCCATATCCTTGCCTGTCTCATCTTCCTGCCTCCGTTCACCCGGGACAGAGATGTGACACTGCATCCGACCACGCAGCCTTCGGCCAATGGCTGCTGTTTCCATTAACTTCTTCACCCGCTGACCACAAACCACGGACAATATTCCAATCACTTCTTTTGTTTGGGTTTCATTGGGGGGCTGACAGAGCCAAGACACGCTGCGGTCTAGATTCTGTGTGGCGGACTTCACATTCTCCAACATCACGTCATCGGAAAAAAGGTGCTCACTTTATTGTGTGCGACAGCCCGAGGATACACGGAGGCTGTGAGCTACTGTAGATATAATTAGAACATGTGCTTCCAAAATAAGGGTAATTCCATAACATAAACCTTAATTATACAACAGGAAGGTGACATGTAAGTGTTACAGCTGTCTGCCTTAACATTCACTTTGCATTCCACAAAGCCAATTACCCGTGAATGCATGCCACCAGTGTCAGAATAAACTATGGATACAGAAGGTAATAGTGCCTACTGTAAGCTTGAAGGATGAACGTATGTTTTCAATGGGAGTCCCCACACTAAGCCATGCCAGACCTGTCTAAAGCCCTTCAAACATTTACCTTGCCTTTTAATCTCAAACAGGTGAAGGAAAGCTATAGGTCTCCTTTTAGTAGCTTACGGAGGACAATGGAAACCAGCCTGTGACCCGAACCCTCTCCCCCCTGAAGTGTAACGCTAGATTTCCCTTGTCATGTCATCAACAGAATGAAAGGCGCAATCCTGAAACCACCCTCCATCTTCTCATCTGAGGAGCTTATCGGGAAGAAAGTGAAGGTTTGGTGTGTCCATCAAACCCCACTGTGAGAGTGTGTGTGTGTGTGTGTGCACCTCAGGCTGAGGCAAAGGTGAGGTCAATTTTGGGGGAAGGGGTAACACTGACTGAGAACACACAGGCCACTTATATATTATTAACAGCCCAGCATTAAGGCCACATATTTGTCCAAAACAAAAAGTAAAAGTTTCAGCTTGCATGTTTGCAGCTCGTCTGTGAGGGTTTCCTCTGGTTTCCACTCAGGATATTGTGATAAGCTCCAACCTCCAGAAACAGAGGGGGAAGAGGATGGATCGACGACTGATTGATATATGGATGGAAAAAGTTCACAGAGGGAACGTTTTGGGTTGAAAAAACACGCATGACCTCATTCAGTTTCTTCATCACTGCTAATCACGTATGAGGTCACAATAGCCTGGCAGTGGTAAACATTTTTGAGGGCAAGTCCGTGCCGGTGGATCCCATTACAGAGCCTTTCTGCTATGCTGCTCACACCACACATGCAGCCTGAGCATCCCAACCTCACGGCCTCCACCATAAGCCACAGCCGCTGCCGCTCTACAGCAGAGGCTATGACACAGCTCATGGAAAACATGAAACAGGGGACCTGACTGTATGTAACACACGTTGACGAGAACCGCATCGCAAACCAGAACGTGAGAGGAGGAGAAAAGCCTGTGTTATTATTGGCTGGGATGGAGCCACTGTGGCTGCAGGCAAGAGGAGGCGAGAGGAGGGAGTACAGTACACTTTATTAGCTAACTATGATCAATCTGTTATTTGAATGGGCCGTTCATAAAATAACGACTTTATGTCTTTGTAATGACAGCAGGCTGCGACTGTGCCAGCTGTGTCCCAATAGATATTAAAAGCTGTTAAGATAAGATGACATACTGCCAGTGGCTAAAGCGATGGAAAGGAACATCAGAGGTATTTTACTCTATGGAATTTGAATAAAAGCCTAGCAAGATTTTCCCCTCAAAACTCTTAACAAAGGATAGCTGTTTACTGTCCAACATGTACATGATGTCAGGAGTACGTTTCTGTATGATACAATGGCTCTAGTGTACAGAAACCCACGTTGCTCGCCCTTGCAGCAGCTTGGGCCCATATTACAGACGCTCTGGTTAAAAGAGGCTAATGTCCTCTGAATGACGCACCCTCTAATTGGTCCTTGATGAAGAGATGCTGTGAGCGACCACACAGAGCATCGGTTCTCTCATCCGTGCTTAGGTTTGTATCCTGGCTGCTAAGCGACCTGCCCATAAGGTGAGCTCATACGTTTGGTTTTTATCAACTGGTGCATTTTCCCATAAATCAACATCTTAACGAGCGGTTCCATTTAATAGCCGTAGTCTGAAATTGAGTTAATGGAAAGGTTTGGCTCATTATAAATTATGTTAGTTGTTAGAACCCTCAAAGAAATCCTTCTCACAAGCATATGCCTTTAAACTTGTGAGATATTCTTGACACCTATAATTAACTAAAACCACCTTAATGACCAAGCACAACTTTATTTAGACCATTAAAGGCAAATATGTCAGGCTGTACTTTACAAGGGTTTGGGGTTTGCCAGTAAAGCGGCATCAAAGCAGACATCTGAGTCCTGTGGATTTCAAAAACGTCAGCACTTTACGGAGCTAGAACCCACCCCGGAAAAATGCACAGCTCTCCAAGGCGGCTGACAAGAGCTTTACTCTGCCTCGAGTCAAATCATGTTTTTGTAAGTTTCACCAGAGGCACTTTGTTGGACCAATTAAGATGGATAAACATTGGAATACAGTCCTGACATGGTGTTATGGATGATTTGATCTTAAAGTAACTGTACTTCAGTAACTCCTATACTGTATACAGAATTACCTGGCTGATGTCATGATAAAAGTGATCAACTAGAAACTAGAAAGTCGCTTATCATGTAAAAGGTGAGAGTTATTAATTTCTAAAACTGATACCAGTGTTTAGGATATTTAATATTTCCTGTCACATGAATGGAAATCAGAGGCTTTAAAACAATGGGAATAGTAGAGACTTCCTGTTAGTACTGTAGTAAAGAGCAGCGAGATCAGGAAACTGTGAGTGAGTAAAGAATACAAATACTGTGCAATAAATGAGCAGCATAAGTCCGGATCGTAGCAGAAGTGAGGTGAGAAGGGCAACGCGTGTCTGAGCTCCATGAAGACTAGACAGGAGAGATTCTTACAAAGCGGCCTGTTGTCAATATCTTAGCTGGGCCTCATCTCAACTGGCCGTGTTAAATGTTTCCATTCTGAAAAGTGCAAAACCATTCTCTGCAAAACAAAGCCATCAAGAGAAAGCATATTTGAAATGCCGTCTTACTCTGAGCTCTGAACTGTTTCTTGTTAAGAACCCTTGCCAAATACCTCCATTTAATCTGCTTTAACGACAGCCAGGAAAGAAGCCTTATGCAACCAATAACCATTTGCTTCTGTAATAAAGAATGAAATTACAAAGACTAGGAAAAGTGCTTTATTTTGGTCAATGTCGTGCATCATCAACCATTTTCAGCAGGGAAACCCACCACAATAATCACAGCAAGAATCAATGCTTTGCAAACTGGAACCACAAACAGGACAACAAAACACATCTTCAAGGCCGAAACAACAACAGACTGTGACACAAAGCAGACATATTGAGGATGACACAGGATATCCTCAGCATGGAGACCAGTCTGAGCATTAACAGACTAGAATCCTCCCAAATTGACTGATTGAGTCTCTGGCCTTGGCTGTGTCATCATGTAGGTGGAAGCTTTTAGTTCCTCCGGTTCCTCCGTTTCAAATTCTGTCTAGAACAAAGAACCTTTCTGGGTTTTGGAAACTATAGACACTAAACTATTCCAGGCTGGGAGCTCTACGGCGGTTTAGGAGCCACTTGCTGTAGATTGCGAAGCCAAACATTGCTGATTGGTTCGACAAACGCTTCCCCCCCGGCAGTCAAGCCTGCATTCTTAAATATGCACGTTTATCTTGTTTTTGTTTTGCTCTCTTTTCCATTCCATTCCATAACTTGGTGGAGGAATCACATCGCCTGGGTTTAGTTTTATATACTTGTTGTTTTTTGAGGATGCTGGATTGATGTTCTTGAGTTCAGTAGTAGTAGATGTGAATTCCCATCCCATCTCGGGTGCTGTGTATACATCACACCATCCATTTGGCATCAACATCATCATCACACACACAACTCTTTCCTGCTCATTCACATAAAAACACACATGGCAGCACGATGTGTAGCTTTTTACAATCTCGGGTAGCACAAACCACCACTATGCTGCTACAATCTGGACTTTTCCTCAGTAGATCACATTAGAGGACACATGTGGCATTAGTTAGCATGGCGCTTTTTATATTTTGGTTAAAATTGCTGTAGTTGGAGATGATGGCGGGATATCACTGCTTAGATTTCTTCTGAAGCTGACAAATCATATAACTGCTAGAGTTATTGAGCTTATTTGTGCAGCACCTTCACCAGGTTACAAGGTTCACTCTGCCTGGACGCTTCGACTCGCTCAGCCAAACAGCCCTCACAGTTTTCCAGTCCTGACTCCTTTTGTCTCACTTTCAACCTGTTAATCATTTCAGCTAATCTTGCAGGCATGCAGTAGGAGTGGAGTGAGACGTTACGAAATTTTCCTGACTTTTTGGAGATGACACACTGCTGCTGGCCAGGGATGTCCATGATTTACAGAGAAAAGGGAGGGGGGACTGTGGGGGGGATTTCTTTAAGGACATCTGGCCGGAAGACGAACACACACACGCACACACACTTTCTATTGGAACCTATTTCATCATAATATCAGGGGAGTGCAGGGCTGCTATCAGCTTTATCTCCGACAAACAGATGAACTATATATTCCAACAAATCTTCAAATTAAGGATTAAGAATATATAAAATGGATAATGGTGAAAGCTATTGTGTTTATAGATACAGTATGACTAACACAGGGTTTAACCCCTTCAGCCCAGCAGTGTGTTGATAGCCATAACCACAGGTCATTACCTGAACCACTGAGAAGGACCTCTAAGTGGCCAGAGATGACATAAGTGCTGTCATAGCTTGGAGCACATTCCTGCGTCAGCCACACTTTCGCTCACTCTCAGATAGATCGGCAGGCTCGTCTGCTGCTGCTCCTCGCGGCTAAATGCTGCTTAACGGCGTTATTAGCTGCTATTCACAGACACGGTCCCAATGTGAAACAGATGTGAAGACGTTGGGAGGTCAGTGTCGGCCAGGGGTCAGCACAGCCTCCGGTCGGGAAACCTACTTTCTCCTGTTGTCAAAGAAGGCGTAGTACTACCTGATTCAGCAGGAGAAGAAGCTTTAGGGGAGAGGAGAGAGGTGAGATCTGATGCCAAAGATAAGCTGGGGTTTAGATGGGAATCTTGCCCCTGATGCATTATTCTTTGGCAATAATAAGAAATGGTTCCTCTCTCACACTGCCAGCTGTCACATTTAACTGGATGATGGTGGAGTCGGGGAGCTTTAACTTTCCAAATGAAGAGCTGTGTTGGAATCTTTACAATACAGTGTGGCTTAGACACACACACACACACACACACACACACACACACACACACACACACACACACACACACTTTGGCTGAACTTAACATGTAACCTAGGACATTCACACACACACACACTCCCCCAGCTAAAGCGCTCAGCACAAGCTATCTCATCAACACACACATTTAGTTCAGAGTCACCGTGGGAGCCTCAGCCTCAGCCTGCAGGTCGGTGACAGCAGAGTGGGTCTGGATAAACAATCAACGCTCCACTAATTGGATTTCCCAGGAAACACCAGGAGGGTCGAAAAAGCAAACACATGGCCTGAAAGGATGACGTCGCTGCTGCTCTCATATTTGGGCCACAGCTGAACAGTGAAGGCATCACTGACAGACCTGGTGAACCTGAGGTCTCCTGTTCTACTTTAGAGTTAGTCCAATGAAAGGTTTAAGCGATTGCAAAGTGAATTTAGTTTGTGACTCAACTGGGCTGGGCTGTGTCACAATAAGGTACCGTCTACTGCAAATTAAATTAAGAAACTATTCATAGACTAAATGACTAAACATAGCTCAGGAGCTCCTTTGATGACACTGCATTTAAGCCCAGCTGAGGTTAGACATGGTGCTCAGCCCTGATGTGTCACCCGACATCAAACACTTTAAAGGGAGCGGGAAAAAAGCCATCAAGAGGAAAATAAGACAAACACAGAAACACACAGAAACACACAGCTTCTCTGGGATGGTTTGGAGTGTAAACACCCAAACAGCTGGAGTGTCTCATCACCATAATCCTAATAATGAACTGCAGGCCTCTGGGTATGGGTGGGGGCCGTTATGGTTTGGGCGTCTTCCCAAGCATGGCAAGAATATCATCATAAAATAGTCCAAACCAGGGGGGCAGAGTGAGAATACAGAGGATGACTGTGTGGTGTGTACTTCAACAAGCCGGGGGACACACAAAGAGGACAAGTAGCCATGACTCCCTGAGACTAAACACAGCACAGCAGCCACATACCAAATACCACAAACCTGCTGCTGACTGAAATGTTAAGCAGTTTACCTGAACAGGATTCAGTCCTGTGTGTGACTGGACTGCACAAAGTCATTTTAAGTATGAAGTGAGAGCTACTACATTTTCCTGTTTCCACGTCGGATTTGATTTCCCTACTACCTCGACCTGCTACCCCCCTTAGTTTGCACCCCATCTCTCCTTGTCATGGAAATGTTCTGCTGAGGAGAGAAGCAACTTGAGAGCTTAGTAGAACTTAAAGCACGTGGTCGTTTTGCGCAGAACAGGCTGAGGCGAGACACGGGAGACCTCCGAAAACCTGAGGAACATTTTACGCTGTGTGTGGGTTCAAAGCTTGGCTCAATTCTCTGCAAACTGTCACGTCAAAGCCACATTAGGAGGAGGAGGATTCAGCCTGAGAGCCATTCAGACTGGATACTGAACTCGTCTTTATGGAAGCAAACATTTAGGTGAACAGAAAGACACGTGTGACCAGCAGCACACTGGAACAGCTGGCTTTACTGTATGTGACACACCCGTAGAATGAATAAGCAACTGAGATCACTGTATATTCTTCCTCATCACCATCACCAATAATTAAAGGTCCATTCCTTTGAGCCAGGCTCCATGTGGTTAACAGGGAGCTGCTCGCCCTAAAGATGCTCTGTCCTCTTATCTGAGGTCACTCTGAGGTGTTCAGCCTGAAAGGGTCACACTTGATTCTGAAGCCTTTTCCATGTGTTGTTGATGGAAAACAAAAACTGATTCTGTCTGCTGTGAAGGAGATAAAGTGATAGATGAGTGTGGGGGCGCGGGCAGGGGGGCCAGCCAACACACACTTCAAGTCATAAGTGAAGCTAAACAGATGCCTGGCAAACACTGAGTTTTCCATCCCAACACTGGTGATTTCTCCACTCAGACACCCGGGGAGTCTTGGACAGACTGATGCTCTCCAAACCCATACAACAACACATACAAACACACGACAACAACACAAACAAACACAGAATAAATTTGAAGTGCGCTACTGTGAACAGTTCAATTAATGAAATACAGAACCGTAAGCGTGTGTGTGCATTTAATATAACACACATGTTGTCCAGCAGCTGGTTGGATCTGGAGACCGAACCTCAGTCCAAATTCTTCTTTTGATTAGTGATGTTACGATCCTTTATAAATTAAGGAAAACTCTGCTCAGGCTGCAGACTTTCACATTAATCTCTCTATTAATCAACAGTGTTGGTCTGGAACCTAACATTGTCCTGATTGCTGTCAGCTCTGAATGGAGCCAGTCTGTAGTTCTGTTTGGACTCTGCTACACTTCAGCAAATGCCAGCATTTGACAGCTTTGTCTCCTCTCTGCAAATTGCCGTCTCGTGGCAGAGAAACGGTGTTTTCCACCGGCGTAGCTCACAATACCTCACCCAACGCTGATCAGGGCGAGAACTATCTATTAGTCGAGGAAAACTTTCATCATACACGACGCACATTTACATGATACTTGATATTAGTGCTCACTTAAACTGTTCTATTAGCTTTGTATTGCTACATTAACACCTCATGTCTTTAACACTGACATCATGTGCAAGGAGGTGCTAAGTCTGTGCTAACTCCATCCTAACCCATTAGTCACAACATCAGCATTAAACAGATGGACATCCACTTTGAGGGAGGAGGGGGGACATTCCATTTCTGCACTCGTCTACATCTCATCCCTCTTTCCTGGATTGCTCTGGGTCTGAGAGCAGAGTGAGCGTGAAGTGATCTCGCCGATACATCCAAGCACATAAATCTGCCTCTGCGGCCAACGAGCTGTCTGCCTCTAAACAATGACTTCATCCCTGCGAGGCTGAAAGAACCCAAAGACAGACTGCGCTCTTTCTCTCTGAACGTCTCTACCCGTTTCTTCTCATCTGCACATGACGACGACATCATCTGCCATTCCCATCTATTGCGCAACCACTCGGTGTCAGTGGGTGAAAAAGAAGCGGGTGTTCATTTTCCTTTCAGAACATTCCAAGCTGGGGTTCAAGCTGATGTGTGGGAGCCTGAAACTGGAAACAGACAACCACCCCCCCATGCCACAGGCCATACTGTTATGATTGGATAATTCTGTCAACCAATGTCTGAAAACGTAATATGCAATAATTCACTGAAGCATTGTGACACAGAACAAACAGCCCTACACACACACACACACACACACACACACACACACACACACACACACACACACACACACACACTTGGCATCTCACCAAACCTCTACTCAGCAATGAAGACAACAAACATCAGGCTTGCTGTCAGACCTCCAGTGTTCAGGTCCCTTCACGTCTCCTGAGGATGAAGCCACAAACAGCCTGTGGTGTCATTGCCTTTGTAGAGGAAATGGAATCATGAATGAATGTGGCTGGAAGAGAAGTTTCCACAGAGCAGAAAGACATGGAAGCTCTTCACCTCAGCAGATCATATTTGAACATCATGCTGAGAGGAGGAAGAGGAGCTCGCAAAAGCAAGCGAAGACGGGAGCGTGTTTCATTTGTCATCAGAGAGATGAATCATCCATTAGCTTTGTTATTGATAAGAGCCGCTTCCCCTGATTTAACATCATGGAATCATTTAATGGAAGATCTGGATGTTCCCTTCACTGATGAGGAAGCTTGTTATTTTGCTTATTACCCCAGGGTTTGGGGTTTGATTCTGAGCCCTTATCCTTCCCATGCGGAGTTTTGGTTTGGTTTCACCGTGTGTGGGTTTTCTCTGCACACTCCGATTTCAACCACACCACACAAGAGATACAAACGGGATATTAGGAGGAATCCTGCTGATGACCCCATGGAAAACCCTGGACACAATGGTGATGATGTGTAAATCTGTCTCTCCCATGTACAGGACGAGCATGTCAGCAGGTTCATCATGGGGCTTTGTCAGGATCTGATCTGTCACCTTTGTTTGGGACGTATCAGATCCTTATCAGACTTGATTTCTCATTGTCTGACGTGTAATGTGAGATTTACTAATGAGCCCAGGAGACAGAAATTACCGTCTAGTAATGTGAGATGAAAGCAGAGGTCACAACCTATTGCTCCAGAATGGTTGCTGATGGGGGTGGTCACATACAAATGTGCACTTTTGTGGAGAAGCTAAAGCCTGCATGCATTAGTTTCCTTATATTCTTTCACAGTGGTTCATTAGAATAGCAATGTCTCTAAGATGAAGGATACAGCTGCAGGAGATAGCATCTAGATCAGCATGACCCTCCTAGCCCTGGGGCTGCTGATGGCCTTTGATCCTTCTGTAAACCAGTGCCCCTAATCACTGGGACCAGCATGGTCCAGTACTAAAGTCTCCCTTTAATATCTGCAAAAGGTGGCGTGTCGCTTTTTTTAGGAAAGCAAACAGACCACAACAGGAAAATAAAATATTTGTCAGGCTAAATGACGGGCCAGTTGGGGACACACACAGCAGCCAAGGGGGGAACAGTTGGTGACTGTGGACTTTCCTGTAAAGGGCCCAATGAAAGCCTTATGCCAGAGGCTGTCAGGAGGAGGGTGTGTGAGGCTGGAATGTTAAATACTGCAGGAATGTTGTTTATTTTCACAAACACCACCAAGTGCCCCCATACCAATCCGTGTGTAAGCATACCTGACACACACACACACACTACTCAGATACAAACGTGTATACGTGCGCGCACACGCACAGAGCCTGGTCTGATGTGCTCTTCTTGTTCCGGCCAATAGGAAGGATCCAGCTCTGCCTCTCCTTACCTGTGCTGAGGTCAACACACGGCCGCTCAGCCTTAATCTGCTGCCATGTACTCGGTTCATAAAGGTGTCAACGCTCCAGCAGACACAGAGGGGCACAGGAGAGGCAGGGATCTGCTGAAACGTTCAGCTCAGACCTTCGGTTTCTTCTTCTTTGTTGTGAGAGAATAAAACCATTATGTGGTATTTTCCTCCAAACAGATGGTAGAGAAATCATAATTCCTTACCACAAAGATGTGACTAACCTCTCCGAGCGGAGCAGGGACCCTGTCTGTGCTCACGTCTAGACAAGAGTGTTTCATGACTACATTACCACAGAGCTTCCCTGCCGATTGAGAAAAGCTATGACAGAAGCCATGTGCCTACAGACAGTTGATACCCCCCACTCCTGCGCAGTGGAAGCTGTGTGTCACCGCCTGAGCATTTGGATCATTCTGCGGTGGAAATGGCCTGGGTCTCACGTTCGTGCGAGGACGTGGTGCCAGCCGCACAGCTGAGCTCTTTGAAAATCTGCATCCCTGCTTGCAAGCCCGAGCCAAGGCCGGGTTCAAATGTCACTGTCACCTTCACAGTAAGGTGAAGCCTCCAGGGACGAAATGAGAGAGATTGGATCGTACCTAAACTGTTCCACAAAGCAGATTGAATCGCTTCTGTCTGAATATAAACTATAGACACTGATGGATTTCACAGATTAACATAATGGGTCTGAAAGCATTCTCTCTCCTGACGTGTCCTGAAGTTGACCCAGACTCTCAGAAAGAAGGAAATAAGCAGAGATGTATTTTCCTTGCTAATGTGTAATAATTACACATTTCACTGCATATTTGCCTGAACAATTAACCATTTGTGAAGCTTGGATTTCCCTCCTTTAATCTGGTGGATGTTCCAATAGACTCATCAAGAAGGGGCTTTTCCAGTGGATACAGCTCTGTAAATAAGTCATATTCGGTTGTTTCGTGGTGCCTGGGAGACACAGGCAGCATGCAGGGCAAACACTAAACTTTGCTCGGGGCTCTCCCGTATTATCTGTCTGATGGATTGTTCCCACGCCCAGTGTGCAGCAGCATCCCAGCCAAAAGATGAAGCTCGGGGGAATGGGCCGGTCTAGAAATTAGTAATGTCAATAACCTGTTTCAAAATGTGCAGACGCTGCGGAAGAAGTTGCAATTGAATGTTTTGATGGTTCTAATGTTTTCCACTGACGATACGGGAGGATGTACAGACAAGAGACAACACTGCTGCTGCCAAAACAGAGAGGAAGTCACAGACGAGGCTCACATGGGGAGGAATCAGAAACAAAACAACGAAGACGTTTATACCTCTACTTTGAGCTGACATGATCAACATAAACACACAATTTTTATTTCCAGAGGATTGCACAATCCCTCCTAGAAGCCACAGGAGTGTGTGTTTGTGTGTTTGAATGCCAATCCTCCTTCATACTGAATTGCATAACAGCGCAGTGGACCCTCAGATGGAACATTCCTCCTCTACCACTTTGCCCACTCCTGATGTGAACGCCCCTCACCCCCCATGACCCCTGACCCCCCATCGCTCAGCATCGCGTTGCTGGGCAGTGGAGACAGTAGATGAAGAATGGAGGGGATTATTTAAAGCAGAGCAGCAAAAATAAACTCTCCCCCCGCTGCGTGGACCACAATGCCGATCACTCCCGGCTGAGTTTGACAGTAATCTCCCCCCTCCCCTCCTTCCTCCCTCCTTCCTTACCTTCTGATAAGCCAGCTGGAGATAGTTGTAAGGGATCCGCCTGTGGAAGTCCTGCAGTACATCCTCGCTGACTTTGTGCACAGACTGCGCGCCCAGCTTCTCCTCAATACACGGGTTAATGCATGCGGACCTCCGCAGGACCACGTCGAAGAAGCGCAGGTCCGTGAAGGCGGCATCGAACGGATGCTGGTCCTGGCAGCGCAGCCGGCACCGCACTTTGGTGCGCTGGACCTCCGCGTAGCTGCCGAGCGCTCCTTCCATGTAGCGCACCACGTTCGTGTAGTCGCTGTCGGAGAAGGCGCGGACTGCATCGTCGTACAAGAGGTCGTAAGGCTCCAGGAAGGCGACTGAGGAAGACAAGGCGGCGGTTAAAAGGACGAAAGATACCAAGACGCCAGCCTGGGGGAAGTTTCCATCCATCCTCTTCATCGGCTGCCGGCTCGAGCTGTGCGGGGCGACTGGAGGAGTCACAGCATGAGCGCACACACACTCGTCCTACAGTCCATTTACACACACACACACCGACCACAGCGACACGAGAAGGCACCGGGATGGGGGCGGCAGTTACGTCTGCTTCAGTCGGGGACACACATTTTGTAATGACCCCTCCGCGGCTCCTCTGACTCCTCCCCTCGCTGTAATGAATGGCCAATAACACAATCAAAGCGGGGCCGGAGCAGGGTGACGTACAGGGGGGGAGCAGAGAGACTCAGGGGGCCTACGGGGAGACGCACACACACACAAGAGGAACACCAAGTCATCAAGCTTTAGGGAAAATGTTTGACAAACAACACAAGAAATTGGGTTAAATTAAAAAGTTGGGCTTGTAAAATTGACGCATTTAACATATCTATATAGTTGAATCAGTATATTTATTGTGTGTAAATGATGACTGAATGACTTCAAGAAACTTACTTTTCTGGAAACATCACGCTCCTTCTTGAGTGAGTTCAGTGTGGACGTCTGAAAATTCCCACGGGTCAGAAGCTCCCTCTTGTGGTGATTCTTAGTACATGCCTGTCACCTGAGGACTACACAGATACTGTATGACATGTCTTAGTTGGGAAAAGGGGTTAACATAAATAACCTTTATATGTCTTCATGAGGGGAACGATCTAAAAGTTTCCCTGAAGAATGATGCATTCATCCACCAATGAATAAAAACATGGCTCCCATATTTGCACCAGCCTCGATTGTGATTGGTGAAGAAATGTGGTCAATAAAGACACAACATGCACAGTTGTTCTCCAACTCCAACATCCAGTCCTGCTACTGCTGAAATTACTGAATTAAAAGTTCTGAAAGTGATCAAGATAACCACACTGCACATGAGTACCCAAGAACAAATAGACTCTGATGTGTTGGTTTGAGGCTGTAGGCTTCTGTCTTTAAGTGGCCGTGAGCCAAAAGGTTTATTATTTCTCCGACGTAACAAATTCCAATAACAATGGGTACAGTACAACTGCTCCCCAAGCTCAATCAAGATGTACTCCGTCTGAAATATGTGGCAGTAAAACCTATTGTGGTGAGCTGTGGGTCCATCACTCATGTGATGTGTATCTTTGTGGTGGCTATAATCAGTAAGATGTTGTGAAACTGACTGGGTGGATTTGTATTTGGCCTTTGGGTTTTTCTCCTGGCTTCCATGTAAGTGGTTTCCTTGTTTTGATGTTAAGGCATTTTTGGATGAAGTGAGTAAAGCAGAAACACTTAGCAAGATTAATTACACTCAGCATGAGAAAAGTACAGCCAAGCACAACTTGAGCTACAGAAAATCCTACAGTAGACACTTTATGAACATAAAATATACAAAGGCTATATGTTGACTGATTTATGAAGAGAAGATTGTCCTGTACTGGGCATGTACTGGGCATGTACTCACACACACTTTGACACTCCACCATCATCACATCACCTGACCTCCATCATCCTCTCCAGTATATTAGTTTTATTATTTAGATAAAGCAAAACAAAACAGGCCAGACTTTCTTAACCACCTTAGTATTGAAAATACTTCAATAGCAATTCAGCTAACAGGTAATCAGCATTTACATATCCATTGCTTATCAGGAACTCAGCAATTAAAAACGTCAAAATATATCAATGTAAATATGTTTTGTTGGGTCTTGTAAATAATGATTAATTTAAACTTACCTTGGCTCAAGGTGGTGACAAAGTGGGCGTGGCCTGGCAGCAAACCAGTCTCTTTCGGCGACTTCGCCGAAAGATTTACCGCAGCTAATTAGCGCCCCGCAATTGCGCAAATACCACTCAACTGTTTGTGAATCTCAGTTAGCTTTACAAGAAAGAAACGCGTCATTGGTCCAAACTAAAGACATCCGGTTTACGGCCCCCCATACCGGTTCGTGCCAGTCGCAGTTTGATTGGCAGACTGAACCTGTACGCAGCTGCATACGTCATCAGTCACGGTGGCACTCCAGCTCCAACTCAATCACCTTAACAGTGTGATTGAGTTATACGTCACCGCATCGGCCAGTGACGCACGCAATATACGTACATTCTATATATTAAACACTGCAGACCGGCTCCACAGCTGGAATGTCGCAAAGGTAACGTTAAGTAAGCTTAGTGATCCATAATGTCGTGAATGTAAACAACGCTGGGTGCATTTCCCCTAATTTGTTTAAAACCAAAGTCAAATACAAAACTCATTCCTGACAGCAGGATATTAAAAACATTAAGAATAGAGCAACAATTGCCATAAGATTCATTCATTTGTAGGACTTGTTGCTATGAATTACTCCTCTTTGAATTGAAACATTAGATGAGAATGATCGTAAAGGATGTTAATTTATCTGTTGTCACAATGATTGGCGTTCCTGAATATGGGCTGTCCTGCCTGTATTAACTGCATTATTGTGGGAACTCTTTGTAGCCATCACGCCATCATCTTTAATGGTTTTCGTCATTTTCCATCTTGGCCTTAGTAAATCAGACTTTCAATTGTTCTAGGACATACAACGATCTATGGGCCGGTGCCCAGGAGGAGCTGAGATGCCTGTTGAAAGAGGAGCAAAGAATTGAGTCCTTCCAGCGTCTGGCCACGCTTTATGTGCGATACCTCCAGATGTTTAGACAGCTGGAGCAGGCCCATCACCATGTGGTCCACCCACAGAAGAGACGTGTGATTCTGGTGATTCTGGAGAGTGTGATAGGGAGAGTGTTGGAGCTCAAGAATGAAATGGTGGAGAAGGAGTTCTCTGAGTTCCACTACATGAATGATGTCCTCCATGACCTGAAGCTTACGCCTGTGAGTCAGAACACTCACACACATACTGGAAGTCTAAGTTGATCTCACTCAGTTTTACTGTGTATTCATGCCCTGGCTCGATATACGTGACTGTACCTCACAACTTTTTCTTTGTGTTGCTCTGTAGGCAGAACTTGAGATCCCCATCCCTCACTATTTCATCGGTGAATGCAGCAAGGAAGTACAAAACCGAACATTGATGCTGAAAAAGCTCTTCAAACTGGTGGAGATTACAGAAAGCCCAGATGTGAGCAGAAAATAGCTGCATCATAATTAACAGGGACACAGAATACATTATAATATTCATTCGTTCATGCGATCTATTCAATATTTTTTTTTAACTATACTTTATTTTTTAGGTGGAAGATGATCTGAGTAAAGAGGACAATGACCTCATTCCAATTGTACCGCTGGCCTCTAAGAAAAAGACGGATGAAGAGAGTTCGTATATAGAAAGGTCACGTGCGGAGATGGAATCAGCGGTGATCTGCATTCAGAAGGTGCTCGGTGTAACACAGCATGGCTCTCCCTCTTCCTGTCTTTAGCGTGTGTCACCTTCCAGGCTGAATGTGGTTTAATGTGATTTGCAGAACTGGAGGGGCTTCACACAGAGAAGGAAGGTAAAGATGGCTCGTGATGGAGAGCTGGTTTTCCTGGGAATGGTGAGTCAAACAGGCCATCTTAGTCCCATTGTTTATACTGGAAAAATGGATCCATGTGCAGGCTTTTCGCATTGAAATACCTTTTTTACTCTTATATCAGGCCCTGGATCCTACATACCTGGTGCCTCGCCCTGGAGAGGTCACTGCCCAGGCCAACAAAGTTTCTACATTGCAAAAAAAGAAATCCCACGAAGAAGACTTTCAGGAGGCCATAATGTCTGTCACCACTCAGCTACGGGACGTGGAGGGACCAGAAATAAGAGAGAACATCAAAGACCAGATCAGGCAGTGGTTCATCGAATGTCGGTAGGATGACGCAGAGGAGTTGTTGATTGAACAGAGTGAGTGGTTGACTGAACAGTGGAGCAGTGGCACATCTAACCTTGTCTCCTCTTCTGTGTGCTTTTATAAAATAGTGATGGTGAAGGGACTTTTCCGGACTACCCAGAGGAAGAAGATGGAGGATCTGCCCTCCTTTTTGCTGAAAGAAACCCTCAGGAGGTACAACACGTCCTCACTCAGACGTAATGTTGATTCCATGCTGTTATGGTTGCTAACAGAAGGACAGGGATTGAGTCAGGGATGCACATGTTTTTGCAGGTAGCAGAAACAATTGCTTACATGAAAGATGATGTTAATAAAAACAAACCAAAAGGGAAGGAGGAAAAGACTGGGAAGCAGGCCAAGGGGGACGACATAGAGGAAGTAAGTGCTCCAGATCTCTTCATTGAATTGTCATTGGTTGTATTCTGATTATTAGTATAGTTCAGATAAAATAATGAATTGAAACACGTGGGACTCTTGTTTGATCCTACTGTATCAGCTGCTTTGCTGCAGAGAAATAATCAACCAGTCCCTTTAACTTTTCTTAGACACGGGAAGAAGACACACGGTTGAAGATGCTCCCATCAGCTTTTCTGTCTGACTTGGAAGAGGGACACAAAGTTTTTGTCGGTAATTTTGAATTTAAGAAATATGTTATCAGGATGCTGACAAGTTTCAGGTCCAATCATTAGATCCACATTCTGTCACTTGTTTACAGCTGCCCATTTTACAGTCTGCTTACTTTGGATTCATAGTGTAAAAGCAAACCCTTGTTTCATTTTAAGAGGACAGATCAGGGGTTTGTATTCAGGCCTGTGTGAGAACATGATGGAAACATGTAAACGGGAATGCGCCACACAGCCGTGAAGCCCTGAAGTTAATGTTTGTGCTCATCAGATGTTTGGCAGAACCGCAGTGAGACCACAAACTTGAGTCAGAAGCACGAGGTGGGACTGGTCATGGAGGAAAAGACAGAAGTGATTGACGCAGAGATTCGATTACAGGTGAAGAAAACAAAACACCACAAAAGCTGAATGACATGAGCTGGGTGACAAAACTTGAATTAGTTTTGTCAACACTGCTGGGCAGATCTCCTGTATTTACACTCACTGTTTCAGGTGGATGAAGAGATGAGGAAGGAGCTGTCTGACCTGAAGCTACTTGTGGATAAAGACAAAGGTGGTAAAAAGAAAGGTGGCAAGGTATTGAAATGAAAGATTGAAATGAAAAATCTATGATGCTTGGGTTAGTTTCTCACTTTGACACAAATGACCTTGAGCTGTGTAACTTATGATATTCTACTTCACAGAAAAAGAAAGGAGGTAAGGGAAAGGGAAAGGGAAAGGGAAAGGGGGAGATAAAGGAGACGGATCTGACACCTGACAGGTGAGATCACACAGGCTGCAGATTTATGAAGCGCCTCATGTTTGATAGATTTATGGATCTGGAAAACTGGTAAATGCTGAATAACACAGAATGTATTCATACTTATTTTATACCAGGACTCTTGAGTCTCTGTGCCAGGAGCTGGTGGAACAGGGCTTGATGAAACAAGCAAAGGATGTTCGGCTGCAGGATTACTTGGGTAAGATTGATATTGCTCTACAATACGATACATGACTGCTGATCACTAGGAGTTGTTTCTTCTGGTTTCTAGGTGACTATTATTACCGTGGGACCAAACTGAGACATGACATGGAGCCCATGCCGTCGTGGTCAGGAGTGCGGCAAGTCATCGCTCTCTATGGCATTTTACCATTAGGTCAGTCCACTGTCATTATATATTAAGGCCTCTCTTTTCTTTCTTTTTTATTTTTATCATTATTCATTCTTTGTTGTGGCTGGTGTGTGTGGTTTGCAGGATCCAAAGTGGTACACGCTAAGGCTCCCCTCATAAAGGCCATCCTGCTGGCAGGGCCAGACGGAGTGGGCAAGAGGATGTTGGTCCATGCAATGTGCCGGGAGACAGGTGCCACCCTGTTTGATCTGTCACCCATGAATATAGCAGGAAAATACCCAGGCAAGAGCGGCCTCAACATGATGCTTCACATTGTCTTTAAGGTAACACGGGTATCAAGCTCATTACAACTGCTATTTTGCATTTACTGATTGTAATGGGATCGTCTTCCTTTGTCAAATACCTGTTTTAGTGGTGTGGACCCCCTCAAGTAGATTAAGTTAATGCTTCCATTTTGTGGTTGTGAAGGATTTGTTTATTCTTTGTGATGATCTGTCACTGCCTGCCTGACGTACTGCTCCAGACTTATGTGCCCTGATGCCTCTGTGTGTTTGATATACAGTATACATATCACATCTGACAAACAAGGTAACAAAGTCATCATCTTCATACAGGTTGCAAGACAGATGCAGCCTTCAGTAATATGGGTCGGAGAAGCAGAGAAAATGTTCAACAAGAAACCTCCACAAGAGGAAAATCAGGTATTCCCAAGTACCTTGTAAGGCTGAAGGGCAGTGTCACTTTACTATTGATTATTATTTTACATGATGATTAAAAACAGTTTCCATGTGTACTCAGAACGATCCAAACCGCTTGAGGGACATCTTCCCCAAGTTCCTCAAGTTGATCAGAGGGGAGAGTCGTGTTCTTATAGTGGGAGCAACTTCAGACCCATTAAGTGCTGAGATGAAGCCACTGGGTAAAGTGTTCAGCAAAATCATCGTCATTCCAAGACCTGACTATGGATCAAGATATGGTGACGACATATATTTCTTTGCAGATTTTACTTAACAAGTTTGTTGATTGATACATTTTTATTATACAAGTTTGACTCATGACATGTGACTCTTGTTTGCTGTCAGTCTTGTGGAGGGAACTGATCAAAAAGCACAGAGGTGTGGTCACCGATGCTCTGGACATCAGCTTCTTGGCTAAGATTACTGAAGGATATTCCCAAGGTCACATAGTCATGGTGATCCAGAGCATTCTTACCAAACAACGGATCCGGGAGCAAGCAAAGAGACCCTTAACGGCTGCTGAGTTTGTCGACCCATTTGACTCGTTCGACACTCTATATAAAGACGAAGAAACTATTAAGGTTTGGTGGATATGTCATGTTTTCATTACGTTTTAAGTACATATATTTTTTTTCATTGATTAATTTGTATCTTTTTCCTGTGTGTGTCACTAGAAATGGTACACAAAAACCCCCCTGGGAAAGAAGAGGGCTAAAGGTACGGCTGGGAGGGGAGGAGGAAAAGGAAAGAAAGGGAAATAAGACAAATAAAGTTATGAGAATTTGTTTATGAATCATGAATGATGTCACAGCATGTCGTGTTCTGGGAGGATCGGTAAGAGGCTGGTTTCCACTGTGATGAAAGGGTTAAAGGGGTGAAAGTACATGTATGTTGTTATTCTCACTGAATTAAACAAATGCATTTCCCATGCTGGGCAGCAGATGGTGCTGCAGAGACTCCATCCTCTTTGTTTTCATAGGAAATCGAATATACTGTATGTACTGTATAAAGTTTGAAGGAAGATCATAGTCGACAGTGTGTGTTATCTTATCGCTTATCTATTTTTATCTTATGCTCCTATAATTGGAGGGCCAGACTTGCCACTAACCCTGCTCATGGGTCCAGCATGTGCCTGGGGTGTTGCCATTTCATTTACATTTTTATGTATTTTGTATTTGCATGACCAAATTAAAGTAGTGTTTGACATCATGCATGGCAGGATTTCCTTTGGATGATGTCACAGTTGAGACACAGTAATTTGATAACATGTTGGAGAACATCTCTAAAGATGTTACAAGAAGAGCAGAAACACCCAAAGGGTTATGCTTTAAAGGGGGAGGGACCCAGAGGCTCCATGCAGTTGCCTGCTTTGCCTCATGGTAAAAGTGGATCATAATAATCAACTTATCTTAACATTATTCAGTGGAGTGGTGTGCATCCTTCCTCTTTGGAGTTGATCTCTCATTCGATATGTTGGGTTTTTACTATACATCTGGAAATAAAGTGGATTTATCTTTGGGTATTTTTCAGCAGTATGTCCTTCATCAGTCCAGTGTGTTTCCAGATAACACAGTACTGATTAAAAGTTTCATGATGATCGCTCCTCTTTACAGGAATTATGGGTGCCACACACCAGCTGTAATAATAAGTTCAAGTGAGTATTCAGACTGTCAGACTCACTCTGTTATGAAAGGAAGGAAATGTCTCCGCGTCAGGAAAACACTCATTACTGCAGCATTGCCATGTAAGGCCAACGTGAGCCACTTTGCCATGACAAATAGTAATGACTTCATGTAATCCACTCAAAAAGTGTATTATTGTCTTGATGAAGTTGGTGTATATTCATTATCAACTCCATTACACTCTTTGAAGCTCAAACTCATTGAAAAGTATTAATAAAGAAAGAAATATGATGGTAAAGTTAGGTTAAATCTCCTCAAACAAGCAGCAAACACAGCTATGGCTTCCTTCACACTCCTTTAACATCACTGGGTGACAAGATGAGGATTTTGCGGCGTGTTTGACCACAGACCACGCTGTCTGCTTCATTGCCTCACACACACTAATTCACTAAAGGTTATTCCCCTCCTATATGGTATTCTGCTTTGATTGAGCCTCAGAGGTTCTTCACCATGTATAATTACATCACTGAAGGAAATCACAGCATAGGAGATGATTCATTGATCGGCCCGCACACTGAAGGCCGGGATTTCAGTATAAATTAGTTATTTAATCATTAAGGGGTCTGGAAATATATCCCCTGAAACATAAGTATTGTGCTGAATGGAAAGTAAACCACGTGATGAAAACAAATTATTCAATTTTTTATTATAAAATAGAAAACATTTAAAAATCACAGTCAGTACAAAAAAATAGGTGATGGAAGACTTAATGTATGGGAAAGTATAGTAGGTGACAGGTCAGTGACATGTGATGACAGTCACTAATCATATCAGACACTGCTGACTGATGAAATGGTCTGACGCAGGTAAATTCCACACTAAACTAATAAATGTAATTTGAAGTCCTGTCCCACACTCCATGATCCTGGTTTCTGTCTTGATGCTGTAGGAGCATTTTCTTTCCATTATCCCAGGAACAGTGTGTGTGTGGAGGCCTCGCCTGCCTCCTCCACCCTCTGTGCTACACATAGTTGGTAGAAGGTGTGGTACGGAGGTGGGTGGGACTCATGGATGATGATGACCCCGAGCATCTCCTACAGCTCAGGAACGCTCCTCCAGCCAGACTGAGGAGGGCTCCGCCCAAACTCACAAACACTGCTTTACCAAACTCATACCTGCAGAGAAACACACTCATAATCAAATGGGCATACGTCATGTTATCTACCTATGTTGAACGCACTTATTGGAAGTCGCTTTGGATAAAAGCGTCTGCTAAATGACCGTAATGTTATGTAATGTCATGCAGATGCTCTCCCTCTCTCTCTCTCTCTCTCTCTCTCTCTCTCTCCGTGTGTGTGTGTGTGTACCTTTGCAAGTGATGGGATCCAAAGAAGGTCTGAACAATTACTCTGACATACCAAGAGGTTATGATGAGGATCAATAAACCTAAACAAAGAAAACAAAACCAATTTTAGAAACTCACATGATTCCATTAAAGATAAATTATAAGGCATCAAATGAAATGCTTTTCACAATTTCATCAAGTCACTGACCTGAAATCATGAACAAGATTCCTCCGGTCATAGCTGCAGTGTTTTTGCTCTTGTCCCTTCCATCCATGAAGCGAGTGCACTTCATCCCCACAGTGGAGACCAGCAGGGCCACACAGGAGAGGAGGATGCTGAACAGCATCACTGCCCTGGTGACCTGGACCTCAACTGTAGGCGGAGAAGTGGGAATGATGATTTCCTATAAACATCCTGATTTAGGTCCTAATCTGCAGTGGAATATCTGATAGCATCACACACCCAAACTGGAGTCATGACTCATGACCTTCCATCAAGATAATTTCCTCCCGTAAATATAGATTTAGATTTAGAAACTTATTTTTAAGGAATGATTTTGAAATTTTCCACCCATAATAAAAATATGAAATAATTACATTTAAAACACATGTATAAGAATGAAAAAATAACATTTTATTATTACTTAAAAACATTTAAAATAAATCCTCAAATGAAAAAAAAGTCAAATTATAAAAAACAAAAACATGAAGCTTAATCGTCTTACATTTTAAAATATATATTACTATCTCCTTAGTCCCCCGTTTATCTAAAATAATTTATTTTCTCTTATTTTTCCTTTCCCTTTCTTTTCTTTTCTTTTCTTTTCTTTTCTTTTCTTTTCTGTCCTTTTCTTTTCTTTTCTCTGCTAACTAGGTTAAATCTCTGAACCAGGTCATCAGTCAGACTCACCGGGCAGCTTGAGCAGGGACTCGTGAAGCTCGCAGGTCAGCTTCTCGCTGCCGGTGCAGGTCATCCACATGCCCTCGTAGATCTTGTGCGCTTTGCTGTAGTAGCGTTTCCACTCAACCATGAAAGTAGCGGCGACGGCGGCAGCGAGTCCGCACAGTGAGAGCGTGAAGCCGAGCAGCTGCAGTCCAGAGCTCGGCATGGTGAGGAGGAGGAGGAGGAAGATGAAAGGTTGCAAAGTGATGCTGCTGGCCGCCTTGTATAGTTAGAGTCGATCTGCCTTTAACGTCTCAGCACCGGACCGTTATCCAGTGAGCTCGGATCTGCGTTCCAGCTCCTTTTTAAGGCTCAGGGCGCATGACGCATGGGAAGTCTCAAGTCCAGCTGACATCGCGGGGCTGATGGGCAGGGATGGAGGGGCTCAGCCTGGAATCACCTCAGACCACCTTAAAGACCACCTTAAGTGCTGGTGTCAGCCTCAGGTTACACAAAGCTCAGATTTATTACAGAGCTGCTAAGTAATTAGTTAATGAAAGTAATTGAATAGCTCAAAAGATATGTTTATAAAATAAAATAGCATATTTTCCTTCCACACATATTGATTTCTTTTAGCAGAAGTTTATGTAAAAAAGGAAAACATCAATTATGTCTATATTCCATACAAGCAAACTATGGTACCAACATATCTCAAATGGAATGAAAGTATTAATTAATCTTGTCAGCTAACCTGCGTTTGACCAATTATAATATCTGCTGTCATCAACTTTTATGGAATGTATGGATGAATTGTGTATTGTATTGTGTCATTTTCAGATTGAAATTATTATTATTGTTTGATTTAAACTTGCCACATATCATTTAAATACAGAGACCCAAACATTTGACTCATGTCACTCTTATTAATTCATTAACTCAGAATTCATCTTAATGTAATGAGCCTTGGTTACAAGTGGCTCTCAAACTGCTGTACGAGTTCCACCTGTGTTATTGTCCAATTAAACTTAGATTTTTGTTGACAATCAGTCAGTAATTGTTGGTGTTCATGCTTTAAACATCATTCACTCTTTGTTGTAGAATATTGAGACAAATACAGAAAGCAGATAAACAACAACAACAACAGAAAATAGATCTAAACGATGAAAAACATGAATCTCTCAGCGACACAAGTGAAGGCTATCACGCTCAATTGTCATTCCATTCCGCAATCTTCTACCCAAGCACGATTCTATGTGAGCAACATTGCCCTCAATTTACCCAAACAATTATCCAATTATCTGACCATCTTTGGTCAAAGGATGCCCGTCTGTAAACACTCTTAGATTGGATCAGTGTCCACCCTTTCCTGGAATAAGCTGCATTCAAAACAACACTCACATTTCTTGACCTTAATATTTAAAAGTCTCTCTCTTTACCGGAGAGAACTTTCAGTCACATGAGGTCACAATGTCATATTTCTATCTGCTCTATGCTCATATGTACGTGATACACAGGTGCCATTCATCAGATTGACCTATGTGACCCTGCTGTGTGAGTGTAAGAGTGTAACACTGCTTTAAGACTTAAATCAAACTTCCTTACAAACTCCTCCTATTTACTAAAATAACAAAGCATTTGATTCCGTGAACGTCTTGGCAGCGGAGGCCCGACATTCCCTCATCCACGCACTATTAAGATATGCAAATCAGGAACAGTTCCCCTCTATCTTGACACGGGAGGAATGTGTACAGTAGGTGCAGGAGCTTAAGATGAAAAAACGTCATCTCTCCTTCCTGCTAACAGACAAGTTCCACATTAAGCTGATTGTCCTGCCACACCAACAAAAGTGAGGCCGAGACGGAACTATTAAATGTGTAGCTGTACCAGTAGCTGTATGAATACTAATATTAGTAAATTTGAAGCTGTACAAACAAATCAACAAGCTGACATCATAGAGTTTGATGAAACAGAGTCATGGGCACAGTATTACCTTTTGAAAATCATTTATATAAAACTTGGATTCAATCTTCTCATTAGTGTGATCTAAAATATAACACGTGAAAATCAATCTTGAAAATGGAGGGGAAACAAAGGTTGCTGGCAGATTTTGAGGGGCAGATATGAGCTTCATGAGTGAGACCTGAAACAGAGAAGGAAATGAAACTTAATGTTGTAAGTAGTCATGCTGGGATCAGAAACAGGAGTGGCAACAATGAACTTCAGCTGGCATGGAAATGACACTGAGTCCCGATCAAGGATACTAGAGTGTGTTTCTGCTTCTGATGAAAGACATAGGATGATATCAAGAGGTCCTATTCATAAAATACAGCAGAATACTGTTCACCTTAATACTGTGTAAACTCTAGATGACCTCAGTTCACCCTGTGGAGCGCTGATGACGATGACAGACAATTACAAAATCTTAACAATAGTTGATTCCAGCACCTCCAATATATTTCCAAGTGACATGTCAACAGGCTGTTTCAGATGATATGAGACCTGCAAATGTTCCTTCAGGTTTCCCCCCTTTGGCAACGCAGCACAGCAAACACAAATTCTACTGGTACTCCATACTTATCAGCCTTTGTTAGGTTTACTGTTAAAGTGAGCTTTCCTTTCCACTGGGATACAGGATGAGATTCCATCATGGCTTTCTGCAGTAGAGCTACGTAATATCCTCCTTCATCACACAACAGGAGGAAGCGCCATTCAAGGGGTGAGCTGACTAACATCTGTTCTGGGAGCAGCGACCGTTAAAGCTACATGAGGCCCGGATGGTTGATGGTTTCATTTGTCAGCCTTGCTGAGTGTTCGGCGGAATGAAAACTGGGTAAGTAAGCGATGAACCTTTCCTTTATGTCTTCAAACTTCGTCAAAATTAAATTGTGGAGTCGTCCTATACTAATAACACTCTCACACACGGCCTGCAGTGATCTCAAACACTCTCCATGAACCTTTCATACAGAGTTTTGTGAGAGCAGCGTGTGTGAAAGACGCCACCAAGTGGTCTTACAGGGAACAGGACACCCGACACATTTATGGATCCGCTGATGATGAACCAATTCATTCAGATAATGTAAAGTGAGTCCAGCTCTCCAATATACAATACTAATTATAGTTGTGCAGTTGCAAGTGTAAAACAGACTCACGTTTGACAATTACACCTGAACATGTTTTCTGTGTGTGTGTGTGCACAGATGTTTGCAGGCCGCATCAATTGTTTGACGATGAGAAAATAACTCGCACTCATACTTTGTCCTTTTGTGCAAGCTTAGACAAAGCACCTGAGAATTGCCTTGGCACACATAAGAGGGTGACTCCCAGCACAGATAGGTCTAAGTGCTGCTGCAAACCAGTCTGATGTCATTCCTGCATCAGGCACAGCACACAGTGCCCAGGGCCAAACTGCCTGCTTCATTTACACGCCCCATGATGGGAATGTTTACATGTTTACTGTTTGAGACTTCCTTTCGCGGCTCCTTGCTCGTATTCTGAGTATTGATACAAAAAAAGTGTAAGAGTAATATTATGAGCATGTATGCAAGCTTACATAGGAAGCAAACAGCAGCTCTGTGTCTCCATCGTCAGTCTGATGGTGGCCGCGCTCATTAGAATGCGATGGCAGCTTAACAGGTGAACGCCCTCACACTATAAATCATCCTGCAGGTTCAAGTGAGAACAGATTGAGTTGAGTGCGTTTTCCTTCCTCATCCTTGGTAATAACTAGATGTCATTATTGATTTCCACTAAGACAGCCACTGAGGCGTGGTTGACGAAGATATGCTGATGCAATCCTGTCAGGGTGGGACAAACACCTCGCTCACAGAGACGCAGAATGAAGAGCAGAACCTGGAAGTGTTGTGTTGACATAACAATCTGAGATAAGATCCTGCTGATCGCTTGTTACTCCCATCAAATCATCAAGTGATCACAAAGAAGTCTACAGTCTGATGTGTGTTTGGACATATTCATTGTTGCAGTTTGATCTGTCTGAATGATTTCCCTCCCATAAAAACAGAGCTTGGCTTTACTCGGTTAAAGGCGGGATCAATTTGGTGTCTGACTAAATAGTTCCCCGACTACCTCTACCGGTTTTTCCTCAAGATGAGCCCCAGGCTTTAGCAGGCCGAGAGAGAGAGAGAGAGAGAGAGAGAGAGAGAGAGAGAGAGAGAGAGAGAGAGAGAGAGAGAGAGAGAGAGAGAGCACAGGTGACCAGTGGATAGCTATTTGACTGATGAAGGCTGGTGAGAGGGAAACTGCAACTCATAATTCTACTGACACAGAACCTGTTGCTCTCTCTCTCTCTCTCTCTCTCTCTCTCTCTCTCTCTCTCTCTCTCTCTCTCTCTCTCTCTCACACACACACACACACACTATCTCTCTCTCCCTCCTTCCCTCCCTCCCTCCCTCCCTCCCTCCCTCAGAAGTGGGTGGGGCGCAGGTGTGCTGCTGGGTGTGCTTCCTCTCCGTGTCTCAACACGGCGTGCTGCAGTTGACAGACTGCTGCATTCACCTTTTTTACCTTAAAGGTGAGACAGCGATCCACGCAGGGTCCCGTTCTTCTGCTGTCTAACATAACTAAGATCACTGCAGCACGCCATGGCAACTACGACTGGATGACCCCGACCATGACAGGTGTGTGTGTGTTGATTTACCTTTAAATATTTCCTCCTGTGTGTTTGTGCAGTTGGGCAGCAAACCTTTAATACGCTTGTTAGTTCTGATGCATGTTCATGTGGAATTTCACTGTCAGCTCTCTCTCTCTCTCTCTCCTCACACCGGCTCCTGCTGGCCGGTGTGTGATTCGGTCTGCTGCAACATGTTTTCAACCTGATGATTCAAATGAACAAATAATAGCAAATAACTGTGGCCTGAGTATGAATAAATATTTGCCTGCTCTTGTGAACTAGCTGCTGTTGTAATAAAGCTCGATGGGACCACAGTGCGTGAAGAAACGTGCAAATGACACACACACACACACGCACACACACACACACACACACTCTCCACCCGCACATTACTGTGATGTTGTTGATATACAACACAGTAACCCAGTTTCTCTTCTTCTCAGGCTCTTTGTCGCAAAGCGCTTCTGTTGCCCGCACAGCTGGAAACTTTGCCTGGGAATTTCTAAGCAGAAGAATTTCAGTCATTGTTTCTGGTCGTGTGTGCAATGTGCATGTCAAGGAACCAAACAGGATCCGGCAGAATGGAGTTTGCATGAAGACCGCGGCTTTTCCTGCGGTATTGACTCAGAAAAATATGCCTGTGTTTGCTTAGTTTGATGATCATTTCTGCAGGCAGGTGGATGAGCACAGAGGCCTACAGGAGCGCTGAGCCCAGTCTGGCTCGGCCTAGAACCTCTAAACCTGCATCATCTAGTTTGTTAACGCTTCTCTTAGGGGGGAACTCTGAGCCAAAGCCTGTGAGTTTTAACATTGGCCCATCAGATATCTAAGCAGGGACCTACAGCGACAAGCATGTAACTGTCAGGATCCACTGAAGCTCCAACAAACCGGTTTACTGGATAACCGAGGACAGATCCAGGTTTGCCTCAGTCGTCCTGTCAGCTGTCTAAACCTGCTCCTTACCTCAGACCTCCTGCTTTCCTGATTAAGTTCGCTTTAAAAAGCAGGGAGATTTCTGTTATTCAACCAACAACTAGAGGTGTGTTGGTTGTGCTATAACCCACAGAGGGCATGGCATCGCCGCGTGCAGATCAACCACCAGTATGTCAGGTATGTTGATGAACCAGCTCCGGCTCTACCTGGACTCATTATGGGTGTAACCATGTACTTTCTGTGACAGCAGTGGCATGATTTATTAAAAATGTTCCCCTCTAAAAAACAGAAGCCTCTGTTTGTATTGGAGACACGTTTCCTTTATTAGCTGCAGTAAATATTGGTTTGCAAACAGCTGGAGGTCTGAACAGCTTTTTCAAACTGGTTTCTCTTGGATGTGCTGAGGTCAACACTGGAACCTAGAGGTGAGTGAGACATCATGTAAGCTGTTAACAGGGTGTCGGCTAATGTTGCTACAACTGAATAAATACCTGTAGTTATATTTGTTGTACAGATTTGTTCCAGTGAGAGACTCTTAAAGATCCGGTGGCAATAATGGAGCTATTTATGGACTTTATAGGCAGCCAATCATGTCGGTGACGGAAACTGTAAAACTAATAAACTAAAAACAACAAAGCCACGCCTCAAACTTATTAGAGTGTCCTCCATTCACAATCTTCCGGTTGGTCCTGATAGTCATAGATTTCCCTCTACTTTCATGTTTTTAGACTCAATAGCACACAAATAGACTGAATTTGATGCTTTAAATGAGTGGAGTGCCCCTTTAAGATAGTTGTATTGTATTGGTTTTTTGGCTTCTGACACTGCATTGTCCTGATTGTAGTTAAATGACATCATGGTTGATTGGTGTAACATGCACAGGTTGAAGGCTGAATCTTTCTGTTTGTGTGTGAATAAACGTCACGTTTCAAGAAGCTGATGTCATCTTTGCTTTCATGATATAGTTTATTACATTTTGAGATGCTAAAGAGATAAGCAACATGTTTATTCATTTTACTTAAAAAAGTCTCTTACAGTAAGTACCAACACATGTGTGTCCATTCATGATTGGTAGATTGCATACAAGCCCTGGATCAAAAGGAAATTAGAAAAAAACTTGACACTTGTTTTTTCATGTGGACGGCACTCAGATCCACAGTACTGGCACTCGACATCCACGACCTCACACACACACACAGGCAGACACACGCAGGCAGACACACACACAGGCAAACACACATCCTGATCCCATCGATGTTGTGCCTTTTCCTTCAATTGCCTTAAATGTCCACAAGGGGGTGCCCTCATCAAAGAATAAATTAGGAATGCCACCTTGCTGGGTGTGGCGGCTCTGCTACGGCCGGAAAGACTTCAATCTAACATCTCCCCCCCTTTTCAAGTTCAACGTGAAAAATTAAATACATATATGGCACAAATTCCCTCTCTGTCAACAAGCAGCACATATAGATGTGACAACACCTGACACAAATACACCTGCAACGCTTCAGAAACACACACATCTCACACTCCTGTCGGATATTACCATTAAATATAAAGAAAAAAAACTTCTGGGAGTCAGAATTCTGGAGATTGCGTCATAATAAGAGTGAATCATTTGGCCACAAATCAAAAGTTAAGTGTGCTCACTCTGGTCACTGTGATTCAGTATAAACAGATATTAGAGAACATTGCTCACTAAACTTTGGCCTTTTGAGCAGAAAACTAATCGTCCCGTTATTTCCCAGCTAATCCTGATAACTGTCCCAGTTTCTACACACATCACATCCATTTTCTATTGTGGGAATGTTTGCTTTTACTGCGGGCAGGAAGTGACGGCTCCCTTTGAGAGAGACGTAAAACGGAACGGGACTGAAAGAAGAAGAGGGGAGCAGCAGCAGCAAAGCTCGGGGAACAAACTCAGGAAAGAAATCTCACAAAATGTCCTAGAAAATTAAAAAAACTCTCCCACTTTAACAAGTACGACCCGGGGATACTGGGAATCTACTATCTTCCAAATGGGGAAAGAAAGATTTGGTTGCACAAATTAAAAAAAAAAGTTATTTACACTTAAATAAATCAACAAGAGCAAATATTCAATAATATACGGTCTGTGCCTTTAGCACAAGCATGTCAACGTTTGACACAGACGAGAGAGGGGGAGAGAGAGAGAGAGCGAGAGAGATGTACGTACATGCATTCCATTGTGGTGCTGCATCTGTGTGAGCTCAGCACGGTGGGCAGATAAGCTGATATGAAATACTGGCAGAAGAGTGAGAGTGGACAGCAGTGATCTTAGCGAGAGCGACGAGACGGTTGTTGGCTTTTTCGTGGCTTTAGCCCTTTCCGACCACGCAGCAGGAGCCAGACGTGAAATGCATGTACACACACACACACACACACACACACACACACACACACACACACCTGTACACTTTCAGTAAGCATGCACATAGAAACAGTGAGTCATACAAATAAATGCACAATTAGCCGTTTGCGTTCATTGCAGGGGGGCGACGGAGGGGTTAAAAAGTGCCCCATCACGAGCAGGGAACAGTTGCAGCCAGTTCAAAGGTCAACAGATCATCACAAAGCTCCAGCTCCTGTGGGCTGGAAAAGACCGGTAAACATGGAACAACCAGCATCTTGATAAAAGGCTAATTGTGTTTTGTTTTTACACGAACACGGCAACAGAAACACATCGCTCAACAGTCATCGGCTGCGTGGCACATGGACGGGGGAAGGGGGGCACGGGGGGGCCGCGACCCACGAGGCGCACAGACCCCGCCCAGGAGTGGTGGAGGATTTGGGACGTGGAGGTTTGGACCGGCAGAGGCTCATCGGCACATGATGACCACAGCCAACCCCGACCCAGTTCCTCTACTTCAAACAGCTATGAATCATGGGAGTTTATGTCACAAGGCCGCTTTTTTGGCTTTTCTTGGTACTGAGTCAGTTAAAAAGAACAACGGCATTTTCCAATTTCCAAATAATAATAATAATAATAATAATAAATGTAAAGATGAGTGTGGTTCCAGCACTCGCCCACGCCCTCACATCTCCACTCTGGGCCGACTGTGGAGGCGTTCAAAGATCCCTGCGTCAAACTCGTCAGATTGTCCAAGAATTTGGTCAACAGAGTGTGAATGGATGAAGAAAAAAAACAAAAAAGAGACGAAGAAGAAAAAGAACGGAGAACCGACGGCGTGTTTGCAGGGAGGAGGAGCCTGAGTCACCGCTTGTAATACGCCCCTGAAAGAGAAGAGAAGGCCATCAGACGCTTTGACACCAAGATTAACCTGAAAGTGCAAAATCCACAAACCGGCAAATGCGTTAGTGACAATCGGTGGCAACGTTCCGGTTCACACACCGCCGGTACGGTCCTTGAAGGTGGCGTGGGTGCGGTGTGGTGTCTGACTAAAGTGCTGGTGCCGTGCTCGTACCTTTGTACACAGCCTCGGGTCTGGCGGGGGCGCGCTGGGCCATGTGGCTGTCCGGGTAAACGTAACCGGAGCTGGAGTTCACGTTCTCGTAGTCGTGAGAGCGAGGCTGAGGAGGCCTGAGAAAGAGAGAGGGGGTGGGGAGAGAGTGTGATACTTGAGTGAGTGTTGTCAGGAGGTCATTCGGTCATGGGCGTGTGTGGGAGTGGCTCCTGTCCTACCTGGTGGGCTTGTTGTGGTTCCTCTGCCTGTGGTGCTCGTTCTCCTCTCGTGTTCTGGGCCGGACCACTTCTTCTGGATTGGCCTAAAAAGGGCGAGCAACATGAAAACGGGATGTCTCGTTTAATTCAAGTCAAAATAATGAGAAATGTAAATGCCTGCGGCGGTGGAGGACTCACCCTGTAGTCTCCCTCGTGGTGTCTCCTCTCCACGGCCATCCTCTCCATCGCCTGCCTCTCCCTGTCCCTCTCCTTGTCCCGCTCCCTCTCTTTCTCCCGCTCCCTGTCTTTCTCCCGGTCTCGGTTCTTCCTGTACTCCTTCTTCTCTTGCTCCATCAGCAGCCGGGCGATTTCCTGACCAGGGAGAACATCGTGACCGATTCAAACAGATGCGTGGCTCTACTTTCTTCCCCAGATGACATCATGCGTACAGGAAGAGATCATGTATGTGAAATGCAGAACTTTCCAGACTGACTCACCTCATCCTGAGCCACTTGAGCAGCACGATTATTCACCTTACTCGCCTGAAATAAAAACAAAACTATCAGTCACATCTCGTCTGTTCCAGCATTGAACCATGAGATCAGGAATGACTGAAATTCAGAACTTTCCAGATCCATTTCCTGCCTGTAAGCTGCATCGTCACAGTGTTATATACTGTCACAGCAGATTATAGAGACACATTAACAGCTGGCTAAGCCTTAACACACACACACACACACACACACACACACACACACACACACACACACACACACACACACACACACACACACACACACACACACACACACACACACACACACACACACACACACACACACACACACACACACACACACACACACACACACACACACACGTAATAAAGAGTTTCACATCACCTCTCTCACTTTGACCTCCTCCTCTTGCAGTTTCCTGGCCACCTCCATGTCCTTGAACTCCTGCTGGCGGACGTCCAGCCTGGCGATCCCCTTGGTGGCCTCGTTCAGTCCGAACTCTGAGACCACGGCTCCGCTCCCTCGGTGCACGACTCGACCTGGAGAGGGCACAGTGATGTTAGGAGGCGAGGGGTCGACTTCTGAAGGTTCAGCGTGTCTCAGCTGATTCTCATTACAGATTCAGATGATGTGACAGCTGACGGACAGGACGGCTAAAGGCTGTGATTAAGGGGAAGTTCAATGCAACTACGAGGCAAAGGTACCGTAAGCAAAAGGTTGAGCCCTCAGCACCGCACAACAACACAACACAAACCTGCTCAGAGCATCAGGACACAAATCATCATCATCATCATCATCACCATCATTGGAAATTACAGTGAAATCAGGAGAGGAGCGAAGGTGAAGAAGAGAGAGAGAGATGAGTGTTGATTAGTGAGTGTGATGTTAGATCAACCCGCCACCTGAAGCATTTACAGATCAGCCACAGCGTCAGAGCCAAAGCCCCCACACACACCCGGGTACATCACACGCTCAGGGCGGTACCTGTCGCTTCGGCGGGGTGAGTGTGACAGCGTTCCCGGCCGGGACCCTCAGCGTCCCAGCGCTCCCTGGACGCCCCTCTCCCTTCAGTGCTCCTGTGCTCCTCCTCAAACACGTCCTCCGGGCCGGAGAGGACGCGCTGCCGTCCCCTGGCCCTCCTCTCCCTCTCGCCGTGATCCTCCTCTCCCTCCCAGGAGGCCCTGTCCTCCCTGAGCCGGTCCGTGCTGTGGCCCCTGCTGTGCTCGGTGAAGTCCTCGTCCAGGACCCTGTCTCTGCTCCGGGTTCTCATCCGTTGTCTGTCTTTGTCTTTTTGTCTCTGCTTGTCTGCTCTGTATCTGTCCCCGCTCAGTGCTCTGTCCCCGTCTCTTCCTCCTGCCCTCCGAGGGTCCCGCTCCCGCTCCCTCCTTTGGTCTTTTCCTGCATTCCTCTCCCATTCCAGGTTCCTGCCTCTCTCTCGGTCCCGCTGCCTGTCTCTCTCTCTGTCCCAGGCCTTGTCTCTCTCTTTGGGGCTTTGTGGTGGAGGTGTTCCGACAGGTCTATCCCTCCTCCTGGCCGCCTTCTCTGTGTCCTCCCACCTTGGCCCCTTGGCTCTGCCGCTCTCTACAGGGTCATAATCTGGGTACCTGTCCCCATGCTTGCCTCTGGGTGGCAGCAGATGCTCTGGGTATGGATCCTCATGCCTGCTACGCCCGCCCTCGGTCCCTAGGGAGTGCTCAGGGGATCTGGAATGGCTGCTGTGTGCTGCTGCTGCTGCTGCTGGGTCCTGTCTGGGGTGCCTGCTCCTCTTGGCCTCTGCTGAGCTGGGATCAGGGGAGTAATCTCGGTGCGAGCTGCCTGGAGCATACGGGTCGTACAGGGGACCAGAGCCATAATGACTGCGTTTGTCCAAGTCCAGCGGCTTTCTTGCAGCTGAACCGGCAGATGAGGGAGAGACGGGAGGAAGAGGAGGAGGAGGGTGGCATGGAGGGAATGATGATGATGATGATGGTTGGTGAGAGCGTGAAGACGGGAACAATAACAACACAGACAGGAGTGAGATGAGCTAAGACGGTTAGTAAACGTAGAGTTAGTCTCAGCACCTGGAGGACGGTGATGTTAGAGGACAGAGACGACATCATGCTGCAGATAAAGGTGAGAGCGAGCTGCACCCAGACTGAACACCAGTGAACAACAAGTTAATGAGGTCAGTGGAGTTCTGTGGGCTGTGACTCAAACTTGGCCACAGAACATAAAGTAGGAGAGAGATAAACAATCTTTGATGTCTGATGTGAGGAGAGAAAGATCTGAATGAGGGCAGCTGAGTGGGAGAGCTCACGAGGAGGCAGCGATGAAGGTGAGCAACGCTGTGAGCGCAGTCGCCTCAGAGGAATGCAGCTTATCTAACGGCTGCAACCGCCAGTCAACATCCCTGTTGACTTTCAAAGTTTGGAAAAAAGAGGCGAGTGCAAAACACGGCTAACCTGTGCCTGCTCAAAGGCACTGAGACAGAGTCAGTCACTCTCTCTCTCTCGCCCTCCCTCACTCTCACGCTCTCCCTCTCCTGTTTATAAACTCCTCTTCTTCAGTTGCTTATCTGCCAAGTGGAAACAGTTTCTGCTCCTACATTTGTTTCAGTGCAGCTGCGATCGTCTGGATTAAGACACAACAAGAAGCTGCTCACTTCCTGTGACAGGAAGACAAAGCACGAGCAACAGCTAGACAATATTATGTGTGTGTGTGTGTGTAAGTGATTAAAAAAACACTGTGATGAACAATATCACTTTAAAAATAGCCTGGAGTCAAAACAATAAGGGCTCAAAAGAGGCTCATTTGTCCGTCTGGTGACAAGCACAGCTGCAAACATCTGTCTGCCTGGCTGCTGTGATGTCATCCTCTCACGGCATCGGGTGACGAATCAATACAGTAAGCTTATCTGGCCATCTAAGGTGGCGTAACGTGCTAAAGGTACACAGCACACACAAAGTGTGGCGGGCAGTGTCACATTTACTCCAGCACAAAGACGAGGAGAGCAAAGTGGCAGAGTCAGCAAATGATGAACATGTGGCTTCATCCTGATCCCTGCAGTGGGGACGAGTTTAGAAAGAGGCAGAGGCAGACAGTCCCAACAGGACGGGGACGCCAACGGCTAGACGCTCTCTTAGTCCTGTCAACCATGTGTAGTACACACACACACACGTCAAAGTCAGCCTACATGATGACTGCTCTCATCTGTCTGCCTGAGCTCAGAAACCATCAAGGGGTTAAAACAGCAGCACCCTGCCAGTAAAAGTACAATTTGCATCTCTAGTATATTTGCGTATTACCGGGAAAATGAGGCATCGCAAAACTTCTGGTTTCTCTACAGAGACCGATACGGAAACATCTGCATGGAGAGAATCCTAATATGACTGACTGTCACGGAGATCTGCATTTCTGCCAACATGTGAGCCAAACTTCATGATCAACTACTTTTAAATACAGTCCTAAGTCTTAAACCTTAAGACAGCGACGACCTTCAGCTCTGAACCTTATCACAGTCAAACCAGGGAGTGTTTCTTCCTCTCACACATGAAGTGATATCCACTTTACAAATATACACCTACGCACAAACAAAGCACAAAATAAGCCAATGATGCTCTTCCCCACCTCCATGGTCCTCAAAGTACTCCTCCTCCAGGTTTGCCTCCACCTGCTTCTGCCTCCTTCTCTCCTCCTTCATCTCCTTCTCTTGCAGCTTACGGGCGATGGCCTAGAAACAAACAGGGGCAGAGTAACGCAGTCGTCCCTCACAACACGGGGAAAGCTCCTCCTTTGACCAATTTTAAATATGGGAGCCTGAGGGGCGTCAAATGAGAAATGGGTGAAGGAAGAAATCACATAAAAGAGTGTAATTAGTGCAATAAAACAACACTTCTAATGACTGTGAGATACTGAGAACACAACAAGGGTGAGTAACAGACAAGGGGACAAACCAGTCCAATGAGCCATATATATAGATACTGGGAGTCATCACTGGGTGGATGAAGGGAACACTATGCTTCAATGGTCTGAGACGTCTTGATGTGCGAGAGTTCCTTACCGCATCCTTCTCTTCCTGCTGCAGCTGTCGCTCCGCCTGTCGGACCAGTTCCTCCTGAATCTCTTGGGCGATCTCATTGTCTTGTTGCTCACTGAGATGTGCGCATATTCACGATTCCATGTGTGCCCATGAATACATGCGGGGGGAGAACAAAGTATTAATTACACGTGTGAAACTTTACAGGCTCAGAGTTGAAGTCTAGGCTTGTTGCTGAAATTCTGGAAATCTGGAAAACAGTGCTGCATTTTATGAATCATATTTTTGATTTATTTTTCAATGTTTGTATTCATAGTCACCTAATTTGTATCTCCCAAAACAGGAGGTGCTATACTTGTATTACCTAACAGGAATGCTCAGCAGTGTGTGCAGGCTGTGCCTTAAGTTCAACGTGTGTGTGTGTGTGTGTGTGTGTGTGTGTGTGTGTGTGTGTGTGTGTGTGTGTGTGTGTGTGTGTGTGTGTGTGTGTGTGTGTGTGTGTGTGTGTGTGTGTGTGTGTGTGTGTGTGTGTGTGTGTGTGTGTGTGTGTGTGTGTGTGTGTGTGTGTCATAAGAGACAGCACAAGCACTTCAGGCAGGAGCGCTTACATCACACTGGCTCCCTTACATCTTTGAGCAATGTGATTTTGACTGCACCATGTGCCTGGAGGGCTGATCCACGTAGATGAAGTCGGCGTTTGTCTTTGTGTAGGCAAGCATGAAAGCGTGAAGCTTTAATTAGATGAATAACATGAGATCCATTATGTTTGTGCCCCACCTGCTTTAGACTGGGACACCTGACAGTACACAAGGACCTGAGAGCTGGGAGGTGTTAAGATGGAAGCACCTCAGCTTCCATCACTGGGGGCTATGGCAGAGTTAATGCTACATTTCTCTTAGACAGAGAGAGAGCAAGCTGGTGAGAGAGAGAGAGAGAGAGAACGAGAGAGAGAGAGAGGGGGCATGGTGGCATTGGTAATGGTGGTGTGAGCTCTCAGCATCCTTGGCAGATGATCTGGCCACTCCCTTGGCCATGCTACACTGCAAATGGGACACACCCCTTTGTGTGTGTGTGTGTGTGTGTGTGTGTGTGTGTGTGTGTGTGTGTGTGTGTGTGTGTGTGTGTGTGTGTGTGTGTGTGTGTGTGTGTGTGTGTGTGTGTGTGTGTGTGTGTGGCGCAGCACTATTTATTTTCAAAGCAGAGGTAAGGACCTTCACCCTAAGTGCCTGCGTCCACTGAATGTAACAGGATGCTGCACTCAAGCTAAAAGGCAACAGAAGCTCACAGTCCTATTTTATTACAAATACAAATAGATAATGTTGTGAGGAGTCTGCAGCTACAGCAGGTTTCACAAATGCGTATCAATTTACACTTTGATATTGACAGTAAATGTGTGTGTGTGAGAGAGAGAGAGAGAGAGAGTGAGTGAGAGACCCACATGTCCCGATGCTGCCTGTGACTCTGAGCTTTGGCTCTCTCGTCCTCCTCCTCCTGCAGCTTCTTGGCCACTTGCAGGTCCTGCTGCACCAGGCGGCTCTTGTGGACGTTGGACGCCAAGTGGCTCTCGACTGCAGACACAAACACAACAGCGTCACTCTTACAAACCGCGTACACACAAAGTGAGGAAAGTCAGCCCGTCCAGACTCCCTCTGCTGCTGGGGGAGCGGGTGACTGAGCCGTGTATTTACAGATCCACACTTTAATGTTGCTCTTCCTGTGAGGAGCAGTCAGGTTGTTTAGGTGACCGGTGGAAAGTAAGATAAACCTACAGGCCGCAGATGCCTCGGTCTCTGCAGATGAGTCAGTGAGAGATGAATGTTCCCAGCTGAGTTGCCATTCCAAGGTTGTGTGATGGCACGTGCACGCCAACAACAGATGATCAATCTTGTTTGCTGACGCACTACGAGCACTTGGTAAGCAAGCAAAGCATCAGTCACCGGCTCGCCTCCGCTTCACCTGCCGATCGATCTGTTGCCAGCTTTCGTGTGAAATGGCCCCAAATCACATCGGGCAATTTACGCCGGAGAGGCTCCATAAAGTTCCAGCGCTGCGACTGGAGGGACGGAGTGAGGAAGCTGTGAGTCACAGCTGTGGCAAATTGATAAAAAGTCAAAGGACTGCCATCGATCCCCCCCTTCCTCTTTGTTGATGAAGCTGATCAATCGTTTAAGTTTATGACACCGTAGGAAAAATCTCAGAGGGCATAACATGACGTCAAAAGCCCGAGATACGAAAGCAATCGTTCACCCACTTCAACAGGAAACTGATTAATCTCTCAAGGGAGCAAAACACAAGATAGGACATTGTGACATTGTTGATTTGTCGACAAAGTCAACCTTGGATTTTGAATGGAAATAGCAGCCAACCATTCCTGTAAGCTTGAACCAAATGCACTTGAAGGCCTCTTTAGAGATGCCATCTGTTGAAGCGACCGTCTAAATCAACCAGTATCGTCCATCGTGACCTTCAGGGTCAAAGGGGAAGCGAACATCTTGCCAGCTCAAACCGGTTAAGTGTGCAAAGGGAGAGAGGGGCTTTGTCATTGATCAGTGTGGCCTTAAAAGGGTTAAGGATGGCACAAGGCCTGGATAACTAATTTATGCCTGATAGAAACGGACTAATCTGCACTTAGGCGGTGGCTGGGCGACATCTGGACATCTTTCTTAAAGCGGTGTGTAGCATAATACAGTCGCATCAGAAATACAATTAAAAAATTAAATTGACAAATGCTCTTAAGTGGTTATGATACTGATAATGTCCAGACTGGAGATGAATCCTTTCCTCTGTGTTACCAAAGACAGTGTGTATTAATCCAGGACCCAGTCAGCTGCCTCTCTGGGTTATTTCCATGTGAATGAGCGCAGGTGAGGGATGAGAGACGCGGCTCGTTGGCCCTCAGCCATCTGGGGATCACATCAATGTGTGTGTGATGAAAGGTTGTCACTTTGTCAACCAGACGTTCTTAGGGAGCGCTTCTACTAAAAAGGCATTACAGCAAATGAGGCTTTTTAATCTGATCGACACAACAACAATAAGAGGATTTAAACAATTACTCCACCTACTGCAGACACATGGGAGCATAGAGGAGCTTTCTGCAGGGCGTCTCTACAGAAGCCTTTTCAATCATGTGAAAAAGATAAAGACAGGGATAATTACACACACATATGAGCTCACACTAATCTAGCATGGCATGCAGACGCACACACACACACACACCTAAAGAGAAACAGACACAACAGAGAGTATGGAAAGTATGTGCACTTTCCCAAGGCGTGCAAACAGAGCGCTCCCTCACAGGCCTCATGCAAAGGAACCTCACAGCGCCGAACTCTACAGTTTGTCTTCACTTTCATACAGAAAATGGCCGTCTGTCTGCACGCGCGCATTTATGTCGACCGCCCCGGCCACGCCTCGATTCAGCGTTGTCGCGGCACCCTGCGCCGTTCACATAAATGACATTGAGGGTGCAGAGGAGTTTATCTGCTCTTCATCAGCGCGTTACCACCGACGCTGCAGTTACAGCTGAACACAAACTGGAGCTCCTGCACAGAAGCTTTGCACTCGTCATCTCTGCTGCACGCCGCCGACGCCGCCGCGCTTTGAAAACACCTCGGCTTGTTCTTCTTGCAAAGTAAGCAGAAGTGTCTGAGGAATGCAGCAGAGCAGCTTGTGGAAAATAACCTATGATCAAGCTACGGTCTGACAACAGAGACGAGAATGCAACTACGGCAACAAGGACTTCACTCTTTAAACCGGCTGAATTAAACTTATCTGTATGAACTGTATACATTTTTGTTGTTGTTGATTGAGATTTGATGTACTGCAAAAAATAACAACATGTCCTTAAACTCCTGGATCCATAAAATCTGTTCATTTATTTTTGTTTTTTTTTAACCCATTATATCTGATGCATGTCTTAGCTCAGTAATGACAGGAAGCTGAAGACGATGGCTGAATCCGTATAATGGAAACCGGCGCACTGAAGCAGAAAATGAGGAAGTATGTGTCTCCTGGTTGACTACTTTCTCATTACACATCATATCTGAGGGTGAGGAGGAACTGAGAGGACAAATCATAAAGCTTAAAGCGTCGTCTTTCTTACTTTCTTGTTCCTGGAGGTTGTAGGCCAGGCAGTGATCCTCCAGCACCGCAAAGTCTCTGCACACTGAGGGAGAGAGAAGCACAAAAAGGCCCAGATGAAATATGAAACCAGGCTTTATGATCGCCACATGAAAATCAGGTGTAGCTATCAGGTTCAGATGCTTTTTGTTGAGCCAAACTCAGAGATAATAAATGATCCTGGCCTGAGACGGTTAACATGTTTGTGATTCTTAAAACAATGTAGGTCAGACTGATGTGTGACATGTTTGTGTGGCGACGACTTCAGGCAGTGAAGCCGCTGAGAGGGTGAAATAGCGAGTTCTATACTTCCTGTCTGCGTATCGACACGAGATCATCAGCTTTCTGAGAGGATGGACAAAACGCCTGTGACACTAAGTGGGACCATCTGGTGGGAAGTGAAACTGTGGGTCAGTAAACCACCATGCAGACGGATGTTGTAGGTGGAAGAAGCGTGGTGGTGCATTACCAACACCCTGAGAACTTGTGAGTTAGCGGGACAGGCAATATGATCACAACTCCAACGTGCTTCAGTTCATTCTGTACTCGGCAAAACCTAAGTATGCATCTACACAATAAGATTCACATTTACAAGTAGCCGTGCATCAATCTTCTCTATGAACACTTTTGAATGTCACTTGTTTCCCCTCTATCAACTCTTTCTGGATCGCGCTGAGGACTCATTTGAATCTTCCTTGCTTGCTTTTGTGATGTTGTATTCACTCTCCCTCCAAGCTTTCAGCTAAGCAGCCTATTGATACCGCAAAACCCTCAGTGTGCCTCACTCACAGCCCATAATCCACTCACATACAAGAAGCTGCATCACGTTACAACTGGGCACGCTGTGTTTGTGTGAATCAGAGATAACTCAATATCATTTATAAGAATAAAGAAACACAGAATCCTAGTGAAAGCAGTCTGGCTGTTGCAGATGTGTGATGTCTGAGTAAATGAAGGTCAGAACTACACAAAGACCCACCGCTTTGGACCACAATGGAATATGATTAACACTCACTATGTGTCAACCACGCACTTTAACTACTCTGTCAGACATTGGCTCTGGTCTCGGCTGCTATATGTATTCAAGCAGCAGAGTGTGACTGACAGTTTCTTCTCTGTTTTGTAGAATCAAAGCATGACGAAAAGCAAGACTGAAGATTCTCAGCCAGACAAATATGTGACAACAAATATGCCTCAAGTTCTTGGGCTGGAAACTTAAAATAAACCTACACTCAAGCTGCACACCATAAACAAGAACAGAACGAGGTAAATAAACAAACAAAGGTGTGGAATCTGCTGCCAACACACTGAATGACTGCTGTTCTTCCAGGGCAACCTGCAGCCTGAGTTCACTGTCCTATTCACTGTGTGTTTGAGGTCAAAACTTTTCCAGCAGCGTCTTCAGACCTCTGTGCAGACGAGCCGAGCTGCTGAGAGGCCTGATCCCTCGTGTCGCCGTCTGTCTGACCAGAATAACAAGCATCCCTACCGAGCAGCTGCCTCACACTCACAGGATGAGCACAGCACAGCACAGCACCCCATCCAAAATCTGTCTCTAGACGTGACAAAACCCCACATTCCTACCTGCTTTGCTGAATAATGGAGGAAATTACATTCTTGTTTGAAATTTAACGTGGTTAGACATTATTATATGACGATGAAGAGGCTTAATATTCACTATTAGGTACTTTTCGTTCATAAATTTGTGGCGAAAACTGTTCAAAACTCAAAACATTTGGAACACTGACTTCTCTATCAATGCATGAAAGCGCACAGGTGTAGCGACTAAATGCGTGTCCCTGTCAACACGGTCCCCTTAACGCACGAGCCGTTGCCTTGGACACAAAACAGTGAGTAAAATAGAAGATTGAACGTTGTGTGCGCGTGTCAACATAATGTTTCTCTTTATAACGTCATAGCGCCAAAGCTGGGACACATTCTTGACCGGGAAACACAATCTGCCGTGACACCTGTACCTCTGCTAGCTACCTGAATCCAGCTGACTGTGTTGTTAGCTAGTATCCGCTAGCAAGCACAGCTAACAATCACAACAATGGTGTATGAAAAGATTAAATATATGAACATAATAAATGTTAGCTGGTTATGAGTGATACTAAACAGTCATCTCGCTTCATATTTAGCCGGCAAAGACAATATGGACGTTACCCTCTTTCACTCCAGGTAGTTTTTTCTTGTCGATGCTAATGTTACATTCAGCCATGTTGTCAGCGGTTATATGTCAAAGAGGCAGCGTTGACGTTGAGTTAAACGCGCGTGCTTGTCCCGAAGGTTAACCAGTAACTGATTGATCTCTTTACTCATAAAGCCGATTGATGGTTCAGCTGCTGGACGAGCTGTTTGATTAGTTTCACCAGCAGCGGCGGCACAGGGACGAGAGAGCTGGAGAAGCCGGAGAGGAGCTAACAGAGGGTGTGTGTGTGTGAGTGCGTGAGGGAGGGAGGGACCGGGGGAGGGACACACACACACATGCACACGCGCGCACACACGCGCGCACACACACACACACACACACACACACACACACACACACACACACACACGTGACGTTCATATTCAAATTGAATAAGACAGATATGTGTGTGGATATGTATATGAATATTAAATTACATATCGTACATACACGCACGCACGCACGCACAAACACACACACACACACACACACACACACACACACACACACACACACACAGCAACATACGTATCCTGTGCAACAACAACGGTCTAAAGTGGTCAGGTGTTCACATCACTAACATTGATGTCATTTTGTGTTGTTATGTTGATGTCATTATGGTGAAGTCTCTCCCAGACTTTATTATGACAGTGAGTTGCAATTTGTGATGATTTTACGCTAACCGCCTTTCAGTGCTTTAAGTACATAAGTAATAGTAGTTATTTAGAATTTTGACGCAGCTCTGTTCGCAGATTGCGCAAAACCAGCTGAGGTGGACCTCTGCAGTCCACATTGACCATGATGATGATGATGACCATGAGAATGATGAAGGGACTGACTCGGACAGAAGGACAAAAGACTGTTAATACACTCTGTTTATTAATCGGATTGTATACTTTTCTAGGACAGAGCGTCTCTCTCGTCTCTCTCTCTCTCTCTCTCTCTCTCTCTCTCTCTCTCTCTCTCTCGCACACACTCATCTATGTGATAGCTTCCCCTAGTGTTCATCTTGTCTTCCTGCAAATGTTTCCCACAGCTACACCCAGTTTAATGGCCCACCTATAGTAGCCAATAAATGACGTCACTAGAAAACCCTAGATTGTATTGACAGTTATTACAAATTAACCAGAATTATTATTTACATTTTTTATCTATTGACGTCCTTAGGTCTACTGATTATGGTAATTTCAAAGTATTTCAATAGTTTGAAAAGGTTGTGATCTATTTTACAGAATTTCAAAAAAGAGAAACTGCCATCTGTTTATTAAAACACACTCAGTTATGTTTGATGTTGGCACAGCAGTTCTATTTGGTCCACAGGTGTTTCAGTGCCTAATCTAAGACATTTATGATTGTGAGTATTTTGTGTAGAATATGAGTAATTATGATATTACACTCCACATCCTCTTCTACAGGTGTCCCTTGGGTCTATTTCTTTATTGACAGTTTCTTCAGCAAGTCCTTGAGTTCTGTAAATTCAACAGCTGATTGGCAAAGTGATGGATTTGTTCGAAACTTGCATGCAAGAGACCCGATGACAAAGACCACCTGGACCAGGTCTGCACGGAAGCAAGGTGTGGAACTTTTACGAGACCCTCCACAGCCAAATTCAGTAGCCAGCAGCCATCTTATTTAATTTCCCTAAAATGCACAACAAGAAGCTTTTTGGTCTGGCAGAAGCACAAGTTGTGATTTTCTTGTTGCACAAAATAGACCTGAGTGACTGTATGGCAGCGCTCGGCCATCCTGATGAATGTGCCCTCATCTCCAAACCAGACCTGAAGCCAAGACTGAGGAGCTCATCTCAGCCTGTGCTGCACTTAAAGTCTGAATTCATTCACTTTATCTTTATTTCCCAGACAGACACACTCATGTGTACCTATTTAAAGAACCAATTAATGTAAAAGAAAAGGACAGACATGTGCCAAGAACATATGGTTTGTTGCAACAAATAGACTGATTGATCGCTGCTTTGCACTGTTTGATTTGCACATGTCAGAGTGATGTAGGGTTACTGGCCTCGCCTCTAACGTCATTTCATCACATTTCCGTCAGACGCTCCATAGCCCCCTTGAAAAGGTGGCCTATTGACGAAGTCCGTGGTGACTAGCTATTGATTTAGTGCGCCAGGGGCCCCTCCTACCCACACCAAAAAGCATATATATCCAGACGTAATGGACCTCAAGTCAGTACACTGCTCGGTTTGCCTGGTTCATAACGAAGCTTTGGTTTGGGACCATATTCTTTGAGTGTCATGGATAAGATTTCAGCTGTGAACTGCTGCTTGGGCTTGATACTGCTGCAGGGTGCTCTGAATGTGGAGGGAAGGAGCTTATTTAATCCTGGTAAGTGTGAACCGGGGACTCAGTTTGACTTGATATCGTGGTAATTGATGATATTTGTGTTATAAATCTGCATTTTGTTTTTGCATTGCTCATCCAGGACACCATGTGTTTAATCCCAAAGAAGACACAGATGACCAGAGCAAGATTCTAGCACTGTTACTTCACAAAAGCTTAGTTCCTATTGAAAGGGAGGATCCTCTAGGTGAGATATAAACAATACTAAAAGTAATGCAGATAATACAAGCATTTGTTTTTATAAAAATGATGACTGTTTTCCCTTTTCTGTTAGGTCTTGAGCTGGCTAATAAATTAACAGAGTTTGAGGAGGTAAGACATGTTTCTACACTAAAATATCATTTAAACACAATTCTTTGAAAATATGCAAATGAAAGATATCACTATTCTTTGTGGTGTGGCTTTTAGTGGTTAGGTTGTTTTAGTGTGAGCACATCTCATCTAATTTCCTTTCATTTTGTTCTATAATCTGAAGTCATTCTCAGCAAACAGGATGCAGCTATTTTTTCACATTGGAAACAAAGAAAAGAAGATGCAGCTATTTGAAAAGAATGATTAAATTAAACCCATTAAACTGCCTTGGTGGCTATTCTAATATTATTCTGATCTCTGCCTGCACAGCTGCAGGCTCTGAGGGAGAACCTGGAGCTGGAGAGGGAGATCACAGCCAATTTGGTCGAAGGCAAATCCATAAATCGGAAAAGAGGAGAACGTAAGATCAATCCTTCACTATCTCTGGATTTATCTATGTGATCCTCTGATGTCTCATAATTTAACATGTCAATCCTTCATCTCATTTTGTTTGCAGCGTGTTTCTGGAAGTACTGTGTGTGAGATTGGTGCAGGAGGAGGATGGCCACTATGAAATCAAGCTGCAAATCCCAAAATAGCCTTAAGACTTGACCATATATATATATTATGACTTCACTTTATTTGTTCCAGCAATATACAGTTGTACCATAAGACAATGTCACCTGTAGACCTTTAATGTCTTAATCTCTAATCCTCACCCTCTGTAATCTGTAAATAAACAACTACTCACTGGAAATACTTGAGGTTCAAATGTGACAACTGTACTTGACTATTAAAATTAAACAGCTTGAAAATATTTTACCAGGGACATTATTTTCCTACCGTTTGCGTTTATGTCGCTACCTTGTGGCTGAATCGGGTATTACGTGTTTTGTACCAATCAAACACAACTGTCATTGCTTTGAATAATGTACTATCTTTAATGTTCCAAAATGAATAAAAGGATGTCGTAAGTCATGACGGGCACTATCGAAATGGTTTCTTTCTTCTTCCTCTTTCTAAAAGCTGGACAATTAATTTGGATTTTGAAGTTTTTCCAGATCTTTTTAGGGGTTTGAGAAGGAGATAGTTCATAAAAACATACTTTCCACATTTCTCCACCTTTTTCGACTGACATAATAAAATAAAATTTGATTAAATTAAATTGTAAGATGAATTATTGTTACAAGAACTTGGATTCGGTTGCCTGGGGAGTTTGTCACAGTCTGGCTCAGAACAATGAAAGAGCTGCTGTAAAAGAATTCCGTGAATCATTCAGAGCCAACAGACACTGAAAATGTGACACAAAGCAAATATCAATAATGAAGATGACGCATGGGGTTTCCATCAGTGTGCTTGTCTAAGATACTTCACCACTAAATCAGTTTCTTAGCATTGCAAGGCAGCAAGATTTAGTAAAGATAAATAAAGATAAGTACAACTGGTGACCTTGCCCCATTACTATTGATAAGGTTTTCTGTAAGAACAAGTAGAACCACCCTGAGATTATTACAAATCTTTCAATTATAAAACAATTCTTCTGTATGTTTTTCACTAGTTTGTTTTAGTTCAAGGTCAACTTCATTTCATGATGAGACTCCATGGCTCAACTGACTATAAAGACGAGAAAGTAAAATAAAGATCACAGGAGTCACAAGATCAAACCAATCAGCAGTAGCTCAGTTGTTTTTGTACCAAATGCAAGATTTAGTTTCTTTTTGTCCTTAGATGACACAATGATTTGTAGATTATTTATCAGAATTTATGCACAGCCAAGATAATTCATCACTAACCTTTGGAAAACCCTTTGGCTCTCATGTCAACATAATCCTACTGTTTATGTGCTGGAATGTGGCAGTGAGTGAAAATCCTCCCTGCATTAAACATTATCACTGCCTGGTACGCAAACAGCTTTTAACATCTTTCTATTGAATATCATTCAAAACAATTACAAGCAATTTGGATGCGAACACAGTTTTTTTTCTTAAAATTGTTGAGGCTAAAAAAAGAATCCATGGGTCAAATATACAAATACTGCATATACTATTGTCTTTCTTTATGTGTTCATGTCATCTGCAAATACAGTTTGACATATTTGTCATTACAGCATCAGACAGGAAGACGCATAAGATCTGATAAAGGTATTATCTTATTGATTGCAGCCCCTAAAGTGGAGGTCAGGCAGTCACAAAGAGTCGCCCTGGCTGTCAAGATAAGTCCTTAGGAAATGAGGCAGCATCCTCTGTGTCACTCATATATTAGAATTAAAAGACACAATGTGATCAGAACACTCAAAGAACAACGATGGATTCTCTCTTGAGAGGTTTGTACAATATTGAGCTCTTTTACTTATTGGAACATAGAGAAAATGAAATGGTAGACTTTGTTAGAGCTATCTAACCATTTGAGGTCATTTCTTTAACACTATTAACATACTGTACACAGTTACTGATTGAAATGTATTAATCTTGTTAGCGTAATGCATATTTATTTCTTCTGGACAGGCACCTTGTGGCTGGTACTCTTCCCTTTCGTGCAGCCGCGCCTGGACTCACACACCTGTCCCCACAGCTGCATGTGCAGCTTGATCTATGTCAACTGTGTTGGTGAGAGCATCACAGATGTACCAGCCGAGTTGCCTTTCCAAACATCACTGCTGCAGCTCAATAGCACCAACATGAACGTCATCAATGAGCGAAGCCTGGAAAACCTGGAGTTCCTGACACGTTTCATCCTAATCTACAGTCATTTACACACTATTCATCCACAGGCTTTCCACATTGCTCCGCTGCTCTTATCTGTCAAACTGTCACATAATGATCTCTCCAGCCTTCCTGTTGGAGTGTTTAGTCCGATGACCGGTCTGCAGCAGCTCCATCTAGATGGGAACCAGTTGGAGGTCATTGCTCCAGATATGCTGCAAGGACTTGCCGGACTGCAGGAGCTAGATCTCAAAAGCAACAGACTCACTAATTTGACCGCAGATGTTTTTAATGGACTAACCAACCTCACTTTTCTGAACCTTGGTAACAACGCCATAAAAAAGCTTCCTCCTACAATTTTTGACTCCTTAACTCGTCTCCGTTTCCTCAACCTATATAAAAATGAACTGGAGGCGTTGGAAGCTGGGATATTTTATGGCCTTGTCAATCTTGAAGAGCTCAAAATCCACTACAATAAGATACCCAGCCTTCCACCTAAGGTGTTTTGGCCACTAAGGAACCTGAAGACACTCACCCTGTCCTCCAACCGGCTC
>NW_027466870.1:4715000-4862500 GCF_046128005.1 Genypterus blacodes | reverse complement strand
GATTTTCGGTCTGCTTGTGAAAGGAGGGTGAATCTACAGAGAGTTGTTTGTCTGACTGAAAGAAACCATAGGAGCCATTTTATCACTTTTATCCAAAGCGACACACAAATGAGAGTTTAATACCACAAAAGCAAAGATCTAGTCCGGAGGGAACAACAAGATTGAGCTCCAAGAACTGAAGTTTTAGTGGAACAACAGGACATACGTAGGTGCCAAGAGGCAAATTCTGGTGGCACCAGGCGCTGTCTGTTGGCAGAGCAGAGTGAGTGTGAGGAAGCATAAACCTGAATGAGAGAATTCAGATAAGTGGGTGCCAGACTGGATGTTGCATTGTAGGCAAGCGTCAAGGACATGAACTTGACACGGGCAGCAACTGGAACCAATGGAAGGATATGAGCGGAGGAGTGACGTGTGCTGTTTTGGTTCGGTTGAAGACCAGCTGCTGCATTCTGTATGGCTTGTAACAGTTAGGAATGCACAGTTTTAATCCTTATGGATAGTTTTAGACTGCTCATAGTTAAGCTTTAACCATAGCTTTGGTCCTAACTTTGGCAGATGTGTGTATTTCTGTAGCTCCATATGACACAAGACAGCACGTGAAGCATGTGTGCTCTATCAAAATGCTTTGTCTGACAGAGGTAATGTCACACAAAATCAGCCAAGGTACACACACACTGGAATGGAAGCGGTTCAGGAAAAGTTTAGATATACAACGTCCCTGAAGAATATCTGATAAGGACTCTCATTGTGCTGGTGGTCTGTGTGAAGTAGGAGGCCATCACTGACGTATCTGTGACCTTCATGTCAACGCCATGTGTCTGTGTCAACACACCACACACATTATATAAAGTTAATCATCACGTTGTATTTGTTTGATTTGTTTAGTTTGATGTTAAATGGAGAGACAAAGACGTGAGGAGAAGCTGATTGGTCTGTGGCTGAGCTCTTTAGAAAGCTGCTCCTGTGGAAAGGCCTGGTCTGCACTCTAAAACAACTCACAGAGGGGAAAGAAAGCTTGCCAGAGTATCCTCCAATGTGCTGCCATGATTTGTATGGAGGGTGCAGCATGCGGGTCACATATCTGTGGAGGCTCAGACTCAAACATGTGCAGGCGTTCTGTCTGCACACATGATCTTACAGGTAGTGGCATCAAAACTTTATGCATTACTCCTCAAGAGTTTTGAGATTCACTTTTCAATAGCATTTCACTGCAATAAAAGCAAAACCAGAATAAATTGTTTTAATGGCACAGGATGAGAAATGTGGTCATACAACTCCTGTCAAACCCTGTGAGTAATGCATAGAAGCACTTCTGCTCAGCACGGGCAACAAAGTACGACACTGGTTTTTACAAATGTTTCCTTTCTGGTTAACATGAAAATGCTGAGGCTGCAACTTGTAGGCACAGTTAGCAATTAGACTTGAGTATTGAGTAGCCTCGTGATGGCGATGATCTAAAGTGTAAAGAATTCCTCCTTCTGGCTGCTCACTCAGACAGACTAGAAACCACAGACCAGAGTTTCTTCCTCTATTATCCTGGAAAACTAATAACCACTGTGCACCAAATGTTAGGGACACAGTTTCATGTGATGACATAATGATCTTGCAAGCAAACCCTTTTGTTTTTTGACTAATCAAAATTCACACATCACCCTCTCCTTTTGGTAAATTTGTGTCTGGTTTTTACTGTGATTTTGTTTTTTAAAATCCCCAAAGCTCAACACATGTACATTCAGAAACATGAAAAGTTCACAAACACTACATTCCTGATTGTTACATTGACTCTAGCTGTCTATTATTTGGTCAAATTGCAGTTATATATATTTCCTATTTGATCACAATGTCACAGATTGTTTTGTTCATCTGTTGTAGGGAAATCATGGACCTGTCCATCGCCCTCCACATGCTCCTCCTCTGTTCCCTCAGCGCTGTTGTCTGGGGCTGTCCGGATGGATGCATTTGTCAAGGAACTACGATCATGTGTAATCGCCTCTCAGAGTTCCCTGCACCAGTGCCCTCCTCCACCACAGCCCTCCAAATCTCCAACTGTACCATCTACTCTATGAAACCAGAGGATTTTGCCGACTTCTCCAAGGCCCTCAGTGGTTTTAGTGTTAGGGACACTGTGTTGAGGGAAGTGCGTCCTGGCACATTTGAATTCACTACTCATCTAGAAGGCTTGGCATTAACCAGCACTGAATTGCAAGATCTCCCTGGGGACTTGTTCCAGAATATCCCAAAGTTAGAGTCTCTGCATCTGAAGAGCAACAAACTCCAGGTACTCCGCCCAAACTGGTTAGTCCCCTTGCACAATCTAAAGATGCTTGACTTCAGTAGGAACCTCTTCACTTCTATACCTGTGGAGATGTTTCACCCTGTCACGGAACTGAAGTACCTGACGCTTTCTGGTAACAATATCAGTCAACTCTCCAGGGACTTGTTCAGGAGTCTTTCTAAGCTGACAGTGTTACGGCTAAACAAGAATTCAATCCAGCAGATTCCCATTGGCACTTTAGATAAGCTTGTCTCCCTGGAGGACCTCTCTCTACAAGACAATCTGATCACACATCTCCACATTGACCTGTTCTCCAACAACCAGAAACTCAAGAAGCTTTTCCTCTCAAACAACAGACTCACATCTCTTCCACAAGGAATTTTCTTAAACCTGCCCTTCCTGTCCCAAATCTCCTTGTATGAAAACCAACTGGAGAGTCTGTCTCCAGGAGTGTTTGGGCCCATGGCTCTGCGAGAGCTGTGGTTATATGACAACAAGCTGAGCCGTGTGGAAGATGACACATTCAGGAACCTGACTCAGCTGCGTCTCCTGGTGCTGAGTCGCAACCGGATCAGCGATGTGTCTGCTGGGGCCTTCAGAGGGCTGGAACATGTAGGGGAGGTATCTCTTCACACAAATCTGCTCAAAAACCTGCAAGCCGGCACTTTCCAAGGTTTGCCCAACCTGGTTAACATTTCCTTGGAGCACAATTTCATCATCTCCCTCCCTTCTGGCTTCCTTGACGGCCTGAGCCATTTAGGCCAGATAGACCTGCAAAACAACTCTTTCCCCAACCTGCCCCAGAAGAGTCTGCAAGCCCTTACCAAAGCAAATGAAGTACTCCTGCAGCAGAACCCTTGGAGGTGTGACCAAGGCATTCTGCCACTAAAACACTGGCTGAATCAGCACCCATCCAAGGCCAACCACAGCCTTGTGGTATGTGAAACGCCCCTGAGTTTGATTGGTGAGGAGATTGCCCTGCTGATGGATGAGAACCTGGTGCCTCTCAGCTCCACTGAGGAGCCTACAGCAACGACAACAGAGAAGAGACAGGAACCTAATACCCCCCCACCTAGACGGAGCACTTCCTCACCTGCTGTCAAGACCACAACCCCTTCAGGGACAGAGGCAGTCACCGGCAGTGGACACGAGGAAGGAGGCGGGGATTCTAATAAGACGTCGCTCATTGTCATTGCGGTAGTGTGCACCGTCATCATCAGCAGCCTTATCATCTGCTGTGTGTGCTGGAGGAGGAACAAGAGAGGCAGCAGCAATATAGCCCACAGAAATAAGAACTCTGTGCTGTAGACTGGACCACCCAACACTGAAAGCCTAAGAGTGTTTGAAGCCAAGGGAAACTGCTCACTGATTGCCGTGGCTTACTTGGAAAATGTTTATTATTAATGACACCACAAAACCCCACTGCAGCTCCATTCAGCAGCACACAACGGATTTTCCTTTGGCTTGATTAGCATTTTGCATGTGACACGACCAGAAGCGGACAGAGTACACAGCTTCATTACTTAAGTAAAAGTACAGATACCGCTTGTTAAATTTTAATCAAGTACAAGTAAAAGTACTACAGTCAGATGTTTACTTAAGTAAAAGTACTGAAGTACTTGTTTTTAAAAGTACTCAAGTACGGACCATTTTCTAAATATTGTATACTGCCACAGTGCTTACCTTTATCTATAGAAACCTCCTGGATGGAGTTTTTATGGAATCTTTCATGTTAATACCTTGAAAAATGTAACAAATTTAGAAAATAAAATCATTGACAAAAAAGTCATTTTCATATTTTTAAAATGTTACTTTATTCAACATTCCAACTTGCTCTGATGATTTAATTAATGAATTTATGGTTTAAAAAGACCAATCTAGGCCTTCAGGTAAAGTACACTCAAGACATCAGCAGTGGTGAAATGGGGATTATAGTATTCTTTGTGACGTTGTCATAAGAATAGCGTTCCCCCACTTAAATATGCATATGTACACAAATAAAGCCATATTCGGATGGGATTAGTTTGATGTGGGGTAAAATAATTTTACCTCAGGACATCTGACTGTAATATAAATGACCAATTCGCACGGGATTAAGAAATCCCTGTATAATACCAGAAATGGGAGGGGTAACTTGATTTACGCACTGCTGTCACCGGCTGTTGCCATGAGCGTGTTACATTGCTTCCTTATATCGTGTTCAAAAGGAGGATAATAATAGCAAAGAATAGGCATATAGGGACTTCTATATTCGTTGATAATAATTAATGAAGACAAATATTACCCATCAACAGTGGTGGTAAAGTCTCGGGCTGATAAATTTGCCCTTTTTTATCGGTGTTCGTATGTCCAGAACACTTCGGTTTTGCCCCAGGCTATTATATTTCGACTGCCATCTGAGGTCGTTTTTCCGAACCGTTTTACAGAAGGCAAAAGTCTCCGTAGTTTTTTCTGACATTCTCCGGAATAATTAGTGTCCAACTGAATCTGACCATGGAGTTTGCGTTCATGGTAGGAAAACTGAAGGTGATTGCTGATAGGCTGTCTCTGTCAGTGGCACCTGTACAATCCAATCACGTTTGAGAAGGAAACAACAAAATACTGAATCCACAGGGTTTCCCCGCTTTTAATTTTTTTTAGAAAAGTACTTATGGTTATGGATAGAAATGTAGCGGAGTAAAAAGTGCGATATTTGCCTTTCAAATGTACTTGAGTAAAAGTCATAAGTACTCCTCCAACATGATACTCGAGTAAAGTACAGATCCATAAAAAGTGTACTTAAGTACAGTACTGAAGTAAATGTACTCCGTTACTTTCCGCCTCTGGACACGACACATTCCCTCTTTCCTCTGCAAGTTTGCTGTATGAGACTGGGGTGCTGTGTTTGGATTAAAGGACCAGCAACTAAAGGGAAACATCTTACTAACTGTAACGACACCACACACGTTAAAACTGTCTGCAACAGTTTTGAAAATGTTACTTTTCAAGTTATTAAGTGTATTTAAAGTTGATGGTGTTGTGCTTATAAAAATGCATTTAGGTTCAGTTTTGCTTTAACTCTAAATTGCCTTTTTTTACTTTTCACAAATCATCATTTAGTTTGCAATATTATAATTCAGAATATTGACATTCATTCAATAAATGCACTACTATTAATGTGAGCGCTCCTAAATTGTGTCATTCACTGAATTAAGTGTGTTTCTTCTACAGACTCTTATGAGCTTCTTCAATGGGTAACAGATGCTGGGTGTGAGGTTGAAAGGATTAACTCTGGTATCACATCAAGATTTGAGTGGAATTTCGTGGAAGTGTGGTGGTTGGGCAGTGCGCTCATCCATCTTGTACAACTCACAGACCCTTGAGCACTACCAGAGCATGCAGGTTTGAATAATGAACCTCAGCCAGCGTGCAAAAAGTAATAATATGACAAAGTTATCACAGATCACTCTCAGAACTTATCAATCCATCCTCATATTACCACCATTTGCAGAAATGTAGTGAAAAGCAACCAACATTGGTTTAATATTGGTTAAATATTATCTATTAATAGTAGGATAATATTATTACCATATTATTTATGATATTAATATTCAATTTCCTGTGCTGCAGTGTGTAGAAAGTCTACACACTATATCAAAGAGGCCATACTCATTTTCAGCAATCTGTATTTGTGTGAGGAGGAAAAATGATTAAAAGGTTGAAATTACAAAATTCAGCTTTTCTTCGCCTGTAGTCTTCAGTCTGAACATGCAAAAGTCTGCACAAACACCCCAGTGTGTCTGATTTGTGCATTGAGCCAGACATTACAGACTTTACAGACAGCTACAACATTAGCAGCATTTCTTTGCTGCTCTTATCTCCTGCTGCAGAGGCGTGTTTATGCATTCCAGGCCTGCTGACTAGCATAGATACAGAAGATAACTACTTAGACGGTGGTTGTTTGTGTTTCTCCACGGCTGTAACAGCATCCGCTTCATCCTACGACAGGAAATAATCAGGTAAGGAAATGTCATTGTGACTGGAATAGCACTTAGACATAACTGTGTCCTGGCCAGACTAGTATTTGTTAAGCTTTTGATAATTATGGCAACCCATGTGTCATCACAAGATTGAAAAAATTGAAAATATTAAACTGTTGGCTAAACTGTAATATATGGAATAGAAATTTAGTCATTCCAAACTCTAATATTTGTCTTTCCTTTTGTAGTGAATAAGCATGTCAAGAAGACAAATCATCGTTCTCTTTCTGCCTCTGCTGTTTGAATATTCACTGCCACAATGTAAAAAGGACACTGACCCTTTTAAAACAAACCAGCATGCTTTTGGTGTAACAACAACTGAAATCCCTCATGTTCTGAGGGAAGACATAACAGAGGTTTTCTTTTTGAATAGCAACATCACAATCATCCCCAAAGGTGCCTTTGTCAAAAACCCCCAGCTGAAACAGGTGGATTTCTTTAGTACTCAGACAGCAACCATTGAGGATGGAGCTTTTGAGGGTCTGTCAGAGCTGAGGTGTATTGAGATCCATAGCACTCCATTATCGTCAATCCCAGTGGCAGTTTTCCAAAACCTCAGCAACCTGGAGTACCTGGTACTAAAGCAAAACAGACTTCGTATTGTGGAAAAAGGTTTGTTTGACGGCCTTAAAAAAGTTAAACAGTTATGGTTAAATATCAATGAGATCGAATCCATAGAAGAAGGGACTTTTGATGATCTTGAGAGCCTAACAAACCTTCATTTGGCTAAAAATCGTCTCTCCTCTGTATCTGCTAACCTGTTCTCAAAACTAAGCAAACTTCAGATCCTAAGGCTTTACGAAAATCAGCTGACCACCATTCCTGAGGAGATTTTTCAGAATTTGACAAACTTGAAGGAGCTTGGCCTGCATGGAAACAAAATAACACAATTGCCACCTAATCTATTTCCACATCGTAAAAATCTGAACAGGTTGTTTTTGGACAGCAACCGTCTGACTAATTTACCTGACAAATTCTTTATAAACTTCCCTAATCTTCAATTTCTCACCCTGAAGAAGAATCAGCTGACTGATCTGCCCCAAGGGCTATTTGGAGAAATGCCTTTGGTTGAATTGAGTTTGACCCAAAATAATCTTAGTACTCTTCCTACAGGAATATTCAGTCCTCTGAAGCAACTGCAGAAGCTAGACCTCTCCAAAAATCACTTTGCCACCTTATCTCCTGAATACTTTGAAGGCCTTGTGAAGCTTGTAGACCTAAATCTCATGAGCAATACGTTAAATTCATTGGATGCAGACACGTTTCACAAGATCCCAAACGTGACCACACTCAAGCTGGCTAAAAATAACCTCCAGACTCTTCCAGTGGATATTTTTGAGCCTTTAAGAAAAATAAGAAAAGTTTCTCTTAATGACAACCCTTGGCACTGTGACTGCAATCTGAAACATCTTCACCTGTGGATAAAGACCAACTCGCTCAAGATCTCATCTCCATCTCCTGTTTGTGGGTATCCAGAGGATTTAAAAGGACAGCAGATCGTGTCATTAAGAGAGGACCAGCTAGTTTGTCCCACTACTCCCTCTATCAGCACCACCTTACCAACCACTGCAGTCACAACCTCCACCACACAACCCACAACTCTGCCAACTACACAACCAACAACCACCCCTACTACTACAACCACCACCGCACAGACCACAACTCTGCCAACTCTGCCAACTACACAACCAACAACCACCCCTTCTACTACAACCACCACCACACAAACCACAACTCTGCCAACTACACAACCAACAACCACCCCTACTACTACAACCACCACCACACAGACCACAACTCTGCCAACTCTGCCAACTACACAACCAACAACCACCCCTTCTACTACAACCACCACCACACAAACCACAACTCTGCCAACTACACAACCAACAACCACCCCTACTACTACAACCACCACCGCACAGACCACAACTCTGCCAACTCTGCCAACTACACAACCAACAACCACCCCTTCTACTACAACCACCACCACACAAACCACAACTCTGCCAACTACACAACCAACAACCACCCCTACTACTACAACCACCACCGCACAGACCACAACTCTGCCAACTCTGCCAACTACACAACCAACAACCACCCCTTCTACTACAACCACCACCACACAAACCACAACTCTGCCAACTACACAACCAACAACCACCCCTACTACTACAACCACCACTGCACAGACCACAACTCTGCCAACTCTGCCAACTACACAACCAACAACCACCCCTTCTACTACAACAACAACCACCCCTACTACTACAACCACCACCGCACAGACCACAACTCTGCCAACTCTGCCAACTACACAACCAACAACCACCCCTTCTACTACAACCACCACTGTCCCCACCACACAACCAGCCACAACTCTAGCACCGACCACAACAACACCAACCACAACTGCTCTGCCTACAACTACAACAAAAACAACAACAACAACAACTTCACCTACAACAGTGACACCCACCACCACCATAGCAACTACAACAACCTCCACAACAACTCCAACAACTCCATCCACTACGACCACCACCCAAACGACAACTCTCCCACCAACTACTCCAGTGATCTTCATCTGTCCCATGGCACCACACAGTGCTTCACCTTCCTACATGCTCAAGGGAGAAAACAAAAGTCAGCAGTGCAAGGCTCAGATGATGATCTACACTACACTGCTGGTGGTGGAGATCACCTACACACTGGTGCTGGCGAAGTTCACCCTGTCTCTGTATCGTCTGGTGCAGTTCAAGGAGAGACTTTTCAACAGGGTCAACCTCACCCACTTTTCCTACAGGAAAGACATCATCCTTAGGCCGGTGAGAGAAGCACAACACACTGGACGTGTGTTTTAATGTAATCCTAAAAGCACTATAGAGCGCTATACAGTCAAACAACATGTTTTCAAGGTTTCTTGGGGAAATGTCAGAACCTTTCTAACTGTCACAGTAAATGTATTGTTTTGATATGACCTAAAACACAAGCACGGGATTGCTGTTGGGAAATTCATTGCTGCAATGGCAGATGCTGTCATCATCTGTTTCTCTTTCAGATCTGCTGACAGTGTTACAAGAACGTACCTAATGCAGCCTTAGCAGTTTTCTTCAGTACGACATAGGGATGTCTGGTCAAACACACATTAGAAAAAACATTGGCATAAACAGTGTCAATGAAATCACAAGGCATTTGCATTAGCAGGTTGTAGATGTGCAGCAGAGAGGCTTCTCAGGAGGCCCTGCAAGAGGAAAGCACACAATTGGCTACGATATGCAAGTCTCAGCCCCCAACAGGGGGCGCCAGAGAGCCACACAAACTGCTTCTCTTTCACTGTGAATTCTATCACAGAACAAGAAGAGTTTAGAGAAAGTTTAGCTGATGTCATCTGGCATTAGTACACATGGGATATGTACTGTACTGTGCATGTGTAGTTAGGATTTGTATCAGGATGGGCTGTTTAAAAGGTTAAATACATTAATTAAGTCTTTATTAGAGGGTGTGACAGGATCAGAAAAGCAGGTCAGACTCATTAATGAAGAGAAAATGTGCATGTGTGCAAGAGGTGATGACAGAATGAAAGACTACATTTTATATGCGTTGGTATTATTTGCTTTGTCTGTTTAACAATGTTTTGTTTGAGCTAACCGCTGACATCATCCCAGTGCTGATGAATGTCCTCAAAAAAGTAAGTTGATATATTACTTATATTACTGAATAAGAAAGTTTAAAGAAGTTGACATCAATGATAATAAAATATTGTATATATATATGTTGTTATTTGTGCCATTTCGATTCTTACTCCATTCTATTTCTTATGTGTTGTTTTTATGTTCTTAATATGTGGTTTTATGTCATTTTGCTTATCAAATTTAACTCACATATTTGTCATACTGAGGCATACATATTTCCTTTTGGATGTTTCTCAACATTGATGTCTTGCATGAAGGGCCCACCTCTTCCAATATAGGGAAATAAGCATTCTGAGCAGCTTAGTTTGGTTGTATTGTCAAAAAAACCATAAACAAATAGCACTTGTTTTGCAAGTATACAGAAAAAGTAAATGTGATATGAATCTCTCCATTAGAGGGCACTACTGAACAGCATTTCACAAACAAGAGAACAGAATAGATGTAGTTGTAAAACTTCTTATAATGCTCTCACCAGTTCACACAGGTCCCCACTGAAGTCACAGACAAGGACTCCAGTTGTAAGATGAAGAATTAGTTTGCTCAGGTTTGCTCCATATCGATACTCTTCAGCACGCGTATTGTGTTTCTTGCATATTTGATTCCTTTTGTGAAGTTATGGTTTTGTTAAGTTTGGACTGATATATCTTTGATTGACTTTTGGTATGTCAGAAGTATTGTGATGTCGGAATTTACAAAATAAACCATTATTGATCATCCTGGCTTCAGTTGTGTAGTCGACTTTTCATTGAACAGAACAAATGAACAATCATATCCTGGGGTCAGACTCAGCCCACATCCTGGTCGACCCCTAGGACAAAGCTCCAAAAGCCAACCTACTGACCAACATTTACACAACAGGATTTCTACAAATCACCAAGAAGCTTTCATTTGGTTCATTTCACTTAATTCACTCTTCAATGTGTCATAGACTTTTAATGTATACAGAATTCCCCGTAGCACTTTAATTGACTCATAAGACTTGCATAATTGTATCCACTGCCCCAGTCCAAATATGTAAACTGTGGGTCCGTAAGGAAAACAAAACCATTTACTTGCACGTGAACCACCAGGAGCGGACATCAACACGGCATACAGGTGACCTTGCTGGGAGGCGATATGATGATAACGACTTGCTGGAATGATTTGCTGATTATGTCGATTTCTGCGCTAGTGGGAAGGGCATGGAAAATAACATGTTTCCATATGAACACAACAAGAATAATCCCCAATGCAACATTAAGGCCATTTTGAGCTGATCCAATAAGAAATCAAATTTGCCTTTACTTTTCCTCGTTTTCTTTTAGGACATGGGTCACATGGGTCACGTCTCACTTCGAAGAGTGTTACAGTTTAACTTGAGCTAAACTATGTGCTTCCAGAAACAGAAGAACTTGTCATATACCTTGAAGCTTTTGGGGAGGGATAACCCATCAAGTGCTGCTAATGAGCCAGAAATGGAGCTGAGGAGGTAATTGCGTGTGAAAAGGGCAATGTACTGCAAACCACAAGAGGTCCTAAAATGAGGCAGAGCCCATTACAGCCAAACTAAGGCATCTGAAGTGGAAAATAGTTTGGAGTAAGCGGACAGATTTTCACATAGGGTTGATGCGGCCGATTACCTGGGGTTAATGACAAGTACAGGCCTATTATTATGAATATGTGGAACACAGGATGGCTGATTGATTTTCGACCACTGTAATTCCTACTGTGCTTTATTCTTTATCATGACGGGGGGAGAAAACTGGAGAAAACGAGGAGATCCAGATACAAATCGGCCAGAAGAGATGATTTACGCTTTCAATCAGCAGGTGTTGAGAGAGCAGATGCAGGTGTACAGTGTGATGTACATGTGGCTCCCTCTCTGCTCTATATAGACAAATAGTCACATTTATTCATGTAATTACTGTTTTTGTAAAAGCTTCCCAAAAGCTTTTTCAGTTAATAAAACTTATAATCCAATTTTCTCATATGGATCCATCATCACCGTATTGTCTAATTTGCTTAATCCCTCAATTACAAAATTTATATATAATACATTTTATCATTTCATTTTGACTGATATGTACAAAAATAATCAAATGCAAATCCCTGTTTGCGTTTTCATTTTTGTAATTTGTCTTGTGTAGTTTTGTGCAGCCTGCCAGCAGAATGCCATGCAGATTAAGGGACATCACGTTTTAAACTTCTGGGCACATTACAACATCATGCTTTATAACATCAGTCACCTTGTTTATAATACAGTGACTTCTGTACTTGAGTGTTCTGATACGACTCAACCCTGCACACACAGATTGCATGCTTTCATTCTGTAACCAAGCTCTTAAATTTCACCACCTCTTCAGTAACCTGGAACCTATCCTGATTCAATCTCATCAAACCTCTACTGTCCTTAAAGCCTTACAATGAAATGACCTGGGGAAAATCCACATCATTGTATACTTTTAATGTTGTGTAGACAAATATACAATCACACACATGCAGATTAGAGGAAGCACTGCCCTGTGGCTCTGGAAAAACACAGCCGCTTTTGCTTTGGCGTCTGGCACATTCACCCCCACCTCCCACCCAAAAGAGTCTCCAGCCGTGCCAGCTGAGTCCAATCTCTGGCTGCCAGCTGGACCCCTGGGAGGGCTGCAGCAACATGGAGTTGGGGTCACCATGACACCTCCGCTCTTTCTGCTAAAAATGGAACATCTCAGGTACTAAAATACATGAAATACATTGGCCAAGTCAACCCACATAAGTACAATAATCCTTTATCCCTACAGTGATGTAGATCAGGGAAAGGTGACAAGTAGAAAAGTAGTTACACAACAAACTTCACATCAATACATTTAAGTTTTGTATTTCCTAGATGTATTCATCAGAGTACCTATGCTCTTTCTAGCCACAGCACAAAAGCCTGCACAAACAGTGATCGCCACCATGGATACACATAAACGTCACATAGAAAAGAGCACAACCTGCATCACATCACAGTACTCTTTGATTAAAGTGCTTGTCACAAATATACCTCCAAAAGTAAATTTGAATCTTGAAATTTTGCATTTTGAATATTGAGGTCACAGAGTTGGCATCTGAGGCTAACAGGAAGAGAACTCATGTTTTGTTGTACAGTGGCTTCTCCTGCATTTATTTAAAGTAAAGGATTATAATTTACAGGTACCAGAGTTCCCTGTGGCTTGTGTAGGTGACTGGGAGTGATTATTATTGCATCTGATTGGGCCCAAAAGGCAATTTCCCCATTATACAAGGAACAAGAAGGGGAATAGAGGAGAAATAGCTCAGGAAACTGCATGCAGTTTGATGCAGTAATGGTCAGGATTTCCCTGAGGTGCAGAGGAATCTTTTTCTAAGCCTCATTACATTACATTACATTACATTACGGTCATTTAGCAGACGCTTTTATCCAAAGCGACTTACAATAAGTGTGTTCAACAAAGGTAGATAAAAGAACTTTAGGTCACAAGAAATCGTAAGCGCATTTCCTTCCTAAACCAACAGCTAAGAACATAACTAGAGCTAGAGTAGAAGTGCAATAAGTTAGGTACTATAATAAATCTAGCTCCTGCTGAATTTCATCCTATGATGAAATTCATCATGCTACCCTGGAAATTCATCATGCTACCCCTGGTTTCAAACATGCTACCCTGGTTTTGGTGTTGAAGAGGGACTATTGACCAATGGAATATCCAAACAGTCCTGATTTTAGTGTCAAATAAGGCCCTGAAACTTTCGCCTCTTTCATTTGTAGTTTCAAACTTTTACTGTACTGAGAGACAAGAAAGGGAAAAAAGTTACAAACATTTAAGCAACCGGGCTGATGAGAAAATGAATCTTGGATGATTCTTAGAATAATGACATCCATGACCCATCTGCCAAAACAAGTAGAAATAATGACTATAAATAATGACTTGTCTGCATTTGTAAGAGGGAATGGGACAGAAATAGCTGTACTGTGGAACAAAAAGATGGGTTTATTTTTAACCTGTCCTCTTCTCATGTCTTATTTTAGTCAAGAATTACTTTTCTTGTCCATCCTTGCAGAGGTGTCATCAATCTCCACAGAGGTGCAACCTGCTGCTGTGAAATATTAAGGCAACAACTTTGAAGGTGACAACAACTCATCCAACGGAAAAAGGGGGAAATGAAAAACAAAGTAGAATCCTCAAAGTCACAAATGTGTGTTTATCTGGAGGGCGAAGTGGAGAGAAGGATCGACTTCATGAGATGTTTCACCTTTGTGTCAGCCCTCAGTTCATGGTCCGAATACAGGACACAAGAGAAAACTCCACCTTTCCCTCACCAGATTCACAAGAAAGAAAGTTTTGTCCATTTGCAAACATCAATCTTTAAAGCTACCAACACAAATTAAAAAATGCAATCAGGAAATCCAAAGCAGCTGCAGCTATACTACATATACTCATAGAAGCATCTATGCCAACAAGCCCATAAGTATGACTGTGTGGCTTAAGGATTAAATGACGCAATGAATGAAAGGCATCAGCTGTTTGACTTGGGCTCAGTCGACAGTTATATCTCTTCTGTTTTGAAGGAATTATGATTGCGTTATTTTAATCCAGAAAAGCAACTCTGGAGCAGACATCTGCTATTGCAAGACATCACATTCATGTCTCATGTCATCATTTACGGTTAGACAGCCGGCCTGAAATAGATCGAAACAATCTTGCCTACAACCCCTGAAATACTGTCAGAGAGGCAATGTGTGTGAGGAATTGCACAGGTTGTCCCAAAAGGCTGATATGCACACTCTCTGTCTCTATTAGCATATATTTTCATATTGAAAGCCTGATATTTTTGTACATCCACTCTGTCAAATTACACGCAAATGTTATGAGACAGCCAACAAAATCTTCAGAACAATCTCATCTGAACTGAATCAGATGAGCTGCCTTTGATGATTCTATTATAGCGCACCACTCACACACACACACACGCAAATGACATTCACATATATACTATAACATCATAATATCAAAGAATTCATTAAAAGGGTTATATGTCATCAAACAAACTCCACTCTAAACCACAATGTGAAGCTTTACCCTCAACAATCAAAGCTGCTGGAATACTTTGATGCTCTCAGATGAAGCACACAGTGTCACAACTCTGCTGATGGTTCTGTGCTATGCTCCACTCAGAGAAAAGCAAACATTTTCTGGGTACTTTGGGATCAATTTTGCTCTAAAACGTCCTGAAATGACTTGAATCGAATCGATCGAATCTCATTTCCACAAACACATGCCGGTGCTCGGCCCGTGTCTGCGCTCAGCACTTCTAAAAAGCACCCTTGGGACCTGAACAAACAACGTGATGACACATACAGACTTCGACGTGCTGTAGGAAACTAAAGCAGCATTAAGAGATGTTTTACCTGCCAGGAGGTATTCAGCTTAATATAATGTTGCAGGCAATGTGTTACAATGTTGACCTATCTATCCATTTAGTACAATAAAGGTAAATATATTTGTTGTTAGGGATCCCACATGAGCCATTACAATTGTTGATTTCAAATTATAACAAACACTGTGACTGACAGATGGACATACATCAAGGATAGAGGGACAACATCTTGCAAAATGTATCTTAAAGCCTGAGGGAGTTAAGAGACAACGCTTGATAGAACTTCAACACACACACACACACACACACACACACACACACACACACACACATTCTGTCATTGTGAAGTGCTGCTTCAGGGGGAAATTGAACAGCAGGTGCAGGCATCATCAGACAGATTTAAACTTTGAGACAATATCCGCAAACACACAATTTATTACTGCATGTAAAATCTGCTGCCAAGACTCATGAGATAAATTTAATGTGATTGCCGGATGGCCTGAGCTCAGTCGGGCAACCGTTCTTGAACTTGAGGTAATCTGAGGTATTGCTTTGTGTTCATGTGTATAAACTCATAGCCTGAACACACAGGATGGTATGAATTGAAATTAACACTTCATTAATGACAATCTCATTCTAAATTTGGAGGCACATTTAACAGGCATCTTGCAATTTAGAAACAGTTACTTCATTTGTTACAACGTAAGACTTTTAGGAGCCTTTTGCAGCTCTAAATGAAGCCACAATAATACTGCAATTACAAGTGATACAGTGAACATAACCCAGCTGTGTCCGCCTGTGTTCAGCTCAAAATCTCACCACCTTCTAAAAATGAGTTTTCATTAATGTGTGGGAGGTTTAATGGTTGTATATAAATTCCCCTGGAGATGTTTTGCAGGTTCAAGCAAGCACAGAAAATCAGGGGGGAGAATTGATTGAATTCCCCACATGTTTAGTCTGTGCATAAGCTAACTCAGCTTCAGGGTGTATAACCTGTTTATTTAGATGAGGAGGATGGAGGATGGTGAAATGAATTTGAGCCTGACAGCAGTTAAAATGTAAAACTAGATGTATAGTATATTGAGTGTCTGTAAATACAACACAGAAACATTTACATATACACTCACTCACTATTTGACCGCTGAACTTGACCCCAAAGTGACATTCAGTCGAGCCAGGAGGACTCATGTCAGTGCACTTGTCAGCATTGAAGGGCCTGTCTGCAGTGTCAGGGTGGTCCTCCAGTTGACCTTTAACCTCACAATGGACCACTGCCAGCTTTAAGTAGCAATATAAATGGAAATCAACCCTTCCACACACACACACACACACAACTTTTCAGAACAAATAGTGTGGTGACAGCAGAGGAAAACTTCTTTTTTGCATTGGATAACTTATTGGCATATTCCACACTGTTAAAGTTTGAAGCCCCAGTCATTACCTCACATGTCCCAGAAACAAACTCACATATAATCAAAACATACAAGACCTGCATTTAAGAAGTCAAAATACTCTGAACAAAACAGAGTTTCAAGGATTTTGTTCATGTTGATAAAAGGAATCACGCAGCCACTGCTCGGAGAATTATGATTCATCGCAATCAGAAGAACTCTGGAACAAAGCGAGGAGAAAAAAGACGCATATAAATAAAACACAAGAGCTAATGGGCTGGAATGGATTCAGATAAAAGTAGAGAAAATGGGCAGTGTGAGCAGAGGGCAGCGGTGAATTAGTGGAACATAGGGACTAAAGACGTCACCTTGGATGATAGCTCTTAAACAGATGAACTACAGATAATCACAAATAATAGACCAATCTTGAGTTGACATTGTGTTTGAATATGTGGTTTCATGCAAGATCCTCTTTCTGATTCGAAAAACGAACCTTGCATCTGAGTGTGTGTGTCTGTAAATTGGACACTGGAACTTTCACTGTAAAAAGACATCTTACAAGGCTTGAGTTACATTGATTCAGGTTGTTTCTGTCTTCTTTGTGTCGAGGAGAACTTTGTATTTTCTCCTTCTGCTGCCTGCCCCTGTCAGACTCGGTCCAGATATCACATGGCCTTGTTGCTCTATGCTCAACCATGCCCTCACCTGTGATGCACCCATCCATATGATACCGTATTTAGCCCAAGGCGGGTGTGGGGTCTTAACAGCAATTCTGTGCAATGCGTTCTAGGGAAGTACCTGCAAAATACAAAGCCCTGTGTTGCCAGATCTGACCTGTTTGGTCCCGGCTCCACCTGAATACCTGGATAACATTCAAGGATCATACGAGTTACAGAGACCTGCAGGATCTTTTTTTTTTATCTGCATAGAATAGGTGCTTTGTGAAGGCCATTTATCTTGGTTGCCGACATGAGACTTGTTGGGAATGAATGGAGCAGAACTGTGAATTCCCATGGAGGCAACATAGGCAGTATCACCTGTGTTATGAAAGTCAGTGATTTTTAGATACCGACAACTTGTTCTGTTCTTTTCTTGTTCTGTACTTTGGCTCTCAGCTGAAACAGGATGGATGGCATGAATGGAAAAATGTATTACTGGCTTTGCTGTCTCATTATGGATTGATGGTTTCTATCTGTAGGAGCTTACTCCTCTAAATGGAAGAGGAAGTGTTTAAAATCCCCCAAGAGAGGCAGTTTATGGAAGTTATGCAAGTGGGAATTAAATGTCATCCGAGTATTTTTCACCACCAGAAATCTATGCAAGCTGTGCTTTTGTTTTGTTGCGCAATCTGTGAATTTGAGTCAAAAAGTTCCATGAGAAGCACATGTAAACTGTATGTACATGTTGTGTTAAGATGTGACCTGATCATCTGTGTGTGTGTGTCAGGATAATGAAGACAAATCTTAAAGCAAGGCCTAAATAGCATTTTAATGACAAGGCAATGACCTAATTACACACAGGTGTGCAGTGGCTTGTTTTAAACAGCCACAGGGGGGCCGGCAGCTGAGGAGACAGAACAAAGGACCAAGCTGGTCGACCCAAACACATTACAAAACATGATGGAGGAGAGTGGAACAGTGGAAGAGATTTAATTACAATACAAGCCGCATTAATAAAGACAAAGTTGAATTAACGCTTTGATAAGACAGACAATCCAAAATGTCTCTCTTTAGGAGAGCCAGGAGAGTCAGGTTGTGTGGTGGTCTTACCTCCTCATGTAATCTTTCCTCTCCATTGAAACTCAACGATGATGGCGGGCCAATCTTCCTCCACTTCACAGCCAGCGCTCTCAGTGCCAGCCTGTGTTTGGAACATGGCCATGTACACCATGTACCAGGTGAGTGCTCCTGTTTTCCTTTCCGAGCAGATGCTAATGAGTTAGCGTCTGCGCCTCGATGGAAGCTGGCATGCCAGGTGACATGAGCTCGTTTGTATTCAGAGCCTATGAATGTTAAATATTTGAGTTAAAATAGTGACTTTGTGTTCTTGTGTACTTTACAACATTTGACTCCTCTACACCAGTTCAACACAAATAAATAATGACTGTAACCTATTATTAACACTAGTGGGTTGAGTGAGTGTGTATGCTCTGTATCTGACACTATGTCATAATGAGTAAAGAGACGACAGAGACCAGAGTGATTAATCTCAGGCCTACATACACTCCTCACCTCAGCGCCTTCTGTCTACTACAGAACCCTCTGATGTCAAGTTCACAGGTCCCTCAAAGTCACCGATAATTGGTCACTGAGGAATTAGCTGTTGGCAAGCAGAGACATGGCAAGCAGCCTGGGTGTCTAACCATGCACGGCCAGATCAGACACTTGTGTCACTGCAGCGGCTCAAACATTAGCACCCACAATGCTGAGTCACCTGGAGTTCAGACAATTCAATGTTCTGCTTCTAGAACTAATTTAAACAGTGTCTTGCTCTATTTTTAAACATACAAAGGAACAGCTCACTGCGCTTCAGTGTGTCTTAACCATTATGAGCCTGACTGAGACAAATTCATCCTTTGTGCCTGAACAGACAGACAATCAGTGGTCTAAAGTCTTCCTTTCACAATATAATGAGCTTTCCAAATATTAAGGTAGGTGTGTGTGTGTGTGTGTGTGTGTGTGTGTGTGTGTGTGTGTGTGTGTGTGTGTGTGTGCAAAAAACATGATGACAAAGGAGTGGGGACACAACACACCATTCCCTAATAGCTGCAAGCACGTCACACACATCTACACCTATTTACCTTTTAGATTCTCTTTTACTCCGCTCATCCGTCACGACGCTGACAACACAGGAGAATGAGATTTGAAAGAAACCGTAACTGACGGAGAGCGAAATATAGAAAGAAGATATTTTACCTTGCTACACTCCATCACTTCTCCATCTTGTGTAATTTATCACAAAAAGCGTGGCTGACTTTCCCAACCTTGAAGTGAGTCTGACTCACCGTCTCAGTCGTTCCCATATGTACCTATGGATTAGCATGGTAGTCATGCTCGGACCGATACAGTGCAAACTCATTAGAATGAATGGAGATGGATATTCTTGGGAGAGCTGTTTACTTGGGTGAGGCCAGAGTTTAGCAGCCAAGTAAATAAATATCATGTCTCTCATGCAGTTACAGTCCATAAAATACTGTATGTTCCACTCTATCATTTCTGATGGAATTTGAGATGCAGTGTCATCATCAATGCTTTTAGCTGATTAGGGATAAATCACAAATCTTCTAACAAAGTACTTCTAGTGAGACAAAAATAGAACAGACTGAGTGAAATTCTAAAATTGAAAGCCTTTCAAAGTCAATCATCAGGCTTTCAAGGGAACTTTCTAAGCAGCTTCTGAAGCCTTGATGTCCTTTCCAACACAGTTTCTCTTCAGTTTTTCCATAAATGGGTAACAGAATAGACAGAACATCTCACTGGTCAGATATCATATGGTGATCTGATAAATAGAAGCTTACCTCTAAGTCCCAACGCATTAATTTGTCAGAACGGCAGCCAGCTGTTCGGGTCAGAGGTCAACACCGGATTGTCTGGCTCCATATTACACAAACAAGCTGCCGAATAGTGCTACATTCTGAATTATTTGTCAAGCTCTCATGTTATTGGTAGATGAGCTGTCAAAGTAGCGCGTCAAGAGTAACAGCTTTGGTAACAACATGCGAGAAAGGTCAGGTCTTATCAAAGTAGTGCAAAGAGCCTTTAAATGAGAATCGTATGCTTTCAAGTTTGATACATTATGAAATCTCCTTTATCCATTTATTGTGTTTTGACTGGCACGTCTCCATTTGCCCCGTTGACAGTGTCCCGACAGCTTAAGCGGCTCAGTCAGAATGAGCTACGCAAATAGTTCATGTATCATAGCTCAATCTGTCCAATACTAATAGAGAGGTTTTCCATCTAGGGCGGAATGCTGCAGTATCTCTGGACATTTTTAGCATTTAAAGATATGGAGGAAGTTGCGGGTAAATAATGTTTTGCATCCAGTGACATTGCATCCAGGGAGGCAGTGGCTCAGTGGGTAGTGCTTCCGCTTGGGAACCAGAGGGTAGCCGGCTCGAGCCCCTGCCGAGGTGCCCCTGAGCAAGGCTCCGAACCCTCAATTGCTCCCCCCTCTCCCCCCGGTGGTAATGTAATGTAAGTCGCTTTGGATAAAAGCGTCTGCCAAATGATCGTAATGTAATGTAATGTAATGCATCAGTAACATTAAGGCTATCTAGCTAATTATCTGTTTGTGCTGTTGTGTGTTGGCTGTCATAACAGGTGAGAGATGGTCACACTGACTGAATAAACTGTACCTACACCAGGCGCACAACATAGCCAACACTCACAGGATTTACACAACACGGAAATCTGATGTCTAATCATTCGTGAGCCAAATTTATTCACTTTCCCCAACGCAGGTTAAACAGGGCAATATCCAATATTTGTTCCAAATGACACATTTCTTCATACGTAAATCCACTTCCAAATCCAAAATAATTGCTTTTGTAATGTTGTCAAAGGAATATTCACAGTCGGTGAGCAAACCAGACAAGAAGAATGAAACGGAGAGGGGGCGGGGTCCAATTACAAGAATGATGAAACTGTTCATTGTTGCGAACAGAGACACAACACCAAAACTCCCGTGAGCACCTTGAGATGTTCAATGTGCCTTCATCCATGTTGGGTTCTGGTAGGAACATTGAAAAATAATAAAACCATCAGACCCCAATTTACATAATAGAAAGGCTGCTTGGATGATTCATTGAGTTCCTGCCTGATCCCTCAAGCATATTATCCATCAGCGCACTGAGAGAATGGCACATCCATTTAAAATAACATGTGGCTGCGGTGAAATCAGTCACACAACATGAAAGACCACGTACATGCATGTGTTACACTCCCCCCTCCTCTATAATGAAAAAACAACTACCAGTCAATTGCTGTTAGGATTGATCTTGATCTCTACATGCATCACTAATACCTTTTGGTCTGGTTACACAAGATAAGTATGCCAGTTTTGGGCCCCGATTCCTTCCTGTCCCAGTTTTTGCCAGATGGTGTGAGGTTTACTTTATGTCCTCCTATCTGCTCTGATTTAGAATTATGCATTTCAAAATATGTTGAATATTTACAAATCCTGTAGTTTGGGGGAATACACAAGCAAGTTCACAGGCTGTGTGTGCAGTGTGAGGGATGCAAGCTGACTGAAACAGACGTTCATATCTCATGCTGCAGAAAAATGTATCACTCAATGTAGTTTGATGTCTTGTATCTCTTATCCTAAAATCTTACTCGAACCAGAGAATGTATCAGAAACTGCAGCTCAACTGATATAAAGCCACATGTATGATCACCACAATTAACTGGATTACATGACAGTGTTTGTGGTCTAACAAAGAGCCTTGCATTGACATTTGAACAGCTTGCTACAAGGTCATCTGGCTGTGTTTTCCGCAAATCCAGACACTGGCATTCGCTAGACAGGATCGACCAATTACTGTAAATACAATTTAATCTTTATTGCCACTGCAGTAATTTACCTTTGCTTACCAATTGTAAAACACACAGATAAAAGGAGGCACTGAGGGGTCAACTTTGTTTGAAGGTACTCAGCGCTCAGACGGCCTGTGAACGCTACGGGGCTTTTATCGGCCACCAAACAAGTAAATAAAGCAGAAGCAGGCAGCTGTATTTGCATTCTAAACACTCTAACAATCAGCCGGTAGTGATATCAAAGCAACTCCGCAATGCCCCTTGATCTAGTTTTGAATTCGGCATGAAAAATCCTGCATTTACAGATAAAAATAAACACTTACATATCTGAATGTTCCTATTTTAGCTAATGTGAACCAGATCACCCGACATACTAGTTTGTGTTTGCGTGAAGGGATGAATGGGATTTCTCTGCACGCCTCAACTCATCTGAGGGAATATTTGAGAAACATGAATTATGGATCGGGTGACGTGCACGGATACAGCAGCTCCGGTAATAAAGCCTGCAGAACAACTGGATAGGCTACATATTTAAATAGGCTACTTCCTTTGTGGTCATGTCATCTGGGCATTAAAGATTCAGACGTTGTGATAGCCTAACATTAGGGGGGGATTGCAGGGTGAGTGGGTTGGAGACGGGGGAGCATTATCCGACCAGCATCACCAGGCTGACGCTCGCGGGAAACCGGAGCTGCGAAGGCAAGGCTGATAAGCTGGGAGCATAAGCTGTGTGTGTGTGTGTGTGTGTGTGAAGTGTCCATAATACCCCTACAAATATTTTATATATAGTTATTTTTTTATGTTAATGATGCAATAATATTCACAGGCCATTTGTTCAGCTTGAGTCACATTCAGTGGAGGGAGTTTTCATTAATTCACCATCAGAAGCATCAAAACTACAATGCAGATCGTGTAATAACACACCGTCATGAGATTCAACAACTCAGTGTCGCTTTAATTTAATGTTTCTCTTTCTGCTCCATTTAATCCCTCTGCCTTCCTCCATCCTTATCCATCTGTGCCACCAGACTATAGACGTTGACCCAGGCTATAACTTACCAGAGGGGAAAACAAGGCCGGTGCATCCTATTTAATCCTCTGATATATCACTGTTGACCAAGACCGTTCATTTAATCACACACCAGGAGCGGCATCACTGGAAACGCAACACCAGGCCAAGGTCTTGGCTGTCATTAAAGCACTAAAAGAATATGTCAGCCTTTTGCGCCGGCCAGTTCTTAGATCCCCTTACTGCAAGGTGCCCAGGTGATTGGTAGCAGTAGCACCTCTTTGGTTTCAAGGTTTTGTGTGTGTTTGCATGTGTGTGTGTTACACAAGTGTGGTACAATGTGAACAGTATTTCTAAGTATTACTAAGAGAGTTTTGCTCAGCACAGACTCAGGGGTTACTCACTTGCTGCTACATCTTCTGCTGCTTTAGATCATTTGCCATCATTTCCTTGCTCTATTAACTTTCTGTCATTCTCCTCCAGAGCGTTGTGTTTTGTTGGCTCCGTGCTAATGACTTGTCCTTCAAACAGCAGATTGGGTGTTAGTGTAGTTGCTCCGCCTGGAAAATCGAAATAAATCTTCTCTGAGGTGATCTGTTGGAGCGTGCAACTGCTCAGGTACTGCAGGTCCTCAGGAAAATAATTTAAAATTAGTTTTAAGTTTCACTCTTTGTGTCTTTGTTTGGCCGGGGGAGAATTTGCCTCTCGACAACATTCACGGTGTTTACTTTGAATCACTGGAGCAGCGTGTCCTCTCCAGTTACATCCAGCGTGGCCAGAGCAGAGAAACACCGCCACCTCCTTTTGGTGTGTTTGTGACAACACACACTTTCTCACTACTGTGTAGCGCTCGTTGAAGGCCACAGCAGGTTCAAGCCAACACAGCTAAATGATGATGTCACAAACCCATACACAGCTTTGATCATTTGATTATGCAATGAAAGACAGAGTTGTGTTGACTGATGCATAATGGGTTATGCAAGAAATGATTGTCTACATATAAACCATTGTATAATGTGTGGTGTGTGAGTTACTGTATATGATGTGAACGATGTAATGGCCACCTGGCGGATCCTCTGGGCAACCTGAACCATAGATTCAATTAAATAAATTCTGACAGCTATGTGTGAGAGTTCCATATGCTCAGGATGTGCCCAGAGAAACAGATGAAGCCGTGAGCGGCAGCACAATCTCAGATGCAGTTTAATTAGCTCAGCCTAAATTAGACCAATGGTGACAGCACATTATATAACTATCAGCCAATAGACGACACACGGAGTACAATGGAGCTCTTACTATTTAATCACATACATTTTTTAGAATACTTCATATTTCATTTCAGGATATGAAAAATGTGAATATTTGGTTGAAGTCTATTCATAGTGGGCCTGCCAAATGTGCTCACTACATTCTATTCTTTCTCTCATCAGAATCAGTCCAGTTTAAGATCTTAGCACATCATCAAACACTGAATGAAGGTGTTTCAAGTTTGTTCTACTATTAGCTGTTGTATTGTTGGAAGTCAAAAAGAACACACACCATTTCCTCTGGACCCCCAGTCTATACATTATAATGTCTCATTCACTGATTCATCCAGCTGAGGAAGACTCATAACTCCACTCCCCCCCTCTCCCCCCTTCCTATGTGGAGCAGGTCCAACATGCTGTTTGCTGTTTCGCTCTTTGACTAAGCACCAAAAAGTTCCATGTTTCATTCATCAGAACATGGTGTGCTACAAAATGACTGCTAAACGAAAAACATCATACTTTAATCAAATTAAAGAGCGTTGAGAGGAAATAAATCGATTTGGGATTTGAGCTAATATCTTACAAGCAAAACCATTTTGGGCTTAATCCCTCTTGTGCAGCGTCATCGCCACAATCCGCACTGCTGCTGCTGATCAAAACAATTACTGTGAACAGTCATCTGGAGAGGCACGAGTAAAGCGTTTCCGGATGTGATTCTTCAACTAAGTAATTGAACAAAGTCTCATTAGGACAAAACAATATTTATGCCCTTTGAAGCAGTATGAACAATTGTGCTGTCCTCCCTTCTGTGCCGTTTGTATTCTTGTCTAAAACAGGAAGTGATCATCGTTTGTTTAAATGATATGAATGAAGTTTCTTATAAGCGCAATGTTTAGAATTCCAGCTGGCAAACTCTGTTATGTCCATCTAAGCTGAGGGCAACATTCATCTCTAGCAGTTCCCCTTCACAAATATGTAGTCTCATCTGATCTGTTGAGTACTGAGGCCAGCATAACGTGGGTTTAATACACTATACATTTGTTTAAAGGTTACAGAACTTCAGAAATTACTTTGAGAACACAGTGATGATGCAGAAAGAATCAATAGTTTTGATCTCGGATTTATATTCGGCATGTGGGGGCTTTAATGTTTAATGCTAAACATACTGTATGAGCGATGACATCATTTATGGGTTTTTCACAAAATCTTTAGCAGCTCTATCTCATCCTCACATTAGCAAAGCAATCGGTCTGTCCGCCTGAGGAGATTGATGTCTGCGTCAGAAAACAGAAATGACCACAGTCCAACAAGGTCTAAAAATAGATGCTGCAGCCAACACACGTCTGTCATCACTCGACACGTGAGCATGAATGGCTAATCATTATTCATTGATAAAACACGCGGGAGGGGAGATGACAGAAGTAGAATTATATTGATAAACACCCTCGACGTTTCCTTGCAACGTGTTTGGAGAGATGCAGCGACACAGAGAGACTAAAAAGCTTTGTGGTTTCCATGCCTGAAGGCTGGACTTTCATCTGGTGAGGGCTGAGGAATATGACAAAACAGCAGATGGAGAGAAATATTGTCTTCCTTAGTTGCACAAGAGAAGTTAGTGAATTTGGGGATTGAACAGAGCAGAAAGTACAGTTTGAAATCATTAACAATAAAACTGACAAGACATGGAATGAAAAGCTGGAGGCTGAGTGATGAAGGGTCTTGTGGACGAGTTACTGGTCAGAAATGGGGTCTAGCTTCTCGTGACATGCAGCACATGCAAGTGCTATTTGCGGTTCAGTGACGTTACATCATGTTACATGATTTCTTGGCAGTGAAGTCTCGTCAAAGTATTTCTTCTCCCCTAGTGCAGCTTTAACTTAAATGCGTCACTTCGGCACTGTATTGCTGTAAACCGTCGGCCCCGGTTAGAGCCGGGCTCCATTAGCCACGTTTTCCTGTGATGGCTTTCAACGCAGTGACGCCAAACCTGAGCTGTTAGTTACAGAAAAGGCTTTGCTTACAAATTGTCATCCAGAAGATTGTTAATGGATGAATGTAAGTGTTAATGGATGGTAAAAGCTCCCTGTAGATACATGTTTTCTTACCGCCACCACAGAGGCCAGAGACAAACCGGGATAGAAATGTGTGTTTACATGGGACACAGCAACAGGTGGTTTGGTTTAGGACATCAATAGTAAGAGATTATCATTCAGGATATTCATTGTCATGTTGCCTGTCAGGACCATTACAGATGTTATCTAATGTTATCTTGTTATGTAATGTTATCTAAAGTTTAGTATTGGCTGATCTTGCCAAGGTTGCTGAGGTTTGCGATTCGTTTTATCACTGAAAGATCCAGAGCCTGCATGGTTCCATTCATGCCATCAGGGTGTTTTGTTCCACTCTTTGTTCATAATTACCCATAGACAATGTGACATGCATACTTTGCTTATATAATAATGTTTTCCACTAATTGGACATCTGGGAACAAAGGAAACCCAGTTAATTTGTTCAACCCATACTTGTCATCGTCACTCAGGCAAAGTGTGAACTCTCCGCTGTTTGCATTTAATGAGGAAAAAGGGAATGCGTCACTACTTCACATATATGCTACAGCTGATTGTGTGCGTCCGAGATAAAAGTTGAACAGAACAGCCACAACTTCATACCTCCACCAAGGCTCCAGTTGACTCTGCAGGGGCTTCCTCCTGCTCCTCTTAAGCCCCGCCCTCCTGCAGCTCCTCTCACTCCAGTCAGCATGAGCCAGCTGTTCCCGCCTGTATACCTGCCACACCCACAGGCCCGCCCGCTGCATCACCTGTCAGCCAATCAGTGGCCAGCCTGCTCATCCTGCCACACACCTGACTCTAGTTTGCTCATTACCTCCTCCAGTCTAGTCACTCAGTTGCCTTTGTTGTCGCCAGGTGGTAGTTTGTGTGCGTTTGCTGCTTGTATCCTGCCTGTTTGTTATGCTGCCTTCTTTGGGTGCTTCTGTACCTTTGCCTGGTCAGTTTGATGTTTTGGTTTTGACAATTGGAACAGACTGTTTTGCTCTGCCTGCTCATCCCAGTAAAGATCACTATTTTTGACTCAATCCCTCATTAGTGCCACCGTTGGATTAGTGTCTTTTTAATCATACTGAGTGCACACGTTCACCATGTTTGCTTACAGTAGACTAATGAATTCATGAAATATGGAACGTTTAGAAGAATGACACACCCATTCAACTTTGAGTCTTGTTTCTGACATTTCTACACTAAAGCTTTGTTTGATCCGTGTGATTGGTTGGATAAAGCTGGTGTTTGACGTTTTACTTTAGAAGAAAACGTTCTTCTCAGTGCAAAGGCAATGAGACGTCTGCTCGTGTGTGTGTATGTGTGAAATGCCTCCTTGTGGAGCGCGGAGGCACTGGAGGAGGAACCAGGGGGGCCGGGTTAAGGGGAGTAGTTGGGGGGTGAAACAGGAAAGAGGAGCGCTGTGTGAGGAGAGGATGATGCCGGGAGGTGGGAGCGTCCGAACATCTAAAGAGGAGGAGGCGGGGAGAGAGAGAGATAGAGAGACGGAGAGAGAGAGAGTGTGTGTGTGTGTTCAGGATGAAGACTTAAAAGAGTGTGATTGCTTTCCTTCTTAAATAAGGACCTCGGAACATCCAGCGGCAGCGCGTAAGGAGGAGACAGGCGCGGTGAAAGTGAGTCCCGGCGCACCGGAGAGACGCGGCTCCGATGAGCAGGAAGAGTTTGTCCCAGCACCCGAGGAGAGGACAGCTCCGTCCCGCCTGTCCGGACCTCCCGAGCGCCAACTCCTCGCAGACCCCCATGTGAAACAAGTCCCGGGAACAAGTCCGAAGCATCCACAGAGCCTGAGAGACCCGTGAGCTCAATATGTACCAGGGGCATTTACAGGTAAGAACACGCCGCCTCCGTGGGCTCAAACCAGGGTGGCACCTTTACATCCAGCGTGTCAAGGGCATTTGTACACAAGACAGATGTGTGAGGAGGAGGAGGAGGAGGTGATCAGGTTCAAGCTCGGCACCAAAGTAGAGATCTATGATGTTAGAGGAAGAGAGGAAAGCGCGTTTATCACTTAGTTGGCCGCAGCTTTTAGTATTATTATGGTATTCGCGGAGGAAACGGAGAGGCAAGCGTGCGCACGTATAAGTGTGTGTGTGATGTGTGTGGCTTCCGAGCGTAAATATATGGTTTAATCAGGGCAGCCAACTGGCACCAACAACAACAACAAACAGTTTTTTCGCCTCTAATACGTACGTGACGTACATGATGACGTCAGAAAGCTACATAATATTCTTGTGTTACATCAGGGGGGTAGAGATACATAAACACTAGAGATTAAAGAGGAAAACACAGAGAAAATAGGATAAATCACATTCTGGAAAGTCTTAAGTCATGTCTCAGCTACCTCTCTGAGTGTGTGTGTGTATGTGTGTGTGTTTAACAAGAAACAAAAAGCAAGGCAGTGAAATTGAGGCTCAGTTTAATCATACATTGTCTATGAAATGATTGATATTTCAGGCTTGAGCTGTAAACAACACTCCTCTCTGTGTGAATAATGATTCCCTCCTCCTCCTCCTCCTCCTCCTCCTCTAATCTAGATGCACGGATTGAAATGAATACCGCCAGTTGACAAAGATACTTCAGCTTGCAGACACTTGATTATGTAATAAAACACTGGAGTCCAGAGCATCGAAGGACCAGAATTTAATATTTCATGACATATTACGCCAGCAGCTGTCAGTTGGCAGCTGTTGCCTGGACGATCTCTGTTATATTTGTAAATTTAAAGCCAGAGAGTGACATATTCTCTCTTTTGTCCATGTCACTGTTTTCCACATCTCATTCTCTATGTTTAACCAGCACAATGCATTTGCCGTCTCATGTGTGTCACATTATTCTCCACCTTGCTGGGATCCCAATTAAACAATTAGCCGCTTACTCCCCAAACCATTTTATGCAGCTAATTTAGCAGCAAATGTCCAGTGACTTCAAAGCAGATGCCTTATGGGTCTGTAATGGATCTCCTCGCTGTTAGAGATGCATTTTTCTTCATCGTGACGACACGCCCTATTAGTCTCAAGTGTGTGCGTTGTGTGTGTAAGTGCTGGAAAAGGAGTCGGTGTATAGGTTTCCAGTTTAAGCAGTTATATCTTGTTAGTTTTGTTATTGTCTTCATTCTATCTGTGTGAAGGCAACACTTTGTGGCTGTGATTCCTTCTTATTGTTTCAGTTCCAGTACACGGCGCTTTGAGAATTATTGAAAATAGCCATTTGAGCCTTAAATGAGTCCGATTGACTCCTCGCACTGAAGCCTTTCTGCAGTTCACTTTGCTGGATCTGAATGGAAGCTTAGGGCACTGAACCTGGAGAGTGTGTGTGTGTGAGTCTTGTTTCAGCCGTCCTTCATTGTGTTGAATTTGTAAGACGCTTCTCTGTACTTCTTGATGTAACAGAGTTGATGAATTGACCAAGAATGTGGCTCATCATCATCATCATCAGAGCCGCCCCCCCCCCCCCCCCCCCCCCCCCCCCCCCCCCCCCGCGTCCTTCCTCCACATAGACACGCTCGTAAATCCGTCTTTATCCGGCAAACACAGAGCAAATAATGCAAAAATGCAAAAAGCACAATGTTGGGTTGGCCTGTCTTCCAATTTCTGCAAACCTGCTGACTTGTGCCAAACATATTCTCTATTCATATTCTCACACACCCCTATCTGTGTCTGTAGTATATAAAGCTTACCATCTGCGTTAAAGAAAGCCCATTGTGTTCCAGTTTTATCTGCTTACCAAGCAATTATAAAGTGCTGACTGAGATCGATACAGTTAAAGAAAGGGAGTTGAGGGAGAGAGGATGTCAGCCTCTGTGCTCCTTCTGTCGGAGTGTACAGGGGTGCAACTCAAGATGCTGGGAGTCGAGCTGATTCAGCACCGCATCTCATCTTTATCAAACCAAAAGCCAGAGGAGCTGTTGTTGCTGTCTGTACGCTGCATATGTTTGCTCTGATGTCAGAGAAACATGACAGGAAACCCTGACATCCCTCAGATTGCCACTTTTTTTCCCTTACTTTTTTAGCATTGTAGACCTCTGTGTAGTTGTTGTGTGTTTTCCGCCCTGGAGCTGTATTCATATTCCCAGCGATTAAGTGCAGAAGTGTTTGTACTGTGTGTATAAATGACACCCTTGCTTAATGGAGGTGAAGCTCCAAGGCCTTTGGATATTTGCTCTGTTGAGCACAACATGATTGCTTAATTTGATTACCTTATTCCCCCCCCCGGGAACATCTCGGATATCTTGATCAGAAGTAGATCAAGTCCCTCAAGATCTTAGCTGTTCATGAGAGCATTTTCATTAAGCTTCTGGTTTGTTGGCTCAAGGATGGTTTGTGTTTAGGACAGTGATGTAGGAACTGAGATCTTCTGAATGGTCCTGCATTTTCTGTTTTGGTGTTTTGTAAATTTCTGGCAACTCTGCGTGTCCCTTTGGTTTCTCTTCATCATAATCAAGAGTTGTCGTCATCCTTTCTCTCTTATGCTAGCGTTCCCATTTCCCATACTGACCTGATTTTAGAGCCAGGCTACACGTTCTTGGCAACTGCTGACACATTGCAATGTAGTTAATGAGCTGAGAGGTTTTGGCTGAAATGCTAAATAATGAGTCCAAAGGTTTAGAAATATTCCAGCCAATGCAAAAAGCAAGTAAAGCAGGAGTGAAGTCCTCTGAAGTGCTGTCACAGACTAGTAGTCAACTTACTGTTAGAGTAAGGCAATCAAGATGAATCAATAAGTCAACATGCACAGTGACAGAGCGTTGACACCAGCAGAGTCTATGTGAGCATGTGCTTACACAATCAATCATAGTCAGGCAGGTTACCGCTCATGGATGTTGACCTCTGGATTAACAGGACTAAAGCTCCTCTTTTATTTACTGTTGCTCTGATGCTTCCGTCAAATCCTCTCCCACCGACACGTTGGTCCACTTCAAGGCACGACAAAGGGATCCGGCTTTTTTCCTAGCAAGCTTTTTCAGGTCTTCTTGATTTAATGAACCGTGGTCTTGATTAAAAGCGATTTAATAGGCCTGCCTATTTCAGGACCCAGGATAATGAGTGAAATCAGGTGGTATGCGGCAGGAATGAAAGCTCTGCAGACCGTGCCGCTCGCCTTGCTGGAGAAGGCGGCGGTGAAAGCGACCCCACGGTGATCGGCGTCATCTGAAGCAAACCAATTAATGTTTCGGAGCCTGATCTAAGAATTGTGTGAAATGACCACAACGCCATTAATTGCAAACAGTGTGGCAGAGTAATAAAAGCTGAGGAATTGCTCTTCATTCAACAGCGACTTCATCATTATCTTCCCCCATCATCATGTCAACAACATCCAAGTCTGATTAATAACTAATGATGGCTGTTAGTAGAGTTTGGAGTGACGTCCTCCTCCTATCGTTACCATCTAGTGCCGCTCTAAATCGTCTCTGTTCTAAGTTGTTATTTCAAGGATAAACACACGGAGGCTGCTGAACACTGATTTATAATGTCGGTAAAGAATACAAGTCACAACCAAAACAAACTCTCCCTGAATGAATCCTCTTTTGTTTGGGGTTTACTAGATGAATGCCTTGCCGATGCACAGATGAAAGGAAACTCTGCCCCTACTGGTGTGTGATAATATTACATTTTACAGTTCAGCTGATCCCCATCTGACATTCTGAGCCTCCCCCCAGGGTGCTGAGGACTTTTCCAGCCTGGATCTGACATTGAAATGTTGTATTTTTGGTGAGCTTTGTGTTGCTTTCTTGTGTGTTGTTTGTCGAAGAGAAGCTGAACTTAACTGAACTGAGCTGCAGCAAACTTCAGTTACATTAAATCAATGTGTCAGTGTGATTAGCTGCATGACTGACATCACAGCTTGTAGAATAGAATAGAATCTTTATTGGGTCGGGGAGCATGATGGGCATCTCTCTTTCTCCTTGGTATGGAGCTTTGAGAAGCTTGTGAGGCTTTGAGAGCAGACTATGGTGGACTAGGATGGATTCAAGCAAACATCAGCAGCGATCTTCATAAAAGCTGATTTAGGTCGTTGGGTTTTGTCTGAATAGCTTGAAGTAAGCTTGTGTTTGAACATCAGCACAGCCAGTTTGTCATCTATTTTCATTTTCTTAATACAGTGCCTGCTCTCTGACCATTAGACTCTTTCTAGATCTCCGTAAGGATTAGTTTTACGAAAGATAAATAAAACATTGACTACATGTATGTGTGTGTGTGTCATAGTGTTTTGCTAAATTTGTGTGTGATTTTATGTATGCATGGGCGGGTGTGTGTGTGTGTGTGCCTCAGCATGCATGCATGCAGAATCTTTTATTCTGGTTCTGTGCTTTCCTGTGTCTGTTTGATGTGATGAAACCCAGCAGCCACCAGGTAGCTGCTTTTGAAAGGCCACTAGCCCACATCAGTGTGGGCTGCTGGCCACCAGCCAGGTGCTGGGATGGACAACATGCCAGTGTCAAGCTCTCATCCCTGCTGTCTAATCCCTGGTTCATATTCTGATTTAACAAAGCAGACATAAAATCCGGAGCTTTGATGGGATTGAAGTGATGCGAATGATTTCCCTGCACGTCATCCACATGATGGTTACATGTTTCAATGGGACCTCAATTAATATGCATGTATACGTATGCATATTCATTTATTTATGCATATTATATGCATACTAGCGGCTGTGTTGGTCACTAGCTGCCAATGATCCTCTCATATACTTGATGGACCAAGTCTGCCCAAATATTGATTACAAAATAATATTGTTAGTGTATAATTATTGGTTATCTGTGAAGCCATTCATCAACTTGTCAGGTGAGCATGCAGATGCACTCAAGAATGAAACAAATCCATCCATCCTTTCTGGTCTGAATATACCATCTGGAAAATCCCTTTATGAAGAATTTGGAAGAGATTGCAGTGTTTGGATGAACACATATTCATCCTCGGGAGACAAAATACATGTTTGTCTTCATAGCCACAGATTTATGACTGTTTATCATTTCCAAGATAATAACTTATTTATCCAATTGACACTTGAAGTATGATAGAATGCTGATCGTTATATCTTCTAAAATGTCCAGACCCTCAATGTTACCATACTTGATATGTACAATATTGCTGTGTCATCTATTCATGTGATATGTTTCTGCATGAACCAAGATGTGGGTGGAACCTAATGTGTCAAGGGGGGATCTGACTGTTCTTCTCTTTATAGCCTGATGTATATATCTGTCTATATGAGGAAGAAGCTTTCATCTGACATCACATCTTGTTGTTTCATTGAACTGTTTTGGTCTGGGATGATCGAAGTGACTTTGTCTTGTTTCCTGATGGTAAAAGTAATGGAATGCAAACCTTGTGTAACATTACAGGTTTCAGAATGAATGTCATGGCCGACACACACACACACACACACACACACACACACACACACACACACACACACACACACACACACACACACACACACACACACACACACACACACACACACACACACACACACACACACACACACACACACACACACACACACACACACACACACACACACACACAGCAAATGTCAACACAATGCAGCAAGGTTTCTCAAACAATGAGCCTGTATTTTGGAAGGGATGAAGTCCATGTGAAACACAGGATTTCACAGATTCACAGCTCTACAGCACATCATCCTCTCTGTTAGATTTCCTCTGGGCTCCTTTTCTGCTCAGAGTCTGTTAACACGGCGGCCCCTTCCAGCCCCACACGGAGGGTCCCAGGAGCGGCTGTACAAAGCCACAATTCCCTTCTCATAAAAATAGGACAGGCCTCAGCATCTCCTTTACTGGGAGAGGAGGCCTGTGGAGAACAATGGCTGGCCCATCCATCTCTCTCGCCCGGCCCATTCATAACCGTCATCTCTCACCTGGGAATTAATTTGCCCCAGAAACCAAGCGTCCCAGTGCTGGAGTGGGGAGAGCATGCGTTCTGCCCTCCAGGGGATAGACTGCACGGGCTCTCATGGATGAAATGTGTAGATAAACAAATGTGCACTGCACTTTGGCAGATGTGAGAAGCTTTCACCCTAAAACATAGAGGGATTGTCAGGTTGTGGGTTAATGCAGTGTCACTATAACATTTCAAATGATAAAGGAGCTGTGTAATGTGCTCCTATAGGACTCTCCATCAGAGAACTAACAAGAGGCAGCGTTGGAAATAGGAGCATATTCAAAAGTGTGCTGTGTAGCCGCACAAGAGATGGGATTTGTTATTCCACGCATCATGTAGTTATGATTAAGTGCATGTCTTTGTTTTGGCTCACAACCTATTTTTCCACCTCATATTTGGATTAACAGACTCTTGACATTTGCCTCTAGATTGCAACTTGGCAACCTGAAATGTCTGCCCTCTCTCTCACACACACATGCACCCACACACACAGTTGTTGATGTTGCCCAAATAATTGCTGGCAAACACACTGCAAAATCAAATTTTCCGTATAATGGGAGTGAATTACCACGTGCACACAAATCCCAATAACAAACCTCCTAACCCTTTCATAAGCATGGCCATCATCACTAATGATCAGTCAATACTTCCCTGCGCCTCTTGCAAACAAGCACAACCCAGCAGGAGGCTGTTTGCAGAGAAGTCAAAATAATGTAGCACAAAGTGAAACTGCTGTAATTTCGACTCAACTGAAACCTTTTACAGCCCAAAACCATAATTTGTCTCTCCCAAGCCCTTTTAGCCATTTTAGAGACGTGAATGCTTGATGTTGTTTGTAAATGTTGACATCAAGGTTGGGGTGTGGATGAGAATGAAGTTGTGACAGCTCTTGATTGCTTTAGTGCTTTGGATTGAGACGATTATAGCACTTTTACTTTTTCCTCCTGAATATTCTGCAGGATAGGAAGTGTAGAACATTTGGACGTGGACGTCAGATAGTGGAGAAATTGCTTCTCAATCAGTCTTCTGCACACATGGAGTTCATTCAAAAAGTGAACTGAAAATCAATGAAGTAAGCAATGAAGCAAAGGCTGCATTGTACCAATTTTTGTTTCACTAAAGGCCACAATTGGTCCATTAGTAGGACTACAAAAGGGAATTCAAAGCATAAAGTGCTCTGGGCTTTATAAAAGGATATGAGTGACTGTGACAACTGAGAGCAGCCGCACAGTGAAATAATTAAGATGACATATTGTATTTTCTCTCTGCCCATATTGAGAATGATTAATATTCTATTTAGGGGAGTATGCTGTTTGATTTTCATGGTGCCATTGTCTGAAGAATGAAAGGGAAAAATGTGCAGCACTTCTAAAAATACATTTAAGATATGCAATTAATGAATTCCCTGGCAGAAGTTGAGGACTGGGCTGCAGAGGGGAGCGCAGAGAGGAGAGAGGCTCAGGATGTACAGATGGGACGTATGGAGAGTTCAAGGATACACCAGCTGAGAGGGCCTGAGGCAGGAAGGCTTAGTGAGCAGAGCAGGACCAGCTCCTCACCTGGAGCTCTCCCACTGGCCCACAATCTGACTGTGTGTGTGCCCATAAGATTATGTGTAGTTCCTCTACATGCATGTTCTGCATGCCAGCCTGCGTATGTGTGTGTATGTGTCTGCGTGACAATGGACACGCAAGCATGTTCACACGAGTGTAGCTAATGAGGTAAGGCATGGAATTGTAATTTATTCTTCCACATGACGGGAGCTTGGGTGCCGTGCTCCTTGGTTTCTCTGCACTCCAGCCACGGAAGATGTTGCTTGGCTATCATGTGGATACATTAAAATGTGTGATGGGGTTGTCACGATTAATCGATTATGATCAGCTACATGTTAATGATTATCGGGCAAAGATGGCTCCTGACTTGGCACCAGTCTTCCCCACAGCAACAGAACACAGAGAGGAAACACCACAGTTGTATAGAAACATATGAAGAACTTTATTCTCCCTGATGCTTTAGTTGGTAATGACTAAATTATGTTTGGATTTAGAAGTCTGTCTGCTTTGAGTTATATGGTTAATTATATGATATCAACACTAGTGCCTGGCCTGAATCATCAGAGTTGAATGGGAGCAGGTAGCGCTAGTTTTATAGTTCATTATAGAAAGGTTAACACACACAAGCCATGAACGAGACGACAGTAGGACTGTAGAGCAAATATGAAAGAGAAAGTCTAGTAGTTCAATATGATGTAATATTTTTTGTTCTTCAGAAGCAAGGCAGAGTGTGTGCTGTACTGTATATAGGACACACAGAAGAGAGGAAGAGAGCAATGCTGACATAATCACAACGACAAAGAAACATCTCACTGTGCGTCCCTGTTTAGAAGGAACCCAATCATTTCTACAACTCTCTCTGCTCCTGGCAAGACTAACATTGTTCCATTGTTTCATCCAATTCATTTCGGCCTGAGCACAATCCATCACTGACAGAGGCAACCCAACTGTGGTGTGTGTGTTTGTGTGTGTGTGTTTGAGCGTCTATGTCCCATTGAAGCAGGTGTGCTTGTGTCATTAGGTACTTCCTGTCTATTTTAATGTCTGCTTTGAATAATAGAGATGCATAATAGAGATAGCATTGCTATTGTTGGGCAATTTATAGTCACGGATTCCCCTTAACTGAACTTACGTTTACTAACACAAGTCCTCTGAGACATAATGTAGTTACTTTACATTAAATTATACATGTTAGATCAGCTACACAGTTATGATGTACAGTTTCAAATACAAGTCGTCCCTCCACAGCCCTCTAATCAGGCTCGATGCTCATTACAGCTAATATTCCCACGTCTGATTGATCACAAGTATTGCAAGACAAATTTGTTGTGTTCATCACAACTTCATGTGATCACAGCGTTTTGAGTTGAATGAGTGGACTGAGGTTTGGTCGTGTTTGTCCTTGATCAACAGCGTTTGTTTTCAAACCTTGAATGCCAAATAGGATTTGTGTTTGTTTGCTCTTAATTAGGATGTGGATAGAGTAGAAGAAAGAGAAGAGGATTCCTTCAGCACGGTGTCCTTGGTGGCAAAAGGAAGCTGTGTGTTAACACAGAAGAACAAGGGCAATCTGATTGATATTTCTATGAAGAAAATAATTCCTCAGTTCGTCATTGAAAGAGAGCTAGAAGATGTTTTGATTGTGAATTCAAAAGTGTGTGTGTGTGTGTGTGTGTGTGTGTGTGTGTGTGTGTGTGTGTGTGTGTGTGTGTGTGTGTGTGTGTGTGTGTGTGTGTGTGTGTGTGTGTGTGTGTGTGTGTGTGTGTGTGTGTGTGTGTGTGTGTGTGTGTGTGTGTTCTGGCCACTGCAGCAGCAGTTAGGGGTTAAGTACCCTGCTCCAGCTCACCTTGACGGCAGTTTGTGAAGCTCTCCTCAACTTCCAACTCATCACTTCTCCTGTGCAGGGATTAGAAACGGTGACTTTCATCGTGGTAAGCCTGGCTCGCTTAGGCCCAACGTCAGGGTGTGAAGAGGCACACTGGAAATTCATGAGGTGAAAAGTCAGCAGTCATTTGCAGAAAGGGAAGCAGATGTCAAAGTACCAAGATGCTCCATTAAAGCTGCAGAAGCGTGTGCAAGTCTGTGTGTGTGGTGGTGGGGGGGTGCGCACATCTGTTTGCATAAGGATGGAAGGATATTTAAAGGGCCTGTAGTTGATTGAACACAGTAATACAGTACACACACACACACTCGCATGCCATACATTTTCCTGAGATTTTAATTTGTTGTTTGAACCTCCAAGAGGGCAAAATGTTAAATATTCCAATATTCTCCCCAACCTGAGCTCTCACTCTGCTCTGTGTTTTAGTGTGTGTGTGTGTATTTTCTGGCAGTGTACTTCACTTTTAATAATTTATTAGAAGTTCGGCTCTTAAATTATGCTGAGACTCATTTACTTCTAAAATAGCAGATGATAAAGTGATGTTGCGTAGAGATGTGAGTCAGCTCCTAGCAGGCTGCGGTCCTTCTCCTCTTCTCTCTGACAGTTTAGCAGCATGGGAGCACAGGGGGGACAGACTGTCACACACTGTTACGCTTTGCAAAAGCAAGACGGAAGAAGGCATGACAACGACTCGACAGGAAACTCTGGAAAACTTGGAAGAGTTTGGGTGAGTGTGTGTGTGTGTATGTGTGAGAGAGAGGGAGAGAAAGAGATGTTAAGTGTGAAACTTTAGTGCGGTAGGTTAATTCAGTTTTCCAGTATTTTTAACGACACATAAGAGGATTGTTTTAAATGAATGAATGGTAGTGAGAGCACAGTGAGGCTCATTTAAGGAGGATCCTGTCCCGTCCCGTTGTTCCAGCTTGTGAGAGATATAAGGGCTGCATGTCTGTGGCACTTAAGGGTTTTTCCTCAGGCTTGGCACTGCTGTTTCTTTACCAGCACGACAGAGAAGGAAATCTGAGGAAAAGGTCACAGAAAAAAACGTGGACACAATTGGGCGCAGTCAGCCGTTGAAACGTTATTCTCTTAAAAAAAAAAAAAGAGTCAAAAATACTTTCCAGAATTGAAAGCAGAGTTAATTCCAAGCTTAACCTCTGGCGCTTTAACTCACTGGAGAGATTTTATACATTTTCCCCCATGATGTTGCTTTATGGTACAAATAATGAACTTGTTGGCCGGTTCAAACTGAAATGAAAGAGCAATCCATCTGTCTGGTTGTCATCAACACTACTGAGGAGACATTTTCCAGCCTTGAGCAAAACCTCCCAAGGGCACAACCTTTCTACTCTGCCTATCTGCTCTCCCTCGCCTCGTGTGCACTCAAGATTGGTACCATGTCAATTAAAGCCTGTCCTCCAGCTATCATGCACCCCGGGGTGGTTAGAAAGGCTGTCAGGGAAAAGGTCAGCCAGATCCTTAACCATGGTGCAAAGAGACAGAGAAATAAAAAACAGGGAGAGATGAGAAACTGCTTTGAGATGACAGACAGACAGGCTGGACGGAACCCATAGGGGCACCGCATCATTATCTATTCAAAAGAAGTTCACAAAAATGCATCAATACTCAATACACGTAGAGTTGAAGTAGGATGGATGGATGTCTTCATTTTCCGCATACAGTTTCCTATATTTGAGGCTTCATCCCTGGCTGGAGACGCACCGGGAAATGTCAATACCTGAAACTTTCTGTTACGCGACGAGGCTGTGTGTGTGTGTGTGTGTGTGTGTGTGTGTGTGTGTGTGTGTGTGTGTGTGTGTGTGTGTGTGTGTGTGTGTGTGTGTGTGTGTGTGTGTGTGTGTGTGTGTGTGTGTGTGTGTGTGTGTGTGTGTGTGTGTGTGTGTGTGTGTGTGTGTGTGTGTGTGTGTGTGTAATCCTTCCATACTTGAATGGATCAGGATGGAGTTGATGTTGTCATCGTCTCTGCACTCATGGCTCCTCTGTCACTTTTAGTGCTTGCATCCTCTTCTTTGTGTGTGTGTGTGTGTGTGTGATGGCTCTTCTCATTACTTTTAGACTTGGATGTACTGTATATTGAAACTTCTAATTAGCATCTCGAAGGCAACCTGAGCAATATAAATGATTTTCTATCACCTCGTCGCTGCTTATTATATGGCATCATCTTTTATTTTGTAAATGAAAGCTCTCAGTGTTTTGCCCACAACAGAGGAAGCCTAAAGCCTTTGAAGAGAAAGGTAATGCACCGTGTTTCACCGCGCTGCTGGCTGCCTCGTTAATGGACGCCAGCTTTAATAGACTTCTAGAGAAAAAAGGTATATTTGGAAGAGACGAGATGGCTGCTGCCTCTTCACATTGTGCTCGTTATTGTTTTTAATGCTTATTCCATACAATAAGTAACTCAAACTCTTAAGCCAGACAGACAGACTGGAGACAGACTGGAGACAGAAACTCTCCAGACTGGCTGAGGGTTGAAATGGTTGCAAACAAAGACATGGATGGTGTGATTACGTGGAGCTCACAGCCCCTTGTGTAATCAAGACTGCTGCACACGTATAATGTGTGTGTGTGTGAAGAGCCCCGCTGACTTTACCCCCCCAACACACACTCTACCACCACTGCACTGTAGATGGCCGGTGAAGAAATCGGGCTTTAGGATGATTTTTTTTCGCCCATAGTCTGACATTCACACGAGGAGATCAAGTGCGACAGGAATTCATCCCTCATCAAAATGAGCGACTTGAGCCTCCTTGAGTGACCTAGCATGAGAAGATCATCCTAAATTCAATTTCCCCACTGATGCAGGCACCTTCTCAGACTGATTGCCTGCTACTTTGTCTCGTGAAAGTACAAAGCCCGGCCCAGCGGTGCTATGATTGTGGCTGATGAGGCGATGGAATGGATGGCTTCATGATTGTATTAAAAAAAAAAATGAAGTTGGCAGGTTTTAAAAATAGGTTCTTGAATTGGCTACACACCTGAAAGCTATTGTGAAATCTGAGATCTCCTGATCGATTGGCCGGGAAGGCAGCCAGCCTCTGCTCTCTGGTGAGCGTCATGTAAACGCCCAGGAATCCCTGCTCCGTCCTAGGAGAGTATCTGGTTCCATGCATTAAACCATGATAGGCTTGATGCAAGCACATAATGAGTAAGATGATCATCAAGTGTTTGGTTAAAGGGCAACTTCATATTTTCCTGTCGTGTTCCTTTTCCTTTCTAGCGCCGATGCAGACGGAGGAGGAAGTTGATTTTGGTCATCAGTGGTTCAGTGAGACAGCCTGCCTATGTGATGCTTTTATTGAGATGTTGGCATTTTTTTACTGTATGAGCACGACTCTAGCATGGAGCGGCATCCGTTGAAATGGAACTCTATGTGCGTTTGCCAGAGGGTGAGATTATAATAGATTAGCCTAATTACATGTGATGCTAATGGGCTGCCAGGCACTAATTCATTGTTTGATGATGAATGAAAGCGGCTCTGTCTTTGCTTGCCATCGCAACTGGTCCCTGCTTAGTTTTTAATGGAGTGTCAAAGAGGAGGGTCTCAAGAGGAAATAGGAACATTTCACACACACACACACACACACACACACGTTCATGCTTTGAAATCTGCTTTGAAACCCTTTTGGACAATAACTAATGGAAATTGGCAAGCTGGTCTGCAGGGAATGAGACATATTGCATGGTAACAAAGCTTCCCTCAGTGTTTCACCTTCCCCAGCTGCCCTAGGAGAATAGCCACGGTCTCCCGTAATCAGGTTTTGTGACATTCAGTTTAGTGCAAGAGTCATATCAGGACATCAGTCTCCTTCCGATAAAAGGGCTCGCAGGGAAAATCCGGCCTGATGAGAGACGTAGTAGCACTGCCGTCTCTCATTGATGCCTCCTTCCACCGGAATGGGACGGCGCTCCACCGCTTTGCCCACATCCCAGTTTGGTTTACTGTCACATACGTCAAATGGATCATGGTTGAATTTCACACGAGATGCCAAATAACATGACAGTCAGCTTTGCCGTATCACCTTCACCTCTAAATGTATTTGTCCTGCATCACCTGGATTGGCAGAGATTCATTGCTGTGGAAGAGAAATGTGCCTGCGCTGCATGTTGGCCAGTGAGTTAGACGCCTCCTCCTCCGCCGGGATGAATGAGACTGGAGGAGACATTTATCTTCTGACGGATTTCTTCTGATTGTGGTGGAAGGGTAATGAGCTGCCTGTGGGCATCTCTCTCACTTTCCGTCTTTGTCACAATTTCTTTTTATTACACATACGCACACACACACACACACACACACACACACGCTCACACACAAACATCTACTCGCAGACACCTTAAAAGAGAAGCCTTTCTTGGCCATTGTAAAGAAATCTGACAAGAGAAAAACCTATCTATCAAAGCTGGCAGATTCCATTTAAAGCATCCTCCTCTGTACCGGTCATACGTGGTTTGAAAGATTTGTACTATTACAGCGTGATGATCACAATGGAGCCATTCGCCGGTTGAGCGCACCCTTTTCTTCTTCTTCAAATGAAATGGCGTTGCATGCCTCGTAGAGACGCCGCTGTTCTGTTCCATTCATGTCCAGAGAAACGGGCTGAACATAATGAGCGGCACTCTGCTTGTCATTGTGGTGTACCTGAAACGTCGCCCATTAAAAGAATGTCTTCCGCTGTAATCAGCCGAGCGGCTCTTTCAACCTTAAATGCTTTTAAAACACAAGCAAGCGTATCGTGTTGCTTACTGCATGATGGAGTCGTACAGGCCCCACTGGATGTTCCTTCACATTAAGTTTGCATAACTTTTGATGCTTTGTGGAGTTATGAGTGTAGCTTTAAGGGGCTTTAAAGAGTTATGACTCGCTCAGTATGCATAGCCTTTAAACTCTTAAATAGAGAGAGAGAGAGCGTGGGGGCGGGGGCTGAAGCTGGCAGGTGTATATGTGCTCCATGTTCAGGTTTGACCTAATAGCTTGTTCTAAATGTTTGTTTAATCATTTGGATCCACAAGCTTCCACCCTCAGCCTTTTGGATAATGGTATCAGTCCAAATCGGCGTTGTTCCAGAGTTCGCCTGAGACAAAATGCCTCAGGGTAATCAGGGAAATCGCCACATTTTACCAATGAGCTATCGGATCCAACCGCACGTAGGCCTCTTTTTTTAATAATATGCAAATGGTTGATTCAAAGAGCATTCATTTCCTCTCACAGCACGGCTCAGCAGCCTCAGACAATAACCCATTACTGCCAGTCTATCTTGTTTGCTCAGCAGGACAGCGATTCATTTGAGTGAAGGAGCGGCGAACAAGAGGCAGGCGGGGTGACAGCAGGGAGGAGGTGTCGGGTGTCTGGGGGTCCTTAAGGGGGGCGGTGTGACACTCCACTAAACAGGGTGGGGGTGGGCAGGTAACATCTTCTCAGGTGACCCGGCCTTGACCTACAGCTGCTCGTTACGACAGCATCAACGCTGGAAATCTAGCTCCGCCTACTCCTGACAGTTTTTCCTCTGCTCCCCCTTTTCCAGTCTCCCTGACATTGTGAGATCAGCACCGGCTAAATTGCTGCCTATGGGCCCGCAGAGGCAGATCTTCCTAATAGAGCCCTTTGGGATTGATTTTAGGAGTGTGTCCTGCTTATCAATGACCCACATACACACTGGACACACTGGGGGGAGTTTCATCAGTAAATTGGTACATGGCGAAAGGAAGAAGGAGGTAAAAAAAATATTAATAATCAGCAGGATGGGAAGTTGTTGTGGTGCTGATGCCTGCAGATAATGACCCCTCCTCCCCCCACACACCCTCACACACCCTGCAATACTCTACTGCAGCTGCTGTTTTCACACGGTGTAATTGGCCAAAGTCAGTCAAGGTAACAAGGGCCTCGTGGGCAACATGATTTTGTGTGTGTGTGTGTGTGTGTGTGTGTGTGTGTGTGTGTGTGTGTGTGTGTGTGTGTGTGTGTGTGTGTGTGTGTGTGTGTGTGTGTGTGTGTGTGTGTGTGTGTGTGTGTGTGTGCAAAAATAATCTATTGGGCCAAGGTGTCATCACAGGGACACAGAAGTCAACCAGTATGCTGTGTTGTTCCCTGCAGTTGGAAAATTACTTAAATAAGCCTCAGCTTTGCTTTGATTGAAACCCACAGACACACGCTCGTGTTCTTGTGAGGAAACCTTAAAAGGGTTCAAATCCTTATCAGAATCCAAAATGAGGTAGTTATTTTAAGTAAGTAATATGGACATGCACACACTGTAGATGAAAAATATGTTTGACTCTCCATCTCTGTCCCTCTCTCTCCCTCTTTCTTTCTCTCACTCTCTCTCTCCCTCTCTCTCTCTCCATAAATAGCTCTGGGTCTATTTCAGGTGCGACAGATTCTGGAGACAGAGCAGACAAATGAGTGGGACTGGGATTGAATTGCCAGCATCTAAAGTATAAAAGGCACATTTGTGGTTAAGGCGCATTTGTGGTTAAAAGGGTTCCCTTAGTGAAGTTGTACGATATATTCACAGCTTTTTCCCCTCCTATCTGCGTCTGGGCTATAATTCCCAGCAGCACACTCCACTCAACATGCTCCTCAGAATGAAATTTAAAGGCGACTGGACCTGCATCTCCCCCTGTTGTAAGCAGATAAGTACGTCTAAACACATCTAGATGGACTGGAATAGTAATGCTTTGGAGACAGAAAGCCGTTTTTCCAGTTGGAGCACATGGGGCAGATCTCCTCCTCATAGCTCTGTGTACAAGAGCTCCTTACAAAGCACTATGATAAGATGATATAATACGATACAGAGGGAGAGACAGATCTGGGACAGTAGGAAGCTGGAAGTGAGAGAGATGGTCTGCACTGAGAATCTAATGCCATTTCCCGGGCAGGCGCTGGTAATCAGGTTACTGTACCCTTCTGCTCAATGCACAGAGGGGTTCCTCCTCATTTTTTTGCCATCCCTCATCATTAGCAGCTGTGGGCTAAGCTGCAAGTAGTGCCACAGCTATAGTGTAAGTAATGACTTGGGCTAGCGCTGCAAAATGGGCTCAGCATGCTTCTTCTCCTTAGGTTTTTCTTAATGGGCAGGTAATGCTGAAAGGGGGATTTGGCCACTGGGCCTCGAACGTTGTATTTGCCAGGATATACGATTGATCAAAGGGAAGAGATAAAAGGGAGGCTGAGGAAGACTGTAGCTGGAGGATAGACATCACCAACTTGGACGTCTTTGACCTCAGTCGAGCTCTCTTCACCATGTCTGAAAGAGAAAGTGATCTGGAATGATTTGTTGTTATTGTACATCAAATAAACCCTGAATGTCCAGAGGGCTGATCCAATATTACCAATGAAAAACAAAACTGTGTGTCAAATAAAATTGTACAATACAATACAAAATATATCACATGTTGTGTTGAAACCAGTGGTGCAAACTAAAACAGACCAGAAAATGTTAATCATAAAAAAAACATATATGAGAAGTCAACTAAAAAGTAAAACTACTGAGCTGACAACAAACGATCTGCTTGTTGTTAGATATGGAAATACAGAAAAAATGTAAACTTTTGAATAATCTGATGTAAACCAGATGAAATTCTTTGAAACTCTCCTCTTGCGTTGTGTTTTATGGTCCAGGAAGTCAGCAGAAATGTTTGGCCTGTTGCACTTTGGCATCAATATTTGTATACATCCATCTCATTCATCTTCCTCATGTTGTAGGTTAACTGTAGCTGAAAATGTTCAGCATCATTTTCCCAGGCACTAACAGGAGAAGTGCACTCTTACAGGACTGTACTGTCAGCTTCTTTTATTGGCCCCTGGCTGGTGACTCAGCTGGCGGGAGATAAATTACAATGACAGGCTCAGCGCTGACTGAACACCATCAGGCTTATAGGTCACTGATGTGGGAAATTAACAAGTCTGGATCGCGCAACTGGAGTTTGGATCCAAGAAGCTACATTTAAAATGGAAGGGTGAAGCAGAAAGACACCAGAGTGGGAGGGTGAGGGGGTCAGAAGAGGGTTGAAGGTCATGTTTATATGTGTCCACTATCAAATCACATGACGGATCACAGCTGGCCTGTGTAGTTCAATCACAAATACTGACAAACTCGTGTGTGTGTGTGTGTGTGAGTAGATGCAAAAGTCACTGATCCAGTCAAGCTGCCTGAAGATGGTAGTTAACCCTGTCTGTGTAATTAATTTTTTAATTGGGGCGTTACAGAAAATGTGTGCTGAACAAATCCAGGATAAGTATGTTGTTGGTAGAAATGGGATTGACCCTAAAAGCGTCAATAGCTGGGTTAACTACACTGGGCAGGATCAAATGTGAACCATACACACCTGCTCGGAGAAACCATTACAGCAGGTGTGTCGTCTAAAATAAAACACCAGGCTCTGCACACCATTCCTCTTCTTCCTCCTCTTCTTCTTCTTCTTCGTCTCGGTGCACCACGGAGCAAAGTCCCATGAGGAATCGCTGCAATTTTTGCATTTCTCAACTTTGCAGCTTCCTTCAGTAGCACACAGATGCTTTATGTGTTTGTCAGCGTTTGTTTGTAGCTGCACAAAGAGCATGATTAAGAATAGAGCTGAGTCATTTGTTTCACAGCTAAAAAAAAGAAAGAGGTCACTGCTTCAGTCCTGTCTGTAAAAAAGTGCCCCATATGCTGCCAAGTCATTCAGATCAGTAGGGAATAAACCAAGCCTATACAATCATTTAACATTGCTATTGTGTGAAGGGATTTAATCCTCTAAAAAGCTCATTTGTCCCCTTGATCTGGTTTCTCGGCTACTTTGGCTGTTCTCCCCGACATTTGAACTGTGAGAGTTAATGTTCATTCATTTTATACTGACAATATGTTCCCTATTTCCTTTCTGCTGGACTTCTTTCCCACTGCTGACACACTGACAGCAGGCATCACTGAATATCAGCCTGTTTATTTCCCCTGTCTGCCCACAATAAGCACAGCCTTCAACACTTCATGCTTTCCTGAATTGGCTGTTGTTGATGCAGAGATTTGTGTGAGGGGGAAGTGAACTGCTGGGTGGGTTATATTTTTGCAATATTTTTATTTTGGCTCAACACCCCTGTTTTTCTCATCCAAAATAGATTGAAATTCATGGTAACTTATGTCATAGATCAGCAGGAGCTGTGACCCGGACATGTCAGTATTTTGCAGCTCACTGAATAAAGTTTGCATAAGATTCAGTGCAACGGAGGAATTAATTCTGAATTGTAAGGATCTGTGATTTTACAGTCATTATTAATTTTTGATTGCTCTGAGACCCCATTAAGTTCTGACCCTGAGTTTGCCTTTGGCCTTTCCATGACCATAACACAGGGATTAGCTCCTGACAAGCAGCACTGTGGATCAGGGTCTTGGCATTAATCTGTTTGGGAGATGGAGCCTTGGAAGACAGTTGGGCCTTGGCGGAGGTATGCACTTTCAAGAAGGCCATGTAAATAATGCAAACAAGCTGAAGCTTCGCTAAGGGAATAAAAAGTGTTTTTAAAGAAGTGTTGCCGTGTATGATTGCAAAGAAATGGGACTGCTGGGGTTTTGTTTTGACTGGCTAAACACACGGTACTAACAAGGAACATAACGAAGTGAGCAAAGGCTGTAAACACATTTAGTAAAGGTAACAGAGCTCCTTTTGGTGTTTTTGGGTGAAGTGTTTGTAACAAATGACTCTGAGTTGCCGAAGACTGAAGTTGCCCAAGTGGGTTGCACAAGGTGGATGAACCAGAGAACCATCTGTTGCCCAAGGGCACTGCGGAAGATTTTGGACTATGCACTCGCTGCTTGGTACTGGGGCCTTGAGCTAGTTAATCACCTGCCACACTATGTGTTCAGCTGGAGGCTATTGCTACAAGCTGCTTAGGGCTTCACAAGGAAAGCAGCCTTTAGGTTATGGTAAAGGAAGAGCACTGGAGCGCTGGAGAACTGAATAGTTGATGACGAGGCCATCAATATTGTATACAGTAATTGCAAATTTATGCAGTTGAGTCTCTTATAGCTCCAATGATTAATATATGACAGTAGGGTGTACGAGGTTGCCGTGTAGACTGTATGGTCACGGCCATTCACATGAAATCCTGCTCCCCGACCTTCTGACTGACACGTCCATAAAGAACCGCCAGCGTGTTTCCCTAAAACAGGATGATCGGAGCTGAGAGCAGTGATTGGAATTCAATTTAAAGTTTACCGTTCAGTCTCGCTCGCTCCCTTGTTGGTAGACACCATGAGTAATTTAAGGAACCTCGGGAAAAAAAATCAATCTTTTCTGTCAAGTAGGGCGGAAGTCCAAACAAAGCCTATTATTTGGTGCCATGGCGCCTGATAGTGGACTCTCCAGAGTGCAGCTTTGGGGTTGAGGAGGAGCAATGAGAGGGAGCGTGGTGAGAGGCTGGTAAACACAGCTGTCAGAGAGTGGCAACATGGGCAGCATGAGCAAACAGCAATGCAATGACAGACAGATGATTAAGTAGCATTCTATAAGGGAGGATAGTGGCTCAAACTGGTTCTGCTGTTATTGGTTTATAAAAAAGACATCTCAAATTACAAAAATGCAGATTCTTTTGGCAGTTTAATTACTTTCAAATCCCATTATCTTTTGGGCACATGCCCTACATGTGCCGTACCTCCAGCTCCACTCTTGCTTTCATGTGTCTGTCCCACAACACGACTAACACAATTTAAAAACGGAACGTTATTAGGCAGCGCTATAATTAGAATGGAGATGCGTTATTACTTAGAGTGCTCAATCAAGCACGGGAGAAACCTCAGTGAAATCGTAGGGGGGGTTGGGTTTGTTTGCACCTAAACGGTTTCTAGTTACTGAAACGTTCATCTGCCAGAAAGTACTGGAAGTGTGTCGTCTGTAACGGATACCAGTGACCACTTTTACACTCATATTCTCACTTCCTGAACTCCCTTCCAACCAATTCACAGGTGTTTACAGCCCCGGGGACACAGTGTCCTCCTGCATGCATATTAATGAGCAAACCATCCATCCTCTGGTGTAGGATGCTCAGGGTGGCCCCAGGAGCCCGCTCGGTGTACAGTTAAAGCTGAAATGGACATGATTTTTTACATGCTCTGTGATCCACCGTTAATCTTTCATGAGCGCCAGCCTGTGTTTCATGTTCATGTTTCAACATGAGCCGATCCACGGGGGATTACATGGACAACGCTGCCCGTTCAGGTTGTGCGGTATAGGATGAGTATCGTGTTGTACTCCCACCACGTCTGCTTCTCATTGCTGAGCAGCTCCATTTCAGCTCATGACGCTGGACGGGAGTTTCCTCCGGCAGCGTCGCCCTGACCTCTGACCTCTCGAGTGTAATATTTAGGCCAGAACCAAAGGTGATCCTGCTGTCGTAGTTTCAACCGCCCGGAGCTTTGGAACATTAAAAATGAATGTCAACCCCGTCTTGTAAGAAGGATATTTATAAGTCTTGGGGATGTTTTGTGCAAAAGCAAGTAGTTTAATAATCCTACAGCATAGGGAATAGGTTAGAGCAGGTTTGTTGAATTTATGCTGAATACCATAGCAGAGAGGTAGAGATGACGGAGGAGGAGACCAGAGTTTTTGTGACTATAAATCAAGAAAACATCCTTAACTCCAAATCTGATGCAACATGCCACCACATTGTTAGATGGTGAAACCTGCAACAATAAGCCATGTCGTAACGTTCAGAGTTAATGGAAAGTGCCAAAACAACTGTGTGTGTGTGCGCCTGGGTTCAATATTGTGTTTCAGGCTACAGTGGATGCACATGTGTACCCAGCATTTTTTTTAGTACTGGAGTTTAGGGCCTTAAGTGTCCAGGAAGGGAACTTAACATCTGCCTGTAAATCACAGTTTGGGTCTCAATAGATTTATCAGCGGTGTTTAGTTAATTTTGTGATTGGATTCTGATATCCATGGCATCTGCTGCTATCAGGTGACCTTGCTCAGAGTGCTCAGGAACCCTAGCAGTGTATACATTACGTCCTGAACACCATATGTGCTTTGCCTCTTGATTTTGCAGATTTTCCAGCCTAAATTAGAGGTTTTGTATGCAGCACGTGACGGTCATATGTTGCCGTAGTTACAGCTAATCTTCACTATTGGCAATATCTTTGTACAATAAAAAGAGAAAGAGACAAAAAAAACGTTTATATGGTCACAGGAAGCTAAAACTGTTTCTCTGTTCACTGCAGTCATGTTGTTTAAATAGTTTGAATAGAGTTGATAAAGAGTGACTGACAGAGAGACTAACAGTGATGGTATTTGAAGTCTTTATGTTGCACATTTTGGATAAAATATAGAGAGTACTGAGTTCATTTATCATTTACCAGTGGCTAAATATGTCTGAAGTCATTAATTTCAATTACAGTGCACATTGCTGACTAATGGCTCGTGTTATTTCTAAGCAAGATTCACTCGTGATTCAGCTGATTTACTTTTAATGGCTCTCATCCATTCAAGTCAAAAGTACAATCTCACAACACAAAATAAATCTGCAGGTTTTCTGTAGTATAGATACGTGGTTCAGTGTTACGTCTTGTGAAAGAGAAGGAATATTGTTTCCTTATGTTCCCTCAGAATTCTTAACCCACTGAGTTTTATTTAATCCATAGATTCCTGTAAAACCATGAACAGCAGTCAGGTTTTCATCAGATTTAGTGTTTAGACTTGAAAACAGTGATGTCAGCTGTTCAGGCATTACTGTGTGCTGGCTGGTGATGATGTGTCAATCAAGCCGTGCTACTGGGAGAAGGTTCTTGTTATTTAAAGATGGAGACGTTTGTACGAGGTCAGATTTTCGTGCCCGCATTTGACTGTGAATAACAATGAGAGTAGTAAAGACTCTTTTCATTTTACAGACAATGTTGTATAGAAAACAAGTAAAACCTTCAATCAATTGTTCAGATTCTCCTTGTTATTAATCGTGGTCAGGATTTATTGGTGTGGTTCTGATATGAAGTGTTCTGTTCACTGCAGAACCACTGGCATCTCAGCGAGCTCCCAGTATCTCAGGAAAGTGAATCTTAATGGTGTGAACTGCCTGGTAGGCTGGTGGGTGTAAGAGCCCTGGCACACATTAGGAAGCCTGATGCCTTTGTACTCATTTCTATTTAAGCCGTATTTGCTCAGCCAGCAGCAGACTGTAACCCTCGGGGACAGTTTCTCCAGCATCTCGCCCTATTATAAGGCATTATCGTCCTCTGCCTTTCCCACAGAGTGTCACTTCATTTCTGCACTGGCTCTGCTGGCCACATCTCCATAACGAAATGTTCTGTTGTGCTAGGATTGAGTTTACAGGGGCCAAGTGTTTTTTTTAGGTCTGGGCTTATTCATTTTTAGTTAGTAAATTGGTTTCTGCTAAGGGGGCGGAGATAATGCATTTTCAAATTGACCAGAAGTAAGAATGGAGTTCTGCAGAGTTGCATATTCTGTTTGAATATTTTCCTGCACAATTTGATTTTAGAATTAGTCTCACTGAGATACCGAGGCCTTCTATGGACATCTGTCTGTTACTTGGCTGCATTATCCAGATAATGAGGTCATGTGTTAATGCAGCGTTTAAGTGCCTGCAGAAGACATTGTGATCAGATCGTTACCTTATCTGTCTGACCACATGCACCATGTGGTCGGGCTGCCATTGTGATTGGATATCTGACTGTCAAAGAGCCTGTTGTAAATGCAATACGTACAGAAACTCATTCATGGATCTACCCAGGAGTTGGAAACATCACCCTGCCTCTTTCTCTCTGTATTCATTCATGAAGTTATTTGAGTCAGAGACTGTGACGGTCCAAGCATAAACATTAATTGTCATGTGATGAATGAATGATGATCACAGAGAAATGAGGCTAACACACAGAAACCAGTGCTGATGTAAGTCCCATGATTGGATCTCAGTATCTGCATAATGAAAATGGATGTTAATGAAGTGTAAATATGGCCCCGATTACAACATTCATCCTTCTGACAGACTGAATAGTATCTCAATATAACACAGCTGGCTTTGGTGCCACATGGAGCACCAGAAGATTGGTGTTTTCTATCTGAGCAAAATAACAGGAATAAGCTCTGAACACTCCTTTTCAACCTATAGCATAAATCTGACATCAAACTGTCAGCAAGGCCCATAAAGGTTTTAATTCTTAATGTTTGCCTTTAATGCAGATAAAAGAGTGGAGAGACAGACAGAACACATGGGGAGCAGGAAATGGACAGAATCACACTCGAGTTTATGTAGCACAACAGTACATGGTGAGCAATCAGTCAAAGGGATAAAAATAAACAGTGTGTGATGTCGCCACTGCTCTGATAATAATTCTTAGAATAAATATGCTATATGCAGCACTTGACATGGCATCTTTAGGGATAACTCACAGCTGAGAGAAGCCCACTCACAGTCAGCCGGGCATGTTGATGACTTCGCGTTTAAAAGGGCCTTTCTTTAATTAAAGCATTGAATTAAGGAAGTAAAAGGTTAGTCTGTGTTCACTTGTTTCACTAATTGCTGTCGTAAATCACAATGCTGAGAGTAAAAACAACCAAAGCTACAACTAGACACTTTCCTGAGCTTTGTTGGGATCATTTCTGTGTTCTGTCAGTCATATTTGGCTACAGACCAGCTTCACTCATATGACGCCCAAGTAAGCAAAGAAGAAAGTCTTGTTCACAGTTAAATGGTGTATAGGTTTAGAAATTCAGCCTCAGGGGAGCTTGCAGCAATCCACCTGAAACCTATTTTGTTGATGGAGGGCTTTAAAACATCACCTGAGCTTAAATCCATTCAGACTTGACAGGAAAACACTGTTTAAGCACTGCTGCCCCGGCAATGTCAGGGGAGAAGTTGTTTACTGTAAAGTTTTCACATCCATCACTGGAATCAAGGTCCTGGATTTAATATGTGTGGTTACAAGCAGCTTAAATATGCATGGGCTGTGTGATTGTGTTAGGGTTTGGGTTATGGTTCTCTACTCATTGATGCCAGTGCTGTATGTCATTAGATGATGCAAACAAATGAAACAAATGAAATCTTTTCTAGGTCACCACATTGACATTTCCAAAACACAACGGATACGTTAAACTGCTGTATATTAATGAAGATATTGACTCAGCCATTGTCAGTGTTTTCTCCATCTTGCTTGATTGAGTTCTAATTCAATCACAATGAGAATAATTTACAAACATGATGACATTATATGCAGGCTGCAACCTTCTGTTTCTCTAATTAGTTCAGTGGTCTGAGCTGAAAATTTCCGATGGAGGAAATGGTGAAAGCAAGAAGTCTGGAAAGGAGAGTGATATAGATGGGATACAAACCCAGCATGGGTGCATTTTCCAATGATTGCAATTAAATAACAAGCTGCACAAAGAAGCATTACTCCACAAACAAACAGTTGGAGGTTGATTTATTTCCACGAGTAACAATGTCTTTAAAATGTTTTACGTGAAGCTCGTTTCCAGGCCCCTGATGTGTTTATGAACCTGGCAGGGACTTAGTCTTAAAAATATATACACACCCATTAAAACCACTTCAGCAATATGAAGGGCTCCTCAATGTATTCTCAGGATATTAGACTTAGGGTAGATGAAATGTGTTTGTAATGGAACATAAATTTCCCTCACCTGGAGACTGGCCAAGCTCGATGTGTGGACATGATTGGTATCGGTGATTTCTAACTCAACACTGCAGGCTCCTGCTAAGTCCAATCTAACAGAACAGGGCTCAGTGATGAATGGTGAGGCTTAAGTACGACACATTCTTCAACTCGCATTGGTTTCAGTGATGTAATGTGTTCAAGTTCTACCAGCATCTCCCATTGATTTTGAGGCAATCCCTGTGAAGCTATAAAGCCAATAATCACTTGCAGAAGCCGTCACATTAATAGATTCTCTCTTCAGTTTAAATAGCAGCAATAAAAACAATGATCCAAAGTAATTAAAAAGTAGTTATAGGTAAAAGCCAAGTGGTGTTCTTCTGTGCCAACCCTCACCTGTGGTCACGAGCTCTGGATAGCGACCAAAAGAAAGAGAACGAGATACAAGCAGCCAAAATGAGTTTTTCCTGCAGGGTGTTGGGACTCGGCCTCAGGGAGTTCAGCCATCAGGAGGAGGCTCAGACTGTCTACCTCTCCTTCACGTTGAAAAGAGTCAGCCGAAGTGGTTTGCGGCATCTAATCATTATGTCTGCTGGATGCGTCTCCTGGGAGGTATGACTGTGCGGTTTTAACTGAGAGGAGAGCACAGGGCAGACCCACAGATATGCTGGGGAGGATTTAAAGTTTGGGGATGGATGGATGGATGGATGGATGGATTGGCTGTCACACCAAACTGCATTTTCTCATCAGTTCCATTGATGGACTGTGCACAGAACAGACGGTGACTCGTAGGTTCCTCCAACGCAGGATAAGGACAGGAGCCTCCAAAAGCACAAACACAGTCAGGAAACTAAGATTCTCTTTGCTGGGCAGTGACGGATGTTAGGCCTCCAGGCTGACAGATTTTCTTTTTTTAGGTGAGCTGGGGGTGAGTAAGTTCAATTCATGACGCGCGGCCCAGAATACCACTTTGTGATTGGCTGAGCCATCTTAGTCCATGCAGTGAAGAAATCCTATGAATCCTAAAAGCTTAAAGTTCATTTCATAGTTATGTTTATGGATATGAGTGGAGTTATGTAGCCTGAACTGACAACTCTTTGGTCATATTTTCAGAATCACCACAAGGAAACCAGATTGTGATTGACAGATCACACAAAAGAACATTTGTCTCCAGGCAGGAATGACTCGCCTCTTGGCAGCCTGGGCTTTGAGCCCAGCTGAGGCTCTGCTCCATCAGAAGGATCTGCCTCATTATGGAGAGCTCCCTTGTGTTAATCTTGTGTTAATCTGCAGAAACAAGTTGCATGGGCTCACTCAACGCTTTCCACTCTTCTACACCCTGTAATTGCTACAGAGAGCTCTCAGGTGCAAATACAATATGTGCCCGTGCTGACTGTGATGAATTGTCCACCTGTAGAGAGAGATCTGAGCCACGGTCTGCGTTTCCTCTTTGAAGCCAGGAGGGCATCAGGAGGTGAGAGGTGAGAGGTCGGCCAGACAGATGCATCAAACGTCGCGGTGCATTATTACTAATAACAAAGGCTACTTTGCTATAGAATTCTCTATTGATCTCAACAGAAGAGGGCAGCGAGACACATCTATCCTGGGTAATTTCCTTTGTAAATATGTTTACAAAGGAAATTGGGCAGTTTTGGGAAGATTTAGTTTTGGATCGGATCATTTCGTGTGGACGAACAATCTAGTCTCTTTCATCATTTGTTTACCTTTATTGCTGCATATTTACTTAGAGATCTGTATATCCTAGTACATATTTGCAAGCTTTAGCTCTCTATCCAGCAGTAGAATACAGAAAGTACCAAACTTTGGACAGTTTGAATGTAGAGCATATACCTATACCACTAATGAGCCAGATTCTTCTCAGGGTGGTGAACTGAATATTGGACCATCAATAGCATATATGCTCGTTATTTCCAGTGCTTGTCTGGTGCAGGGATATTGAAAACAAATAAGCATTTTAAAGCAGAAGGGAGAAAAATACACCAACAGCCAATGGGAGAGTCTCTGCGGTCAACATCCATTAACTCCGGGTAAACCTGTGCAGGCTCTTTCACCCACCAGCAAATATTTCCAGGTCATTGCATTCATTAATAGAGGCTTTTATAGAAAGATTTTCTTCCTATTATTTTATTTTTTCACAGAAAGTCAAAGATGATTCCCCAAAATATGTCCAAGTGAAAGCTTTTAAAAAACAAATCCTTCAAATCCATTTCATCAGTCCTCAGGTAGTTAACATGATAAAGCTTTTTGATCCGGACAAAACATCGGCTGTCAAGTATCTCCATTAGTTTGGAGTAATGAACAAGAAGTGATGGTCGGGGAATTGGAATGTAATTGTACCGCCACCAATAACACTTTATGGATTGGTTATATTGCTGCGTGATGCTGCAGTGGATTTTTATTTAGTTTTCTGATAAAGCAAAGGCACAGTGACTGGATCGTCGGTCAATGTACTCACACACTGCAAGCAGGTGTCAGGAAAATATACAAAACAAAGTTAAGGTAGATTAGCTACAGAAAAGAAGTCGGGGACAGTGAAATGAGTTATTCTTCTTTTAACAGTGCTAAAAACAAACATATATGACTCAACATGCAGCAGCTTTCCTTTGAAAATCAATCCCCTTGCTTTATATATTGTTTCTTATTTTCCCTTTGGCAGTCTTTGCACCCTGAGATGATGAAAGCTGCTCTTCTTCTTATTGCAACAAAGCCAAGTGCACATGCAGAATTATACTGACTGTCAAAGTTTGAGGCAGTTGTGTGCTGTTGATTAAAACAAACTTTTATAACTAAGAAGGGTGTTAAGATTCTCCACAGCTGTACAGTTTGCTGCCAAAACAGCTGAAGAGTAGACACCAGTTTAGCAAATGTTGGCACAGGACAACACAGCCGGCTTGCCAAGATGGTAAAACGATACAACATTTGCATTTGGTTCCTCTCAGGCAACACACATGCACATTGTGGTCATCGGAGGACATCAGTGTTACAGATACTTCATTCATTTAGGTGACGACTGGAAAAATGAAATGTTCAGGCCAGTTCACTTGATTGTCTTTAATCTCTAGTCACAATGTTACTTTGTGGACAGTGTGGACTATGTTCTCAATATGTCTGCAATCAGCGAGGGCCATGTGGAGGACATGATGTGTAGAAGTCAGTGGTTCTCTGCAGCGTCTCCAGCCTATAGCAGGGTAAAAAGGACAACAATAGGCTGGTGAAATCACTTTGACCTCTTATGTAATCAGCTGAAACTCTGATGCTCAGTGGCCTTGGCAGTTATCAGCTCTGCAGTCTTCTTCCCCTAAAGTGTCTGCGTGTGATGAGGAGGAGCAGGCTGTGTGTGTGTGTGTGTGTGTGTGTGTGTGTGTGTGTGTGTGTGTGTGTGTGTGTGTGTGTCTTTCTTAGGAAGAGGAAGTTTTTGTTTGATGGAGGTAGAGGTTCATTATGATCAGATTAAAGTAATCCAAACTGTTGTACTAAGGTAAAGGAACACTACTTACTTTACTTCAACTCCTTTATTACTTCTTACAAACAGAACTTGGTGATAGCAGATTTTTAACAACACGGCTTGGCCCTTGCCTGGTTTCCATCGTGAACGTTGAGGACTTAATATTGTAATATACAACATTCTTGTAATCCTTTTGCGTCAGATTAAAGCTGGCAGGACGTTAATAACCTCCTATAGGCTCCACTGAGGGAACCTCCTGTGCAAGTGCCCATTAATTCTAAGAGGAAAAAATTCAATTACAAAGGAAATAATCATCAGCTTTGAATATTTTATATTTCTTTTATGACAAACTGATTAATTTATAGCAATTTAAAAAATAGATCTATTTTATAAATAATTGGTAACTATGTCATTCACTGTAGTGCTGCTGCAATGTTACCGTTAGTAGAACAAATCTGTCATCATGGTTTCTTGCATTCTTCAGTAGGGAATTGATTTGTGATGGATGTGAAACCATGGATTAATCGAGTTTTTAAGATTTTCACATAGAAATACACATTGTGACAGATCTGATGGCGTGGCTGTACAGATTCAACACTCACTACTGTACACACCACACATGTCCTCTTTCTCAAACCCACTGAACTATCAGATCGTAGCAGACTCGCACAATGATCATGAATACTTTGCAGCGATGAGCTTAATCTCAGTGTTTCTGTAATGAGCTGTTCACAATGTGATGTTGTCCTAACGTATAGAGTGATACATTTCTGCTGTGGATGAATATTGTCTTCATCGTCTAAAGTCATCCGTCTACGTTGTACAGTGACTTCCTTCCATCGTCATAGTCTTGTGGAAAATGTCTTCAGTGGATCTGTTGTGACCGTAGACAGTCCATGTAGTGTGTGTCCATAGTGTCATCATCATAAGGTAAAGTGGTTTATGTTAGCAGCCCTGGACGGGGCAAAGCACTGAGTTGTCCAAATGTCCTGACTCAAGTCGTTGTTGATTTCACTTGTTGTAGGGGAAAGACTCTAGGGCTGCAGATAAGACTGTTGCCATGGTCCTGAAGGAGATACCAAGTAAGGCGTCATCAGAAGGGAAGCCCCTCCTCACAGTGACTACCAAGGTGGGCAGAACCATTGCAGACCCCCCCCCCCCCCCTCCCCTCACCCCTCTCCCCTCCCTCCTTCCCTGCCTCTAAGTAGAGTCTCCTCCTGCAACTGTAGCAGTGTGTCCTGTGTCTTATGACTGTTGAATTTAGAAAGCAACAATCATTTCATTTCCAGCTGCTCTATGGGGTATAAAACTCAATTTTTAATTTTTATCATCCATCTATTCATCAACCCAAAGCCTCTACCCATCAGATTGGAATTGCTGCAGTCACCCATATGACTCTTTATCTTCCAAACCAGCATCTATAGATTGACACATTTCCAGTTCTTCTCTGGATGGATGGATGGATGAATCACTGATCATAAGGTCCTTATGAACCTTTTACACCACATAAGCAGCTAATCCTGAGCACAGAGTATGTATGCATTTGGAAGATGCTATACCACGCAGCATGGCACTGAGCTTGATTGAGTGAGCTCTTTGTTTACTTAATGCTGCTGCAAAATACCAAAGCCACAGCTGAGCTTTTTCGCTGTTTAAGTGTTATCTGGATGGAATCGGTGCAGCAGCTGCCAATTTAAGTTTCCTCTGCTCTGTGTGATTGCTTTCGTAATCTGTGCGTGTGTGTGTGTCTTGCTGTTTTATACCCAAGCTTTATACTGTTTGATATCCTATTATGTCAATTTTCATGTATAATTGAGATATGGCTCCGATCACTCTCCAGAGACTTCATTATGTCTCCATATTTCAGTTTGCACTAACAAGTACATTTGAAAAATTCAAAAATAATTTCTGTTCTGTTTTAGAAATTAGATAGAAATGACTTGTTTATAACATCTATAACATCGTACCAGCTGCTCATACTAATAATGACATCCTTCAGAAAACAGAGATGACTCATCAACTCACTTTTATAACAAACTGGATAAAGACAAACTTTGTGACGCTTCTATATACAGCACACACGTCTAACTTCTCTGTATCCAGTCAGTATAACACAACGGCAAAGAACAGTAGACGTCTGCTGGATGTGTGCAAGAAGCCCTGAGCGCATACGTCACTGTAATTGACATTAACTACACATCCCTGCATGGGAGTGCTGCACATTGGCAGGCTTCATTTCGGCAACAATGATGATATTGACATTGAAGTGGCGACTTCTTTTGCACAAATATTGCCGTATTGTCGTAAATTCAGGCTACATAATCTCACCCCTACACATAACTATAACCCTAACTCCTAACCCTAAGTCCTATTGGTTCCAGACTTCTGTGCCGCCCGCTTGTTGTCGAATCTCTCACAGAAAAAGTGGCAACCAGGAAGGTTACACGTTGAGTCACTTTACCCAGCAGTTAATGTGTCTGTCCCTTTTTTGAAATGTTGCACACAGCTTAAATAATTAGGCAACCTGGCTTTCTGGATGGTTTAAAAATCTAAGAATCGTTGCCATGCCTACCCATGGTAGTAAACGTCACAACGCCGCCTCATTTTGTTTCTATAACAACCTCGCTACATACATGCAGGATGGAAATTGCAGTGGGTATAATGGAGTAATGGGCCATTCTGGCTACAGGTTAGTCATAATGAGTAGATGTTGTATCATATACCTTATCTCCACCTGCATAACTCAGAAAGGTAATAATCAATGCGTTTTCCTGCCTCCTTGTTATTTCTTATGCAGGAGGAGCCATGAATCACTAAACAGATCAATCTAGCAACAATATTCAGTGAATGAGCCAATCTGAGGCAGGACAGAGAAGAATTGAGATGCTTTCAGATGCAGGTTGTGTTTGCATGAGGTCTGCTGGAGCTGAACTCGACTGAAACGTGACTGTTGTGAGAAAGCTCAATGTGAATCCATGAGAGAGGTTCGCACAGTTTGCATTTTTAATAACAACACAACCAACCTGAAACTAAAAACCCCATGAGAGCCAAGTGCAGCTGAGTAATTCTGCTGCGTTTCATTTGTAAAATTGTGCGCTATTAGGATTTCACCTTAAAAAAAAACCCAACTTAAACTAGTTCAGAACGTTTGTAAGTTTAATTAGAGCTACATCTCATGGTTTCTTCTCCTTGTTTGCAGCCGGAGGGCATTGAAGCCATTATGATGACTCAGAAGAACTCGGCTAAATGAACTCTAGTATTCAGACCCGCGGGATGGTGTGTGGAACAGTTCACTGCCATCTGCAATAACACATCACCGGAATGAGTAAACAAGCTGCTGCAATGTCACGATTCAGAAACATTCAGAGGATTTGCTGAGTTGAAATAAGAAAACGATATCAAATATAATGTAGTTTGGAAGATAAAACCTGAGATGGAAGGATTTCTCTAACACAAAGTATCTGATCACGTATCCGTCTTCCCCACCACACACACACACCTCTCTGCCTTCCAGGCTCTGACAGGTTTAACTGGTACACTGATCCCCTGACAATAACATCAGAGAGATCCCCTGGAATCGAGCCCAGGTGGCGCAATTAGTTGAGGTTTTCCATTACATAATTTTCGGGATTATGCCTAAACCATTTGTTAACAAAATGCCTATGTGCTTTGTGTAAATACAAGAGCGAAGAGTTGACGAGGAGGGAAACCTAACTCTTCTTCACCTCTCTCCCTGTAGAGAGAATAATGGAGAAGCAGCTCAGAAATCTGCTCTCCAGGGTTAAGATGGAACCTATAATTGGTGTTCGCATGCTACCTGCAACCAAAGTGCATGACAGAGATAATTGTGGAAGAGCTTCTGGCCCCATTTCCTGGATGATTAAGGGGAGGAACAAAAGCATAGATGTCATCGTCACAAAGCCAAGATCATTATTAAAAGATTGGTCCCCATGGCAATGACAGGACGCGGTGTGAAGAATGCCCAGGAATCATTCATGAGCTGTTTGCCGTGCGTGGCACAAGGTCCCTGCATCGGGGATTTACGACTCGACCTTGATTCTCACTGCCGAGTGCGTTTGTCATCACGAAAGAGGCTGGAAACACAAAACGGACTGACAGCTTTGTCGCTAAAGACGCTTCCATCGTATTTTGATCAAATTCAAGCCAATATTTGAAATGCTGGTAAAGGAAAATGCAGAGAAGGAGGTGTCGCTCTCATTTTCAAAGACGTCATTATCAGACTAAGAGTGATTCACCTCAAGCAAGCACACAAGGCCTGTTTGCGCATTTAGAAAAATTAATTGGATATTTGCCTTCAAGAATTTTCTATTAATACATCAAAATTAGAATTAGAATTAGAAATACTTTGAGTGTTTTTCGCCTGAAAGTGAAATAAGACGTCTACATAAGTGATGCTACAAATGTGGTCATGGCACTTTTTTACTTTTCACACTCATCCAACAGCTGGAAAATTCCCCAAATCGAAAAATCCCTCAAAACCTCACAACCAATCTGAAATCTAGTTTTCACCTTCACCCTCTTTCATTCATTTCTTCTTTATTTCATCTTTTTCCATCCTTCTGTCTTTCCAGCTTTGCATCTTTTTGTCCTCATCCTCCTACTTTCCCGCCTTCTTTTCTTTTTCTTCCTCTTCTTATGCCATCTTTCCTTCCATCTTCCCCTATCTTTCCTTTTATTTCCTTCTTTCATCCTTCTCTTTCAAATTTTTCATGCATTCACTTTCATTCCTTATGTTTCCTTCTTATTCATTCCTTCATTCATTTCTTTACTCATTCAACTGACGGTCATAACTCAAGAACCCGTGTCACTACGAGACACAGCAGAGTTCCTGTTTCTCTCATCCTCAGTGAGTGAGTTGAGCTGGAGCCCTCACACCTACCCAAACACTCTGTGGTGTTTTCCAAGAATATACCAATAGTAGCAGTGACCCTGACTCAGCACAGCTCTCATCCACATATCTCACCATTCTCTCCAAACTTGTAAAATGTAAATGTGACCTTAAAACTATGAACAAGTTAAATTTCTCTTTTTGAAGGTAATGACAGATAACGGTCCTGCGCTGGTGTCAGTGGGTTTAAATGTGGCGCTGACCTTTGCAGAAGTCCGTCTGTCACTCCATCAAGAAGCAGGACTCTGCAGGGAGGATTCAGTCGGCACCCATAAATCACTTTTACTGCTCAATGCAAAGTATCTACATATAAATGGACTAAACATGCATAGGGAACCAGCCCTGCGCCGCCACCCGCCCACACACACACACACACACACACACACACACACACACACACACTCTTAGGGCAAAGTGGTTTGATGCGGTTTCTCTCCTCTCCTTGGAAGCGAGTCTGTCAGCTTCATAATTCCCATTTATGTTTTTGGTGGCATTTTAATTAATTGGTGTTCCAGTTAAATACGGGGAAAATCGTCCAATTAAGGCAGCTGAGACTCTGAAGCTATGGGAGATGATTTATTTCTTCCCTTAAAGGCCAGGCTGTTATCGAGCTTTTATGAAGTTCAGAGGCTGAGATGAAGTGAGGCGTTGGCTTCTTTCATAACACCAACAATAGTTAGAGTCCGTGCCGGCTCAGCCCTAAAACCTTCCCTCACCAAGCACACACTGTAGATCAGATCACTCTATAGATTTGACCTTGAGCAGCAAATCTCCTCTGTGTGTCCTCGTCTTGATGATTCACTGCTGAAGCCCCAAATTGGGTCAAATTTATGGAGTGGAAAGCAGCAGGATGACTTTAGGCTGCTCCACGCACTGAGCTAAAGCTTTACTCTGACACCGTCTGAGCACAAACCCTCACCAACTCTAATTACCTGCGCTGAGTCAGCACAAACACTCCGTCAAAGTAAAGACCCTCCTCTGGATTTCCTTTCGCTACCTCAAAGGTTTTCTCTCTGCTGCTGTAAAAGTTAACTTCTTTCCTAAGGCAGCATTAAAGCATTAAAGTTACTCTGAGGCACCTTTTTCTACAAGACCCGCTTCCATTTCATTATTTGGCTCGTGTCTGTGTTGAGCCTGGATACAAACTGACAAGCGAAGGAAAGTTTCTGTTAATCAAATCGTGCAAACTTCTTATTTTTCTTATTTTACAATTCTGCATGAAGACTTTGTTCTTATGATCTCGTCTAATCGAGCAACACAGCCTAAACAAGGGGGTGCACAGGATGACATTTGTTATTCTAAGGGCACACACAGTATAGAAATGCTCTTTTAGCATATTTAAGTAAATTCAGCATATTGGACACATGGCCCATTTGTGAACAGTGCTTTTTCGGCACTTGGTAATTAAACTTTAAGCACCTTCATTAAAATTCTGCTTGCGAGTAAGGCCCAGAGAGCAACAGCAGCAAATGTCATGTTTCCTCAGTGCCAGCATTATACACACGCTATGCAAGCTGACATCAGTGCTCCGTGTGTTCGCCTTTCCTGAAACAGCCTCCAAAATGTGAAGCATTAGTCTGCAAATGGACGCGAGCTGCAGCTGCAGTGCAGGTTTCAGCCTGTAATGAAATGGAGGTGCGGCGTGCAACAGCTGTGCTGGAAAAGCCTACAGATTAGTGCATGACGAGTGAGGTGATTAACACTTGCATGGTTTTGGAAAGTCAGATAAGCACTAATGGTGTCATCTTCAGCCCAGCTCGTCTGGTAACCAGGACACAGATCCTCCGTCAGTGCCAGAGAGCCGTGGCTGCTCACAAACAGAAGATGTGTGCAGCAGTGTGTTTCACAGAGGACAGTTATCTCAACAACAGAAGGAAGCATCCACTCACCTGTCACTGGTGTTGGGTTAGAACTCATTAAAATGGTATTTCTTCATTTGAATATCAGATAAGCTGCTCATTAGATTAAGACCTGTTTCACTCTGATGGTCAGTTTTAGTGGTGTGAAATCTGGATCATGACTTCAACTGTATTTGATACTAAAACATGATTTATAAGCCAATTTACTTGATGAATCCCTTAAATCACCTCAGCCTTTGTACTCTGCTGCAGTTACAGGGATTACTTTCAATTTATTTTGGAAAGCTTCATTGCCCGATTCTAAAGATGAACAGGCTTAAATCAAAGTTTGTACTTTTTTTAAATTTGTGTTGTGTAGTTTTGAGAAACTAATTATATTTGTTTTTCACCATTGACAGACATTGTTTTCGTTGTTAGTAATGCATTTCATTAGATTATGGAATAGTCAGTCTAAAGTGCTCTGATACATGATTAGAATGAATTTGTCATAAAAACACTCAAAATATGAAGTTAACCTAATTGCAAACTATAGAAACCCTGAGAACAATCAACAGAATGACACGTTTAAGTGTTTGTGCTGTTTTCATAAAGTCCAGAAGTGTTTTAAAGTCATTTGTAATGCGGTGGTTCTGTGTCACTTTAAGGACAGCGGCGTCTCTGGAATCAGGGTCAGCCGTCTGGCCTTCACTTCCTGTTAACATTCAGAAGCAGGCTGGTTGTTTTGATAACAGAGGGTCACAGAGCCGTGATGAATGAGGGCTGAGTCGTCTCCTCTGCTTGTTCTTACAGCTGGTGAGTGAACAACAAGAGAGTCGCCCGCTTCTGAGCCCGTCCATCGACGACTTCCTCTGCGAAACCAAGTGTGATGGAGTCTCTCGCCCAGTGACCTCCAACACTGCGGGTATGAAACACACTACTACACACACCATCCCCTGTTGTGGATAATGTTCCCACATGACATGTAATTTAAGGATCCTGAATGACTCTTAAGGAGTTTTAGACAATGTTTATTATCTCTTAACAGAAGTCTGTAGCACATAGATTAAATAAACGACAAAGCAACAATCTATAACTTGATCTCTGTGTGTGAGGCTGCCTAATCAGGATTGTAGCTCAGACTTCATCAGACTGCTTTACTGCGGAAAAGTCGTCTTGAGAAACATTTAGAAGTCAAATTAGATCTCCATTTAATTCAGGTAGTTATAGTTGTTGCATAATTGGTTCTAGATGATTTAGGTCTGTGGAGATCCTTCATAAAACCTCCTGACGCTGCGTTTATCACCCGTCGTCGGTCTCTCCTCTCTGCATGTCGGCTTCGGCGAGGCTGTAGTAAATTAAAAAAGATGATTTTGCCGCCCAGCATCATTTACTTCTTCTCCAAACTGATGACTAACTGCCCCCTCACCGGCAGAGAGCAGCTGTACTTGCTGAGTCTACTTTCCTCCGTCGAGTGGGACATTTGGAGAAGTATAACAAAATCAGCAGAGAATGAATGCTTCTCTTTATGCTTCACAAACTCCTCAGAGGAAACAGTTACAGCAAAGAACCACTTTAGCAGCACGAGAGGAGCTGTAAGTCACATCTGCACGATTTAATTGGTTCTGTTTGTGCCTATGTTGGCTTATTCATCGTTATTACAAAGGTTTTACTTCTCCACTACTACTACTTCAGGATTTATGTCACATCGTCTGCTCTTTGTCCCTCTCTTGCACTTTTTGTCATCATGTTGAAGCTTTTAGTTTCCAAAGTAGACTCTAATTCTTAAAAGATTGGATTATTCAGCTTTTAAACTCAGAAAAACAGCATTACAACATCAGCCTCAGTTAGTGATGTAACTTGAAATCTATACAAGGTCTTTTCTATACTTGTAAACGAAACCAAACAATAAATCTCCAAATACCCAAGCTATTTAAACTTTACAACTTTTACAATGGATATCAATATTATAATCCTTTGTTTAAATCGGGAGGCAGTAGTCGAGTGGGTAGAGCTTCCGCTTAAGAACCGGGGGGTTGCCGGTTCGAGTCCCTGCCGAGGTGCCCCTGAGCAAGGCACCGAACCCTCAATTGCTCCCCCCTCTGCGAAGGGTGGTAATATAATGTAATGTAAGTCGCTTTGGATAAAAGCGTCTGCCAAATGATCGTAATGTAATGTAATGTAATGTAAATCATATTAGTTGTATCATAGATAAATAAATGCATGCAAATATTAGAAGAACCGTGTTTTCTGTATGTCTCTGTCTGATCCTTGTAAATGGGACAGTCTAGTCAAGCATGTATGACATCGGCGGTCTTGAATTGCCCCCCCCCTCCAAGGCTGAGAGGGCACCAAATGAGACGGAGCCCAGGATGTACTGTGTCTCTACTCTGGCCCTCACCAAATGAACAGGGAAGTGGGATTGTCTCCCGTGACCCTGCACAAGACAAATGGCGTAGAAAAAGATGATGGATGGGAGTGTTGTTAACCTGCAGTGCAGCGAGGAGCCCAACGTGATGTTTGAGGTCAATGATGAAACACCAGGCCCAAGAAGCTCAATGAAGCTGAGAGAGAGCTCATCGCCGAGTCAAATACAATATACAGAGGCCTTCAACACACGGAGGAGGAAGAAATCCCCAGAGAAATAAAACTACATGGTCTGATATAGACCAAAGTAGATATTACAAAAGTTTTACAGATGCCAGGGGCTGATTGCTGAGCTGTTCTTTTCTTTTGAGTCAAGCTGTGCTGTCCACAAACTGATGACTGCAGCAGGACCGCAGACCTTCTGTCTCTTAAAGCCCTCTGAGACATGCTGTATAGAATCTGTACATAGAGCGTAGAGTAGATTGTTCAGGTGAGAATTAAAAGGCCAAGTGCACAAAATTCATGATCACATTTATGACATAATCCCATAAACCCACCACAACAGAACAGGAGACGGGAACAGGCAGGACAGACACAGACATGAGACAGCACAGGACCTAGCAGTCTGGCATCTTACAGGGCAGGGTTTTTAATTTGATAGAAAGTGATGCAGTCCAGGGTCGGACACACAAACAAATCAGCTTGTGTCTTACAAAGGAGCCAGTGTCGCACTCGTATAACACAGATTAAGCCACAAGGGTGCAAGCAAGAAACTTAACGACATATCTGATTCCGATGAAGACAGGTCCGCGTCCGAACGAACCCCAGTGTGTTCATTAATTTAAGCCCCGACGAGATTTCCATCTGCTGATCTGCGGCTCTCTGAAGGCTGACGAGGGAAAAATCAATTTTCATTCGCACAAAACTCTCACCTTTTGTGCGACCCGTCCTGTGCCCAATATTCTTAAGGTATGTGCCATTTAAAAGCAATCAAAGAAGACATTTTAAGGACATAACCTTGGTTTGGTGGACAGCAGTGTGTGTTCATCCGTCAGCCTATTGACTACACAAAGGGACGAGTCTGACTGTCACTCCAGTTTCCTATGATTTCATAAGATTTACATTACATTAGATTTGGATTTACATTATTTACATTAACATTTACTGCATATGCTTCATAAATCAAGCTACAAATATATCACAGATCTGTTTGGAGTGTGCCAATGTAGACTTGTGCCAGCTGGTTATAGTGTTTATTTCTTTCTTTCTTTATAATTGGATTAGAATCAATGGCTTAACATGGAAGTAAAGGCTGTGATGAACAGGCAACGTTTGCGGCGCTATCAGCTAATCAAAGCTGATGGTGATAACATGAAGAGTTGTGATCTGATCTCGATCAAAGCTGGCAGGTCACAACCTCCAACATCAATTGGGTTTTCTTTCTGTTTAGCCTGATGGTGGCGCTGTCATAACCAGTTTGTTGTTTATCTTTATGTTGTTTATCCACGGCAAGTTGTATAATATAACAATGTACAGAAAGCAGGGAAGGAAATGGAAACAGATGGAGCTTTAGATAACCTTGTGGTCTGGTTTCATTACATCACTTATCTGTGAATTGTTCCAGGGAGGTCCGCTATCAAACACTTCTTCATTCTGAACTCTTGAGCAGCGCCGTGTCCTTCCACTCGCTTTCTGTTACACAAAAACTAATTTATTCTAGAGGAGCGTCTCATCTTCATCTGCTGTCTGCACCCTCTCTCAAGAATCTCAATTTCTTCCCTCATCACTCCGCTCTCACATGATGCTGTGAAAGCATGACGGGTCTGACCTCTGAACTCTTGAAACGATTCCTTTTGATTTCCATATGATACCTGAATCCCAGTCTTCTGTCATTCTATGCTTAAGTGTATTGATTTATTGCAAATACAGTAAATCAAAACCCCTGATTGCATCTTAGAAGGCTCATTGATCACATTGATCAGCTCACTATCAGTAACTCAGCCACCTCAGCTCCCAAGAGAAACAGGAAGACACCAAACAAGCCTCTGGATTAGACATTAAACATCCAGCTGATGAAGGAATCCAGCAGACTTTCGTTTTCTGTGCACTTGTCTCCCTACTCTCATCATTTCAAGTAGTCCCAAGGGTGCCAAAACCTTTTTAACATCACCGCCTTTTCTCCAGCAGCTTGTCTGAGTTTTAATGCCACAAACTCTTCAGGAAACCTTCCCAGTGAGCGTGTCTGCTTTGATTTGTAATTGTACTTGTCATTTAAAGAGCACGAGTCATGGAAGTCAAGCATACTGCCTAATTACACACAGATTCAGCAAATGCTCTCAGCTGGTTGTCATGAAACAGCAGCATACCAATTATGCACTCATGAGAGTGAGGTTTGGAGCACACTTTACAAAAAAGACACAGTAAGAGTCCTCAGAAATGAGAAGGGAAACTTTGTGGGCCATCTTGAAGAACAAATCCATTAATAAAGGATGACTTTATGAACTTTTCACTTAAGCTACTTCAACAAAGTCCCACAATTAAAGGGAAAAACATAATTTGGAGGGAAAACGCTTTTTGTGGATCCTTTTCAGCTCATTGGTTTGGTCTCTTTTACCTCTATCATGTCTGCACACAAGGTCTGATTCCATTCCAACTAGCAGTGCTCCAGTCGTGTACAATATAGAAGCTGTGGGAAAAGGTCATTTGGTCAGATGAGTCATCCGCCATCTTCTTACCAAGTTTGAACCGTAAATACCTGAATGAGGGGGAACTGTGCTGACATGATTTGGGTCACTTCAGAGGGAGAGGTCACTGTAAATCAGTGTGAAGTGGTTGGTGGGCGTTCTGTCTTTCAGCAGGGTCTCTGAATGGCTTGAGGAGTTTGAAAATTTGTGAACATTTTCAATATTCTTATGATCCTGTGTTTTGGTGTCTTATGTTCATTTCCTGTTTTATTTTGTAGTTTTATTTCCCTGTTGTTTCCGTTGCTTTACTTCCTGCCCTTGTTTCCTGTCTTGTGTTACCTGATTGTTTTCACCTGTGTGTTTGACCTCACCTGTTCCCCATCGTCATCTGTCTCGTGAGTATTTAGTCTGCGTCTTGTCCTCACTTCTCGTCTTCATCTCGGTTTGTCCTGCTTCTCTTACTGTGGTTGTGTGTCTTTGTGTTCCTCTGTGCTCCTTTTTGTATTGTAATTCAGCCTTTTGCCCTTTTGTTTGTCGTTGCTTTGTGTTCCGTTCGCTCGAGTCTTCCCATCTTTCTTGTCATCAGTTTTGTGTCATCTCTCGTTTCGCTCAGCCGCTCAGTTTGGGTGGATTTTAGTTTTCCCCATGTTCCCCGTATTTGATTTTCCCCATTTTCCAATAGTAGTTCAAGATCCTAAGGCAATTGAACAATTACAGGAGATTACAGGCTCTCTGCCACCATCATCAAAATAGCAAAGTAAGACTATCATTCAGAATTTCAGCCTGTAGTATCTCCTTCATTACAGATCCAGAGATTTGTAAGATCTACACCGTCAGTGTGTTCTGGCAGCTCGCCGTGGCCCAACACCTCACTGATACACTTGATCTTGGTTTATTCTCTCAGCTATTCTGTGTATAATGTACAGATTCAGGAGATGTGATGCAGTCTTACCTGTGCATAAAAAACACAGACAAGCCAGAAGGAAAAAAAACACTTTTCACAAATTTTCACAAAATCCCTGTTAAATTCACGGGCAGAAGGGAAAACTCCCCAAAGGCTGTTAACCTTTTCACTATTCTCCATTTGAGTTGTTGAAGTGATTCCTAGACTGTTGATGGATTTGAAGGCCACACAGCCGTCAACACAAAAATGACGACTCAATACAAAAACCACAGCCCCACACCAAACAGCCACTATGGAGAAGAGGGGGAATGAAGTGAAAAGACATATTCAGCTGTTATATGAAAGAAGAGCACAAAAGCCTCCTGGGAAAGAAAATGCAATCTGCTGAGGTCATTCAGTTCTCACAACAGTTATTCAAATACAACATCCTCTTCCTCAAGTTTTATTGAAACAGGAATGGCAATTTCCGAGGCGCTCCAAGCCGGAGACTGAATTACCAGCTGACCAAAGCTCCAGAACCGCCTCCTTAACTGTGTGTGTGTGTGTGTTTGTTTGTGTGTGTGTGTGTGTGTGTGTGTGTGTGTGTGTGTGGCTCCGAAGTATATTTAGATCGGCTGAAAAGAGCAGCGGCAAATTTTTGGGATGTCAACAGGATGACAGCTTAAGTGCTCCTGACAGCTCAACTGACTGTGTCAGAAAATGTGTAGATCAAAATCTCAGCAGGAGTCAGAAGACAAAGTGAAACCTGCCATTTTGTCTTAATCAAAAGAAAAAGTAAACGTGTCTGAGCGCGACGGATGAATAACTTAAACTGAACAGAATGAAACTTCAAAAACGAACTAATCAGAGGTATTTACATTTATATAAGGCCAAATATGGTCGAAAAAAATTGTTTCCGACTGTAATTCCATTCCTCTTCCTCTACCTCATAGTTCTGTCTTCAACACTGGACCTGCTGGATCTCAGTGAACCTGGCGAGAGGAAGAGCAGCAAAGAGAGGAAGAGTCCTCGGGGAGACGGACACAAGAGCAACGCTCACCGGAAGAAGACCGATGAGACGGAGCTGATCCAGGTGGAGGTGGAGCAAACGGGCCCCAGCTCCCGCACACCCGAGCGGGCCTCATTAGACTCTGGTACGATGGATCTTCCGCAGAGCCACGATATTGAACCCCTACAGTGCAGTAAATGTCAGTAAATTCGTTGTGGTGACACTTGTGGAGGCGAGGATAATTGCCACTCAATTATTTGACCACAAAAACAGCAGGACCTGCAGACAGTGTGAGGGGAGGAACAGCACGCGCAGAAGAGATGCAACATTGATGAATGCTCCCTGTCAGAGTGTTAAGGAAACGTTAAAGAACCACTCAGGCAAAGGGCCCAAAGTTTTGATTGAGCGTTTACTCTACAGTGAGTAAAGAGCAAGCAGAATGAAAGTAATCTAGCAAATTACACGTCACAGTAACTCAAAACTTTACTTAATGTTAGTATTGAGTAAATGTACATAGTTACTTTGTACGTGTAAACTTTGGTAAACTATCTTTTAACATTCCTGTCATTCCAGTATAGCTGCTGTGGAGCTGTAAATGGCCCCACCGGTTACCGCAACTCCATTTCCCATCATCCCCTTGGGGAAGCGACCCCATATGTTCCCAGAGAAGGAAAATAAACATAAAGACAATTAAAACTGTAAAGAAAAGGCATTCATTTAAAAGCCGTTACAAGAAACCTACTTGCATTTAGTGAACTATGTGCCAGTTTAAGAAAGGTTGAAGTCGTCTTTGAGAACAAATTATGCTGAGTGAGTCAAATTACAGATGAGGTGAATAATTCATGAATGTGACGTTTACAAGTAAAACCCCTCGTCCCTTTTTCCCAATGTGAGCAGATGGCATTTTGTTTGTACACCCACAGAGTGTAATTGTCTGTTTGGGGCTCAATGTTTGTCTTAGCGGGGAATTACTTCCCTACTAATTGCTGATTGCATATATTACACACTGCTGTTAATTTATTGTGTAAAAGATGAGTAGTTATTCATTAATATTCAGAGATATTGCCGCTGTCACACTGCATCATGAAGAACACTCAGGGCTTCTTTGCTGTCAGATTCTGGGTCATGGATCATGTGAGCTTCAGATGGGCTCCATGTGATGAAGAGTGGAGATGCTTTTGATTTGAAAGGACTGAAGTTGTTTTGTAAAATCTCCTTTAAGTGATTTATGTCTCGATGTCTGCAGTTACGATTGGTTCCCCGCTGGATAAATGGGAAGAGTTGAACCCCAACCCTGAGAGAAATGTCAGCAAGAAATGGAAGATGGAGAGACGGCGCTCATCGAAAAACTCCTCCAATGAATTTCTGTGGTAAGTGTCCTCACCTGGTGTCCTGTGTGTGTGTGTGTGTGTGTGTGTGTGTGTGTGTGTGTGTACAGGTGCATAGAGCTGAAAGGAGTCGACCTCTGAACCTTTTCAAACTTATTTCAAACTTTACTGGGTTTATTAGGAGCCGTCCCTCATGATTCCGCCTCAGGAGAAAGTATGAAAGGGACACTTAAAGGACATTCCTCAAAATATTTCATCAGTCTCCTCCTTTCATGGCAGCATTTAAAAAAATCCAAAAATGGGACTAACCTTGTTAACCTTGGAGCTTAGCGGCAAGATTACGGGACATCTGAGGACTCTGTCCCTGAAAAGAAAACTGCGTCTGAGGCGTCTTAAATATAATGAAGGAGTGTGATGTGTCTGTGTCATTCAGCCCACCTTTCTGTCTGCCAGGTCCATAGACTGCAAAATGCAATTAGAGCCATCCAACAAGAACTCCACGGATACAAACACCAAAGCGGAGCCGGAGTGTGCGCTGGCGTCTCAAGTAAGTGCTCAGCGTTCACCGTTCATCCTCTTCCACACACTGTTAACATTTCATAGTCATTTTGTGGAAGAATTCAACTTGCAACCTGTTGTCCTAACACCTACAATTCTTCCGTTGCAGCTCAACAGACAGTATATTAGTGGAAGACATGTAAGCCTCCCTATGCATCCTTTTATTTCCTCCTGAAAGACTTCTACATTTGCACCGGGAAAAAAGCATCACAGCATCTCCTGACAATCTGACCTCCAAACTTGTATTGACACCCAAAGGAACCTTTGTAGGAAATCGGGATCTTCTGTAACATGTTGGCCTTGAGATTCCTCTTTTGTGGTGCTACGAGGTCCAAATGTCAAGTGCTTTCCTCCTCAGTTCATGTCTCTGTGTAGGTCTGCGTAAGGGGTTTTCTTTCCAGACGCCATAATTAGATTAATAGGCGATGAATAATTCAGCGGCCTTACTCTGAGCCCATTAGTGTTGATCTAACCAGGCAGGCTAAGCACACACCCGCTTTTCAGCGCTCTGATAAATAATAGATTTGGGATTAAAGATAGCTGTTTGAGGTGGAGGGGAGTTATTGGCAAACAAACACACTAAATTTGTTTTGCCCCAAGGAATCCATAGTTGGTAGCTCGCCGCCGTCGTAGTCTCACTGCTGCCTGGTTTTAGTTTCCTACACGGCAGGTACCACACATGCACACACACACACACGCACACGCAAGGTATGCAAAGAAAAGAGCGGTGCTTTGCATGAGATTTACATGAAACACACACACAACGACATGACAACGACATGACGACTGAATCGAAGGGAAAAATCCACCCTCAGATCAGACCTGATTCGTTGTATTTAAAGTTCATCGTTCCCATTTTTACCATTATTTGTGTCTGAAGTAGCAGAAAGGAACCAAATCCTCTTTGTCTTTCCTGATTGGATACTTTTCACTGCAGTTTGTGGTGACTAAAGGTGTGAGTACAGAAGGGAAGACAAAAATCAAGAGAAATCACAAACAAAGAGTTGCATGCCAGAGTTTCTCAATCAGTTGAAGTACTTTGCATTTCTCACTTGACAGGCTTAGATTTTTATATTTTTGACTTTTTCATCCCAGTTTTCAATCGTGATTCTTGTACAATCGAGTGTCGGACTGAATCTGCAGACCAAACTGGCGACATGAGGCCGTTTTAGTTAAACTACCACGTATAAAGTATATTTCTTATACAGTATTTTAGTGTTTCAGGCTGGATTTTTCCTTTAATGCCTCTACATCATTCTGTATTTTTCCTTTCTCCTCTCCGCACATTATTATAAACAAAACGGGGCTGAAGGTGAATTACACTCAGATCACGACTGTAAAGATAAATAACTTCAATTGGGTGTTGTTCTGTATAATGGCACTTAATGGAAATGAAAATTGTTACATGTAATGGACTGAGGTGAGATACTGTCCCCCCCTCTCTCGCTCACACACACACACACACACACACACACAATCATTCTCCATAATGGCTTTGCTTACCCGAGGATACAGTAATTTCAATTTCCCATACGTCTTGTACCATGCAGCGTTTCAGCATGAAAGCCTATCTGAAAATGATTCCCCCCTTACAGTTAAATGTGTAGGTGTAATGTGGGATCATGTAAACCACACCATTCTCCCATAATGCATAGCTACGTGCGTGTAATTGGTCGATTTTCATTTTCCCAGTGGAACAAGGGGGCATATCGTCGTGTGAAGTAGAATCAAGGACCGCTGGCTCATTTCAGAGTCTGATACTGAGAGTAAGACCAGAGGCAGGTGTGATGGGATGGATGGGTGTGGGGTGAGAGGGGAGGGTGGGGGGGCGGGGTTTGGGTGCTGACAGTAGTGCTTCTGCTGACTCTCCCTAAGCATGTCAGAAGCTTGGTCGACGCCGAGATATTTAGTCGTCCCTGAGATAGCGGAGATGGCCGACCTCTCGCTCTCCCTATGCCTGTCTCTCCCTCCTGCTCATGGTGTGTGTGTGTGTGGGGGAGTGTATGTGTGTGGGTATGTACAGTACAGTGGCTTGTGTTTGTGCGTATATACAGTAATTTGAAATGTGCGTCTGTGTGTGCAACAGGCTCGTCTATCCAAGGAGCAGAAGTGGGGCAGTGCCCTTCTGTCCAGGCATCAGTCTCTGGAGGAGGAGTTTGAACGAGCCAAGGCTGCTGTGGAGGTAAGAGGCCCAGCTTCAGTCCACCTCACATCTGCCTCCCATCAGCACCACACACACCTCCATACACAACCAACTAGACACAAGGTGGACAAGGGTCGGAGGTAAAGAGCTATTATCTATTCTATCCAGTAACGTACAAGTGAAACACCAAAGCAATTTATTTTCTACAAATACAAAGCAGGAAAGTCACACATACAACATTCTTTGCCTCGGCGCTCAATTTTTCAATTTTTCCAAGTACAAAGTGTCAGATGAGACCATGGAATGAGTGGAGACGCCACTGTCCCTGATCACGGTGTGGGACACATGTCCAGTGGTTGATTAAGTGGACTAAGTGATCACAGGCAGCCTGCTACAAAATTATGAGATCATGTCAAAACTCTCAGGATTTGACTGCGGCTGGAAGCCTGCCCATGGCTACAGCAGATGGTCTGTTACCGCCTGACAAACTCAGAACAATGCACCAGTAGAGATGGAAGAACCTGTAGAAAGTAATACAAATGGCTGAGTGAGGACATAAAACAGTAATGAAATACAGAGAAACGACGTGCTGTAATCCTGTCTGTGTGTCATATGAGATTATAACGGCACTGTCATTTTCACAACAGTAATCCATTCATATTTACTCCAAATCGTCCCCAAGAAACGATATGATATGTATTTGTCCTTTGTTTAACTGTGGACATTTTGAGCCTTTTGGTCTTCCGGTCCTCCAGTGTGGATGTGAGGTCCATCGCTCTGAATCTGATGATATAAGGATAAAATATCACTAGATATCAGAAGTAATAAAGTGTATTTATAGCCTCCTATAGTGAACATAAATATTTACAGTCCCTGTCGATGTGTTTGGGGGTGTAGAGACGTTCCCTCTGTCCGCCTCTGTCCTCACGATGACCTCAGTAAAATGGATTGATGAAATGTTCTAATAGCCGCAGTCACCATAAAATTATTTATAAAGTATTAGACGAGGACAGAAAATAGATTTGATCCTTGTTCCAACTCTCTTTACTTTGTTACGGTGATAAATAGAAAGTTCCTTATACTTGAAATGTCCCCAAATGTAATGACTATCCAGAAAAGTTGGTTGTTTTGAAGGAGGAGTAACTTCAGCTGCTGCTTCTGGCCTCAGACTTCAAGAGAGCGCCGTGGAATATTTAAATAAATAGATACAGTAAGAAGACAAAAATTATCAAATACACTTCTCCCACATTTACAATATCATATAGGCTGATATCTACTTTAACAGTTTGAATAACTACATGAAGCCCCGTGGAGCTGATTTCCATTTGACCCCATCGGCCCTTTTTTTTTTATCTCTTTGTCAAATTCTGCAATATATTGGCCCCCGTGGCGCTGCTGACAGAGTAATGATCCGTGATCTCGATTCCTGCAGTACGCTGGAGGAGTGCAGGAGCTGTTTGACCTAGAAAATAAGCCCAACTTTCTGCCGGGCTAACAATAGAAAGGTAAATAGGTCAGTGGTTTCATGAGCAGACGCATCAGGTGTCAGAGGGGAAGGCGAGGTTACAGTCATTAAATATGGGGACGTTCTTATGTAGTGTGTTTGTTTTACACACTGCCGTGTGTTCTCATGCTTTCAGGAACTTGATTATGTCTTGACGATGTGGAAAATGCCCCTCAAACCTCTTTTTCATCTCTGAGGAAGAGCACACATTTGAGCTTTTATTACTTGTGCTCTTCAGTGTAGTTGTACACTATATTGCTGTTTGATTAGATGAGTGGGAAAGAAATAGTTTCCAGTTTCCCCTCCAGTTTGCTTGGACACCTTAGTTAGGTTTAGACTTAGGCTTTCTTTCAACTGAACTATTTTGTTAAGCTTTAAGAGATCACATTAGTTTAGTAACAACACACCCGACTTAGTCTCTGTATTGATTGTGTTTGCATTCACAACCAGACATGGTGATTAAAGTAAAAACCTCTCTTATGACCCAGCGGACGTCTCCTTCCCTAGAAGATGGAAGTGAGCCCTGAGCTGCTGCATTGCATCAGCTTCACATCGGTATACAGTCGCCTCTTACACACTGAACTTTGTGTAACTGTCAATAAATAATAGAGCAGGAACAGGAAGACTCTGAGAAAGTGAGAGGAGTACCTGCAGAAGAAGACCGGCCCACTTGTGATTCTCTTCCCAAAGCGAGTCGTGATGTCAGGCTTTGTCTGGACTTTGATCCTCTCTAACTGCACAGGTAGTCTGTCTCCCAGCTTTGATCCAGCAGTGTGAGTGCTGGCCTCCACTCTATAGGGGCTCTGATGCAGAGTGGTCTGACAGATTGGCCTCAAATGCCAGAAACAAAACCCAAGATCACAGGTAGTCCATTGGAACTCTGTGTGTATGCATCTACTTTCATAATAGATACTAGAAATGGCTCAGACATCTGAATGGCTTAGTGAGATCATCTCTTTGCCTCAAAACTGAGCTGATATTCAAAACAGTGAGGAAATCCAAGACTGAAATGAGAAATGAAGTTCTCACCTATCCTTCATTTTATAAAGATAGCACCGATAAGTAACTGTAGCTTTTGTGAGTGCTACAAAGAAAACGTATTAACAGGATGAAATGACAGCAGAGGAGATTTAAAAGAGACTCATATGAAGATGTTCCCTGAGCAGAGAAGTGACTGTTGATGTCACAGAGGAGCAGCATCGGTGTGTGTTAATACTTTTATTAAGCCGAGTACCAGTGGAACAGCTGCAATGTAAAGTTAAGGGAACGTCGTCTTTGCAGTGGCTGTTCCATCCCCACAGTGACAATAAAGACAAGATCAAGGTGACTGTGCATCTCTCCCTTCATTAAAACAGCAGGAGGACTTTTATTGCGCAGATTATTGGTCTGAGGCAGAGTTTTGGTTTAATTTGAGGCTGCAGGAAAGAGCTCCTGGAAGTGACACGGGGGTTTTGGATCAAAATGTCGAAGGCTTTAATTCACAGAACGACAGGGGAAATCTGAAAGAGAGGAAGAAGTATTCTGCTTTTACCACCCTTAATAAGCTCCATCAGTTTCCCCTCTGTAAGCCGCTGTCCCAGTTTGCAGCTGTACAGATGTTTGTACATGTGTTACTTTTCCACCTCAACAACCAAATCTTATACGGGATTTAAGCCATGAAGTCCCACATTAGTCCACTCAGTGCCCCGGCCACGCTCGGCCCATGTGTGTGTTATCGCAGACATCCATGTACTGGCTCCATGCTTTGTCTGCTGAAATGCATTCTCTGCACTTTGTCCAGCCAAGTGCATTTTATTCTTCTCTGACTGACATTATCGGGACTCCAGCTTCCTATTTCTGTCTGGCTGACCGAGGACTTGGCCTGCACAGTGTAGCGGCGGTGGCTCATTAACATTAAAAGGCCAGACCTGCCCGCTCTGGAGAGGAGCAGAGCTTTTTCAGGGGCTGCTCTGTGTCAATGGTAAATAATGAGACTTTTTGTCATGTGAGCCCGGTGGGTAAAGTGGAAACGTAAGCACTATTCATGCGCTCGCTCTCCTGCAGAGGCTGTGTCTCGTGTTTATGCACGGAGGTAAACAGATTAGATTAAAGTCTAGCTGAGAGGTGCTTGTATTGTAGAGATTTAGGATTTAATGTTTTACTTAATTAGAAATATGGTATAATTTTTGACAACCTTGTATTTCTTGGTTTTTGACTTAAAAACATAAAAGGTTTTCACACATTTCCCTCCCTCATATTCGACAAAACCCAGAAAAACACTGAGCACACCCACAGATAAGTTTTTGGCTGATTGGGGCCTCTTCTCGGCACTCGTGAGCATCTGGGAGATGCGAGTCTGTCACTGTCTGTTGATGCCCACATAGGATGGCTGCACCTGGAACAGCAGGACGAGTCGCACCTTTATGATAATTCAAGTATATGGAGATTGGAGACCTCGGCGAAGTCCCAGGATAGTTCCACTCAACTTTACACCTGAGAAGAGCTCAAATCAGCCTGAATAACTGGGAACACCTGCTTGATTTACTCCCCTTAGAAAACAGCCTAAGCTAAAAACAACAACGGCACAAACATGGAAGATCGTACCTCTGTCGTACCTCTTCCCCTGTTTTGTCCCAATAGCCGTATTGTAGTAAGTTGAGATGACATAACCCTTCACCTATAGCCCCAAACCTATAAAGAAATGTATAAAGGTAGTATCCATAAGATTCCCTGCACTTCCTGCTTCTCCAGAGTTGTTGTTACTTCTGCTCAGCTGACAAAGAAACTCTTCTAATCTCTAAAATTAGAGTCACAGCTCCGGCTTTGCTCCACTGACACAGGAGATAAATTCCCTCCCTGTGACTTGTGCTTCGCTCCACATCGCAATTTAACTACCGATATAAATATAAACACTATTCTCCCCTGTATTATGAAGAAATGTGTCTACATTACTTGGATATGTGCTGCATGTCCATAGACTCACTCTATTTTAATGATGTGACACATTCATTGTCACCTGTCACGCAGTTAGAAAAGATTATAATTGTGCTTCCACGTCTCCATTCTGTCTATAAGAAGTGGGACGATGGTGAAGGCTACAATGCAAAACTGGGGGAAAAAAATAATTATGTTATATTATGTAAATGAGCACAGTGGCTCTACACAAAAACCAATCATGCCTGAAGAAGGATCAGAGCTGCATGCTGCCTTGCTGCTGAGTTGGGGACATTTGCATTTTTCAGCTGCAGCAGAGAGACGAGCGGTGCATCAATGGGCTTTCTCTCACGAAACATAGCAGGGTTTTCAATATTTACACCTAAATTTAAATAAGGATACAGAAATCAGCCCCACTTCGATACTTTCATGACTGCTGACAGATGCAAAGTGCGATGGGACGGCAGCTCGGTTGTGTTTGCTCTGCAGTCCGTTCAGATGTTGCATGCAGTGTTTAGGGAAGAAGCACTAACTCATAAGTGAGATACACTCATACACACATACACACACACTCACAGCCAATCAAGAAGAAGTGATTCAATTAGATGGTCTCTGTATTAGTGACAGTTCAATTACAAGCACGACTTCATATTAAAGCTTTTGAAGATAAAGACAGCAAGTAGGTATAGAATACGAGCACAGAGGAACACACACACACACACACACACACACACACACACACACACACACAAAAACAGGAAGAACTCGCTCTAATAGGTAATTTAAAAACGTGATGCTGCCTCAGACAAACACACTTCCTCTGGCAGTGAAGGGGCCCATCAGCTTTACTCTGCACTAATTGGTTGATGTCTCATTAGTCCACAGCCTGTTTACCCAGTGGCTCCCCTCAGCTTATTGATTATGCTTACACAATGCTTGTGGAACAATCGTTTCAGCTCACTGGTGCGCTGAAGTAACAGGGTCTGTGTTACACAACTACACTCTGCTATAGTAGAAGTGAACTGAGAAACTAAAGAACAGTGTGCTTATTTATTAGTTATTGACTCGCTTTTGCCTTTACGTGATTGTTTCATAACTCATAAAGTAAACACAGGCATTTTAATTAAAGCTAGTGCATAATCCAATTACAAGCATACAGTATACGTAAACAAGGCAAACAAAGCTCTCCCTATATGTCAGCCTGCTGTGAGCCACTACCTGCTCCATCACCTCCTCCTCCATTCCTCCGCTTCAGGCCCTCCTACACTGCTCTACCTGACAGACTCATATCTGAATCTCCAATCCACAATTACCTGTCGTCTCTCACCACCGGGGGCCAAACTGTGGCCTCCATATCAATCACAAGCATCTGAGACGGGGAGATGAGATGACCCCTGACACACACCCACACCCCTCACAGTGGATCGTTGTGACCCGACTCCCCGCCGCAACACACATCGACTGTTCTCCTGTCATGTATAGATGAGTTTCCAGCTATGGACGACTCAATAAGTCACAAGACGCTGTTCTGCTCTGTTTGGCATTAGTCTAACTGGTTTGCAGCGCCTCTGACAGGAAGACAGCCAAGAATCATGGAATCAGCCAGTCGGAAAAAAAACTGGACACGAGTTGAAAGCCTGGCGCACCTTTAATCTTATCTGTAGAGACAGAGACGTCTGCTCCGAGTAAAGGTACTGCTCACTATAACACCTGTGTTTTTGTTTTTCTGGAATCTCCAGAGCAGCGGGGTGAGCACACACAAAGAGTCAAACGAGATGGGCGCCATTTAGAAATATATGCAATTATCATTCTGTTGATTAATGAATGAGTTTTTTGTTAGAAATACCCAAAAAGGTTCAGATAAGGTAAAGAAGTGATCAGGTGTTGTGAGTTAAAAACAAATTAAAGTCTATTTAACTAGAATTCTTCTGCTACATCGGATCCAAAGCATGCAGTACATAAATGAATGCAGGGTTGGTAACAATGACAGAATGAGCAGATGCCCACAAATAAATGGAATATAGAAATTGATCACTTAAGAGCAAAATCTAAACAACGGCTGTGACAGAAAACCTAGCAGGGCCATCAGCAGGCTCCAGTCTGAGGACGCCAGCCTGTGCAGAGGCTCATAACAGATCAAGAGATCAGTCAGGCCATGAAACAAACGTAAGCAGCAATATTTCACATCAGCTCTAAAATAAAGCGGTGACCACACAGACGTGGCCCTGTGTCCTAGCTGTAGTTCAAAAGCTTTGCTGCAGGATTAAAACCATGCAGCTGTTTGACCTCCTGATGTTACAGGCAAGTTAACAGGATGTGGAATTCATGTTGGATCTAATTTTAGTGCTGCTGTGATGGGGAAAAGAACAACAGGTGATCAGGTTTGTGTTATTCAAATATAAGGCTCAGATCTAAAAGAAGCCATCAGTTCTTTGCTGTGGGCTGAAAGCATTTATTAAACACACCATGAACAGCTGCAGTTTGCAGAAATTTAAGGAAATCTTCAACTCTAGACCAGAAATTAAGTCTACAGTAGCTTCATTTGGCCCCTATGAAGATTAAAATTGGCCATATCAAGTGAAAACACCTGTGTGGGCGTGCAGGGCTTTTATTCTGAAAGCTGGACTGACAGCTCTGCCATCATAATGAATTCTTCATCCTTTTCTCTTGGCTTTGTTTACAGAATCATCAGGCCTTCACCTTTACCTGTTTAACCTGATTACTTGTGTAAAAATAATAATAACACACATTCCCCATTTAATGCTAATGAGAACGTGATGCAAAACACAAATTAGTCTTTTTGTCAGTATTCATAAGGTGTGATTTGAGTCAAACGCATCATCCAAACAACATTTCCATGATTAGGACAGTTAGTTGCACAGCAGAGGCTCTCTCAGACTCTGTTGGTGCCATTGATTGCTTGAGTGCACAGTACATTTCCGTTGTGGGCTTTGATGTGGAGCTTGGAAATGTGCCGGAAGGAGCCAGAGGAGGTTTTGAGTCATTTTGTGTTCTCCCAGAGTTTTCGGCGACGCAACGATTGATGCATTGATCCATGTCATTGAAAATGTTTCCCAACTCGTTTTCAAGTAGAAGTAACACAAGATATCTGATCAATTTAAGGCCAGGGTTGCTCTTGATGTGTTCAGCATCAGTCGTCTCTCCGGGAGACGTAATAGGCTGCTGACAGATGTTGTGGTTGCAGTAAAGTCAATAGTTGTCAAGTGATGTGCCAGCTGAAAAAATGCCAAAAGTTCCAAGGATGTGACTCTAAAAACACTTTTCCTTTTATTATTCAGAACTACAACCACAGAACTTGTGATCAGTTTATTGCCTCATGGTTCAGTTAGACTGGCAAAGAAAGTTTTGAGGAGACAGAATCCCATTAGATCATCTTATTTTATAATACTTTTCCTGACCTATCAAATCAAACGTTGTTTGATTGTGACTGTGTTCACTCTGCTGCCTGTGCTTGCTTGTCAGATGAAGCGGTTATAAATACATACTCACATCTTCCCTGGTAGTTGGGTTCTATATTTATCTCGCAGGTCATTTCCTCCGTCACAACATTAGAGACATCAGTCAGCCAATTGAAATGCCAGCAAGCAGTTCAAAGGTCAAGCTGTGTTTCTGCTTTGACTTGCAGATGTGATTGGAGTGATTACAAGTGTTGAGTCCATACATTACACCGCCGCCAAGCCGCACAGACATGACATTTGCAATGATGATGATGACGGGAAATGACAAGAGCTATTGTGCACTAATCATTCCTTCACTTCTCTCTTTCCATCTCATCTGTCTCTACTTGCCACACACACACACATCTCTACCCTTCTTGCTTTGTCGTCCTCTTTCTAGTCAGATACGGAGTTCTGGGATAAGATGCAGGCAGAGTGGGAGGAGCTGGCTCGGCGTAACTGGCTGACGGAGAACGAGCAGACGCAGATTCCCTCCTCTGTGTCTCCGCACGAGAAGGTCACTGTTACATTCAGCAAGTATAAGGAAGATGAACACCTGTCTTTAATGTTGTCTTTGCTCTTTGTCAGGATGTGGCTTAGTCATCATTCATCCAATGTTTCAAGAACTTTGGATGAAGCCTTTCTTTTACTAGAATAATTCCCAGTGTAGAAGAGAGCAGCAGTCTTTGTTTCTTCATCCATCCAAGTTTTATTCAATCTGCTTTATGTGATCATTAAATTTAACACTGCACTTAATTTTCCGAGGTTTAGCTTCACAACGTTTTACAATTCCATAGAATTTTAACAGAATTGATTAAGGGTCCAGTGATCTGTATTTAAGAGCGACTACGCCCAGTATGGGGGGATTAGAATGTCATTCAGTCTAATCTTTATAAGTCATTAAAACACTTTTTAGGGTGAGATAGTGTGCGTTTGTTTAGTTTTTGTTTTATGTCGGATCTAAACCATGCAGACAGTGAACTTTGAAACTTTTTAGAAGACGATGCTCCCTCAGAAAATCCTTTAAGATGACACACCTGCGATTTGTGGCAGATCACAGCCCAGAATGACTTCTTGGAGAGAAATCAGTTCCAAAGTCATGATGCTCAGAAGCAGGAGCAACACTCCGGGGTAATCACAGTTTGAAAATGCAAAGTTTAACATTTAAAGAGAGAACAAACCCAGAGGAGCTGGGCTCAGGTTGGATGTGAGGCAGGAAGATCAATGGTTGCTGCTGCTGCCGGAGCTTTGTTTAGATACACAACTGCAGAGGACGTGCATGTGAAGGGACACACTGACACCAACACTCTCCTCCTTTGTTGTGTGTTTTCTTTCCGCTGACAGGGTTACTACTTCCACACAGATAATCCTTATAAAGACTCGCCTAATGCGTTTGAAGAGGGACTTAAGAAGTCTCGAGAGGGAGACCTGCCAAACGCTGTGCTCATGCTGGAAGCTGCCGTCTTACAGGACCCTCAAGATTCAGAGGTGAATGATTAACAGTTCATTTAACAGATACACACTTAAACGCATGGAGTGTTATTTATTTATATGTAGAAAGAGGACAGACGCCCGGTTTGTGCTTCACACCACCGTGAGGTCAAACATCACATAACCACAGTGCTGCTGTTGTGATTACAAGCATGCGGCACAAGTGCTCACACACACACACACACACACACACACACACACACACACACACACACACACTTACACTCTGCTGAGGATGGAGGGAAGAAACATCTCTGATTCATCTCTGAGATACAAGGATGGAAGCAAAATTGTGGCTTCAGTGAGGAAAAGAACAAATGTTTGCTGCGAGATATTGAACAACACTCTGGAGCGTTTTGTCGGAGTGGTGATGTTTTTGCAGAGACACATCACAACGAATGGAGGTTTGATCATAGAAATAAGCTGAGGTCCTCACATTTTCCATTCTGACAGCTGAATTAAAAGAAAACGGCCAAATTTCTTTTTCACTTCACCCATTTATAGATTTCCAAAAACTCAATACTAACATTTTTAATAGATTTTCTTATTTTGACTTTAATAGACTTTTTTCTCACTAAAGGAGTTGTTAACTTTGCAAAAATAGCTAAATCACCCTCTTCTTATACCTGGAGAGAGTCCCTGTTTGTTCACTGAGCTGAGTAATAGCTCATTTCCGGAGGTTTTCTCCTTCATGTATTCTCCGTGCTGAAAAGAAGTGACCTCGCTATCAGAGAGAGCAAAGCCTTCACACAAAGAACTCTGAAAATCCTCTGGAATATACAGAAATGCACCTGTTACTCTGAGGAGGGGATTATCCCACACTGTATGGAACTAATGCGATTCCAGAAGTCCTCCTGCTCAGGGTGCTTAGTCGCTTATTGCTCCACCGCAAAGACCTCCGGATCATTCAGAAATAATTTTCTACCTCAATCCACAGAGAGGAACAATGCAGCCATCTACAGAGATGAGCTTTAGGACAGGACAGGAAGCGATGAAGGGCAATCTCATCGTCTGTGGTTTTTGGATTTTGAATTGTGTTTCCCTGTTGCGGGTCACCGATGGCTAAGTCTTCAACCTTCACTCCTCTTCAGCCAGTCACAGCCGTGATTTACCGATCAATAAGCCATATTCATCATCAGGTGGGCTGAATGAAACGAGCTCCAAGTAGATGAGAGGTCTTCACCTTAATTATAATTTCACTTCTAGCCAGATGAGCGAGTCGTCTCTGATAGCTTTCTTTCAGGAATTAATTGGTTTCTGTTGCCTGGTTGCAAAACACCTTAATGAGAGGATCAAAGGGTCAATGATGGAAAAGTTGGGGTTGGGGACATAACTGTGCCCGTGTTTCATCATAATTGCTCCCGTCGTTGTTTAACGTCCATGAAACCCGGGTGCCGGTCGCTCTGTGCTGAGTCAGAGTTCATGTTGAGTCTTTGCATGGTGGAGTCCATGGCCTGGTCCGAGTTTCCACCGCGCTCTTTACCGTCACCTGGTTTGGTTTCCCTACAGGCTTGGCAAGTGTTGGGAACGACCCAGGCTGAAAACGAGAACGAGCAGGCAGCGATTGTCTCCCTCCAGAGGTAAGGAGACGCAACTGCATGGAATTCCACTGAGCTGAAAGAGTCACTTTGAAGTTTCGGAACGACATAACAGGGAAATGTCACAATTTAGAGCAAAGCATGGAATTGCTCCAAGAGATTTCAATAATGTGTCCAAAAAGCTGAACTTGAGACTCCACGAGAAAGATTGACATGTTTCTGAGGATAGAGCCATCAAATTTGGATTCTTCTACTTTCTGTAGAATTATTTGAAGTCAACGTTTGGAGGACTTTGCCCCTGAAAGAGAGAGAGGCCCTGTGGATGATGACTGCACAGGCCTGTGGTGTGCTCAGAGGCCACATGGGGAGATGGCCCACTTTCATCCAGACCCTGCTAGAGACAGAAATGGCTGAACAATAGCAAGTCAGCTGGAATCAGGAGAGGCAGTCAGTCAGGATGAAGTTATCTTCTATTCAAACATGTTTTCATTTCCTTCTTCTAGAGAATTAGTCTGAGAATCTAATGTCTATTTCAAACAAAAACCTTTACTCTCTAAGCTTATCATGGATCTGAGTGGGCTAACAGTCAAAATAAACCAAGGTGACTTTAATCCTCCAGAACGTTTCAGTGTGGAGCCCTGAGTGACTGAACTCATTTGGAGTCAGATGATGTGGGTTGTAATGAAGCTGGTGGAGCCACAGCTGTAACAGATCTGCCTGGTAAACCATCTGGATGAAAGCTTGTTGGTCGTTCTTCTCATGTCTTTATCCTTCATAGTGCTGCTCAGTGCGTCTCTTCAGCGCAGACACACACACAGGGTGTATCCCCACTGCAAACACACGCTCCATTTCTAACTCTAGAACAAACATCGATGGCATTTTCCCGGATGCAGATCACGTCACCCTGTTAGTTTGCTTGGCATGCAGAAACCCGGCCCCCTGCAGGACAGAGAGGACGGCTCATGCTGCTCATTCCGACTTGATCTGGAAATCATTAATCTCCTCCTGATGTTCCCTCGCTCCAGCCTGTCCCAATTAACGTCAAATCTACATTTCCTTTGAAGTGCACATTTCAGACTCGCTCGTTTCCACGCAGGTGCTTGGAGCTCCACCCTAACAACCAGACGGCCCTCATGGCTCTGGCTGTGAGCCTGACCAACACTGGCATGCGTCAGGATGCGTGCGAGGCGCTGCTCCGCTGGCTGCGCCACAATCCCAAATACAAGCACCTGCTAAAGGGAAAGCCCCATCTAATGGCGTCGCCAAACTCCCAACGCAGGATGTCTCACGCCGCCAACATGAGCCGACATGAAAGGTGGAGCATTCTGACTCTAGATTCACACGCTGCCCAATGGAGCTTCACATTCATACAATATGCCATCTCCCTCTCTCTCTCTCTCCCTCTCCCTCTCTCTCTCTCCCCCTCTCATCAGTCTGCAGCCCGACGTCAAAGAGCTCTTCCTGGAGGCGGTTCAGCAGAACTCTGACAGCGTTGACCCAGACGTACAGACGGGTCTCGGCGTTCTCTACAACGTCAGCGGCGAGTTCAACAAAGCTGTAGATGCCTTCAACACGGCCCTGTCAGTGCGGCCTGAGGTATGGACGTGATTATGTGATGGGTTGAGTCGAGCCTCAGTGTGTGGAGGCACTAGAGACGGATGCAGTGGATGGAGTGACTTTTAAAACAATGTATTTGAAGATAAGAAGTACAGAAGAAGATCACTCTCAGTCCCTTCTATGCAGCATCACATAATAAAGTTTTGACTGTGTGCTGTGGTTATCAAAAGCATGTAAATAAAGTTCCAGATAGAATTGATTAGATACACAGTATTAGTTCTCCATATTCATACACGAATCGATAGCACAAGAGATTCACGACCATGAATTTATGAATGTTGAACCGCAGCAGGCTGGCAAACACAAACTCATGAGGTTAGAGGATTCGGCTCTGTGGTGTCGCTCAGAGAAACATATTGGCTCACATACATAAAACTGAGCAATCTGTCCTCCAAGCGGTTAACACACACACAACGCGAGGCCCTCGAGGATGTACACACACACACTTCCTTTAGAGAGACGGAGCCGTGAATATCAAGGGAGCGCTCATGCAAACAGAAGCGCCGAGGCACTTCAGACTGTCACCAGAAGATGTGAAGCATGGAGCTGCTGAATGTGCCCCTGGTGAACTGTGGACCGGGACACACTCTCACTCATGATCCAGCTAAAGAGAGCAGCGGCATCTGGCGTGAACACACATACGCAAATATCTAAATGCAGACTATGATTCACATTACTGCACACGCTGTAGCGCTCATCATCACACAGAGGAAGAAGAAGAAGAAGTACTTTTCCCCTCCGTCTCTGTGTTGTTCCACATCAGTCTCTGTCCTCTCAGCAGCGTCCCAGGGCAGTGTGAGGTATTACTCACCACAAACGCACACATTTGACTTGGTAATATCTGCGGCCCTGCGAGGAGAGAGAAAAGCTCTGAACACAAAGGGAGATAATTGGAACCCGCTGCTAGGCTTAGACCGTGACCTCTGAGTGTGCCTGCCTACCTGCAGGTGGGAGAGGAAAGCAAGGACGCCCGGTGCGATGACGCACAGCTCTCCTTAAATTACCCTCGTTGGGGAAATGTTAAACTAAAAACACACACATTTTCACACTCCACTAATCCACCAACCATCCTTCTCCTCCGCCACGCAGGACTACTTGCTGTGGAACCGCCTGGGGGCCACGCTGGCAAACGGGGACCGGAGCGAGGAAGCGGTGGAGGCGTACACCCGAGCCCTGGAGCTCCAGCCGGGGTTCATCAGGTCCCGATACAACCTGGGCATCAGCTGCATCAACCTGGGGGCACACAGGTGAGTCTGGACTACAGGACCATGCAGGTGTTTGTGCTGGATAAGGAGAGTTACAGTTAGTGGGCGCAGTATGTTGGCTGGAGAATGATTAGAAATGTCTGTCCTGCTTTTGCATTTAATTTGTACAATTTGTGTTTAACTGATGATTGGAGCTCCCTGGCAGCTCTGTTAAGCAGAACACGCTGCTAAAGTGTGTCACAGCCCACAGTAAAGAAGATTTGCTCAACCAAATTCATTTTGGTTCTCCAGAGAGGCAGCCAGTAACTTCCTGACAGCCTTGAGTCTTCAGAGGAAAAGCCGGAGTCGCCAGCAGTCCCACCAGGTGATGTCTGGGAACATATGGGCGGCCCTGAGGGTGGCATTATCCATGATGGACCAGCCAGAACTCTTCCAGGCCGCAAATATCGGCGACCTCGATCTTCTCATGCGGGCTTTTAACCTCGACTTGTGAGGAGGGGATGAAAGTGTCTTGGATCTGATGTTTATTAAAGATAACAGCATGGCTTTCATGCACGTCAACAAATTTCAAGGTTTTCTATATTTGCCCGAGAACCTGGGTGCAATTCTGAGGACGCATTTGCTGGAGTTGACTCCTTTGTGATGGATTTGCACTGCAATTTGTGATTTCCCCGAAGAGCAAAAGGAAGGCAAAGATTGTGCGAGCAATGCCTTAGAGAACACATCAATTAAAGACGGACTCATCCAGCGGAACAGAAATGAGCCTGAGACAGACGGACGGGACGTCTCGCAGAGGAAAGCTCACATTCTGTCTGCAGAGAAGAAGGAGAACGCTTTCTTTAACCAATTACTCTCACAGATTCCCGTGATAGACCTGCGCCGCGCCGCTCCCAACGCCCCAATCTGTCCCAGGCTCGTTTTCATCCTGTTTGGGTGGAAAAATAATGATACTGCATGAAAAAGCATTTTCATATGGATCCTTCTTTCAAATCAATACACTTTCACAAGTTTGTCCCTCTGCACTTCAAACAGATTAACTTCCTCATTCAGAGTGGAAGGTGCAGGCCAGGTTGTAAAGCCTCACTACTCAAATGCATGCAGACAAGTGTATTTCTTTCACAATAAGCCATCTTCAGACTGGTTTCGATTTCTCCTCTCCTGAGCTTGAAAGCTTCCTGAGCCATACGTTTGTGTTGCTGTTCCTCACTTTTCCGTTCCCTTTATCCTGACTGGTTAGAGAAATGCACACACACAGACTGGTGAACATCAGTCTATAAACCTTTAGTGAGTGTTATCATTTTGATCATGTGGGATGACTTTCCAAACAGCCCTTTAACATGTAAACACTGTAATCTAAACGTCTCTCTGCACCTGCAGTAGCTGCTATACAATAGAATGAGGTCACAGATAACAGAGTCATTTGTTGCACCTTCACAGGAAATGAAGCTCCTAAGTTCCCCGTTTGCACACTTTGCCTCAGCCGTCATGCATGTTATAGATATAGATGTTGGGTTGGACAGTCTGCCTTACACAAGAGGGAACCTTGTTGTTTTACCACTTGTGTTAGAATCGATCCACGTCATCAAGCTACAAAAACAGGATAGAATGAAATATGAAAGTCTCCTAGTCCAAACTCTGTATATGACTGATCATTGCAGTTGAGTACTCAAATGTTTACCAGGTGTGTCCATCATGTTCAAATGCTCCAACTCTACGTTGATCATTTATGGCTTTGTTAGACCAAACAGAAGCATGATTTGAAAGAATGGAGGCAGAGCTCACTGCTAGCCGCTCATCTGCCAAAACCATCATCAATTCTAGAAAGGTAGTGAAACACACACACACACACACACACACACACACACACACACACACACACACACACACACACACACACACACACACACTGTCTAACTAACATTAAACTATCTGGACCCATTCTATCATTAAGATAATTAATTGTAACCAAGATTTAAACATAGTAAACAGGATAGAGACTCTAGTGGGGCTGTAGTCATGATTCAGACATGGACACACACCACATGTGCGCTCCTCTAACAGTGTACTGGGGACCAAAGCAGAGGAAAGATGTCCATGTTTACTTCCTGTGCATTTACATCCAAGCTATGAATGTGCAGCCACATCTGTGTGAGGCAATGATGTGTCTTCAGCAGCGTCCTGTACAGTCACACAATCACAGGCACACACACTCATTAGAGGCAACAGAACCAAGCTGAGCACATCCACCTGCACTGTGCTGTCAACCAGTGACTAATACTGTATGAGGTCAGGCTAAGCCACTAAAGTATCTCTACAATCATCTGCAAACACACGATCAGTAAAAATGTGGATTATTCCTTTGGTTTCAGAAGAAGTGAGTGAGTTAAAGTTTTATGTCGTCCAGATCAACATCAGAACCCCGGTCACTTTGCACAGAGGCTCAGGTCCATTCAGTAATCCATCCATCACCACACTCACTCATGGTGTGTGTGTGTGTGTGTGTGTGTGTATATGTGTGTGTGTGTGCTTATACTGCCAGCTAGAGTCGCACCGAGGCAGAATGCTGATCACGTCCCTTTTGAATGTCATTGGCATCGGATTACCGTTCCAGCGTGTTTGACACAAGCTTTGTGTTCCAAGTCAACTGTTTGCTCTTCATAAGCCATCGATCAAATCCACTTCTAAATGTTCTGTGAGCGCAGAGACGTAGAGATGTTCCAGGCAAATGTTCCGCCAATCGGTAAAAGAAGGAGATGAGAGCAAATCTAAGCTCTGTTACTCATCTGGCTCATCTGTCTTTGGTCTGAGATCAAAACTCAGAGCAGGATGACGTTTCCAGATCAAGCGTCCTGGTGATCGTAGGCCTTTGCTTTCTTGCATTTTGAAATGGAAATAGTGTTCTTACGTTGAGAATAAAAGCTTATTTTTTTAAGAAAAGCTGGCTAGGTAGATAGAATGCCTGATTGTTCCTTTTCTAGAACCTTCTATCTACATTCTCAGGTAACTGACCTAGTTGAACGCATGCGCCTGAGGATCAGAGCGAGGCTGACCGCATGCTACGCCCTACGCATCTACGTCTGAATGCCTTTTTCCTTTTGTACGCATGAAGCTCATAGGAGTGCTCTCTCTCTTTCTCTTTCTCCCTCTCTCTCTCTCACTCTCTCACTCTCTCTCTCTCTCTCCCTATTAATGTATAAATATGAAGTATATCACAAAGTTTCTTGCAATATTTCTACAATGCACTTTTAATATCTGCAACACTGACAGAATGCGGTGTGTGTGTGTGTGTATACATATATATATTCAGTACTTACTCTACACACCAGATGCTTTTTGTTGTATTTTGACCGAGCTTGTAATGCATAGCTGATCGTAGCTCTGTAGACATTTTGTATCTATGACGCTTATTGATAACTTTGCAATAACTCCAATATAAAGCTGAAGTATGGCTTTGAGGTGTCGGAACTTGATCTTTACTTTACATTACGTCTATAAACTGTTAGGCACACATTCTTAAAGCTTTTGTAAATGATTGATAGATATTTAGATACTATATAGCGCCTTATTATTATTGGTTTCATTCACAAACATGAACAGATCGACTATATTGGGACAAATCTATTTTACAGTATGAATCTATATGTACTTTATGAATGTGGGCGTAACAACTTGTAGATTTGCATTAAAGTTCAAGTGATTACATTCTATAAGGCATTTATAAGCAGTTTATAAACGCTGAAAGCTTTGTTGGGGTTTGTAAAGGTTATCAGTACATGCGGTGTACATTTCTTTCTTAGCTCCTCTCTAATCCAACATGATGTGTACAAAGGCTTTGTTTATATTATCCGTGTATGAAATGATATTTTGATGAAGGATCTTAGAAAACGTATACTTTCTATACTCTGTTTAATTCGCTCAAACTCCTACTATAATGCATATTACTCTCCTCGTATAATCACAAGGAAGGCATTAACACCTTTGGAACGTAAAAGATGAACGTCTTTTCAAATAAACTCTTCTTATATATTCTATGATTTTATTTTGTCGTGGTTCTTTGAATTCAATGATCTTGATTTAAAAAGAAGCCTCAAGTCTCAACAAAGGTGTTTTATTATTATCCAAACATCGCAGGTAAACAGTGCCATTGGGCTTCCGGTCATGACTCTATTCACACACACACACCTAAGCAAGATTTGGATAAACAGATACATTACAAAAGTCAACTTATAATAAAGGAAAACTAGCTAAGGAAAACTACAGAACTGGCACAAACGTGCTTGCAAAAAAAGGCAACAGAGTAAAAACAGGTGAAGTACCATGTTTGACATTTAGTTAGATGAAAACCAGAACAAACCTCACAAAGGTACAATTGTACAATCCAAATGACTAAATGTCAACGTTAGTGCCCATGCTGACAGTGAAAAGCCTTGCAGTGACAAATTCAACTGGTACTTTAAATGCTGAGAGGAGAGTGGAAGAGACCGAGATGGAGGGGAAAGCTGAAACGACGAGACAGGAGGAGACAAAGATACAGCCGGTGTGGGGCGGAAAAACAAACAGAACGGCACGGGACATCCAAACTATGAGGCATTAAAAAGGACAACGTTCAGGTTCCGAGGAACAGCGGGAGCACAGGACTTGCATAGAGAAATCCCCACTGCATAGAGCGCGAGCAGCAGCAGGTCACCAGGTCGGATCTGAGGAGGATGAAGGGTGGAGATGTGAAGGATCCTGTCCTCGGGGGCGGGGGGGAAGTGTAGGCACAGTGTTTTTACGGGAAATGTCACTGAAATTTGGGGTTTATTCCGCAAAATAGACTTAACTTTCTCTTCCCTTAAGGTTTTAGCCCTGGAGTGAATCTGCTTCCATAACATTTCCATTACCTGAGATTGCTGAAAGATGTTTTAAGGCCGATAATGAGAATCCACCGAGACCAGACAAAGAATCGCCTTCTTTCAATTTCAGAGCTAATAGGACATTTCTAAGTGTCTACTTTTGCAGAATAACACCGCAAAAGCTCAGCAGAACTTCCCCTTTTAAGATATAAGATATATTCTACTCAGAAGTGCACGACTGGATGAGAACGGCTGGGATATCACCTCTGTATCACTGAAACACTATGATGGATTATTACACTGCCTGTATGAGACGTAACAGACAAAACCAGATTCAAGTCCAGTTCCGTGCAGCATAAGATTCCTTAAACTGTAAATAGACATTATGAACGCAAATGCTGAGATGTTGCAGATGAATATGAAGCCCCTGACATAGTGAGTATATGAGTACAGAGTCAGAGGAGAATCCAGCATTAAGGTCGAGGTGACTAAACAGCAAAGGACCAGCTCTGTTTCATGGTGGGTTTCTGAGTATTAAAGCTTTTGGTTGCCATGAGCACCGTGGGGTTCTACATTCAGCACTGCAGATACAGATGAGTCCGTACAGGTCAAAGGTCAGCGTTTATCAGAGGCTTGAGAGTGGATTTGGTGCGGTTGGGGTGCAAATTGCTGGAGAAAAGAAAGATCAGATGCACGACGGATGAAAGAAGTGAGCTGTAAGTGGTGGAAACGGGTCAGGATCCATCTGAATCGGCACGATTTAACAAGGTCCTGATCTGTCAAAGTGATAAAAGAAGGAAACTGAATCAACTGCAGCAGAGAATAAAAATAAAACCTTACCGTGCAAATATTCTGCACGTTAGGCGATATTATTTATGAAGATGAAGGAACCATTTAGACCGCGTGCATGAATTTCACACACATTGATGAATTGATAACAAGTAGGGACTTTTTGCTTATATTCAGCGTGGCTTGTGTGCAGTTGCGTAATCTCATTCCAGACTCAAGGATCAGCAGGTTCAGCAGTACTGTGTGCTCACATTCACTTTGCTTGTAATTGGTGAATAAATAATAAATGCTTGTTTACTGTATCAGGTGCAGGATATGAAATTGGGTTGTTTTTAACTTTCAAAGTGCTTTAAAAATAAGGAAAAAGTGTCTAAATAGCTTTTACCTCAGCTGGCGGCCACCTGCCACAGAAAGTTTCTCAGTGTGAGTCAAAGTAGGGCAGATAGGAGCCGGTAATATATTGAAACACACAACACCTCTCTCACTCTCTCTCTCTCTCTCTCTCCCTTCGTTCTGAAACTTTCCCATGCTGGTAATTTCTCCCTGTGGGTGAAAAACATTCTTTTCTTTGTCAAAGTAAAATGAAAAAGCCGCCATCGTTTGTTTGTTTTGCCGTTTGGTGGGTGTGCGTCGGGGGGCCGGCAGTGTCGCTCTGCCGCTTCACTATACATTTATAAAATGTACCACTTTGAAAATACTGGCACAGAAGCTGACGGAACAATGAGATCTGATATGTGGCGTTGTTTTGCGTCCAGAGAGCGCCCACGTGTGTGGAAAGTGCACGTGTGTCTCTGTACCTACTGTAACCAAAATGTCTCTTTTTTTTTAGTTCAACAAATAACACTGAAATATACATTTAAAGCTTAACGTAACACAAACGCACAAAACAAATAAGCACAATGCTTTCCCGTTCTGAGCAGTGTTCAGCATTTCCTGTTTGCTCCCGAATGACATCACGGTAAGGCGAGCGGCTCCTCTCAGCAGGTCTCACGGGTGATTTCCATCCCTTTCCTCTGTCGCTCACACCGGCGTCGGCCACAGGTCTGCCCGTCTCTAAGGATGTTGCGTGGTTGGGGTGGGCGGGTAAACTTTGACTCGCTTTAACTGCTGGAGAGTCGACGGTAAAAGTAGATGTAGCCCAAGTCTTTTGGAGGCCTTTCTGACAAACACACTTTGTGGTCGTTGTAGATCACCCACCTGCAGGAGAGAGCAACGTTAGAAGAGGGAGGAATGTTAGAGGAGGAGGGAGCAACGTTAGAAGAGGGATCATTATTTAGGGCCGTGTCAAATGTTTACAAGTATCCCTTCATTTAAAAATATCATAGGTGGACAGCAGGAAGCGGGTCAGTATATTCATCCATTCACTCTACTAATAATCGGCTGAGTAATTGATTTCTGGACTTCTGGGTTGTGACACTTCTGCAGGTTTGAAGAATAGTAAGTCTTTTATTTTTGTCAACAAAGTGCCACTTTATATCAAAATCAAGAAAGTGAATGAATCTGACGGACGCGTGTCACTCACCTTCCTTCCTTTTTGATGTGACATACATAATGTCCAGACATTGTTGATGCTCCCATGTGGCTGATGAAGGCAAAGAGCTCATAACCTGGAGAAAAACAAAGATCAGTCGCACATGATTTTCAATTTCACATTTTATTATTTGTTACATGGATATAGAGTGCAGATGCATCACTACTTTGCAGAATCAGAGTTTGCCTAAAACTGGCAGTCTGGCAGAGCAGCACTGTGTTACTCCCTGCAGTGATTGTGTGTGTGAGTGTGTGAGTGTGTGAGTGTGTATCAGCGTCAGACATTAATTGGGGCTAAGAGTAAAAATCCCTGTGGAAGTTTGTGACGTGCATGTGAAATTAAAATGAGGAGCCAAATACGGCCTCTGACACAGAGTGAATGTATTCGCCCAGTGTGTGTTTGTAACCTGAGCTCTTGCATTATGACATCATCTCTCCACATTCCTGCTGGTTCACTGCTCCAATTAGCCAGCTTGCCCCTTTAAATACTCTAAAATCATTGTGTAGTTGCTCAAATTCCATCCGGTCCATCTATCGATAGAGTTCAGATCAATAGATGAGATAAGCTCCGATCACTCACGTCCAGGTCCGTCTTTGACCCGGGGCCCCGACGCGTCCCTGTCGGGGGACAGCGTGGAGTCGCTGTGCGAGTTGGCGTTGGAGAAAGTGTTGCCGTTGGGCTCTGTGTCGGCCATTCCTGATAGAGAGTCGCTCTCCTCCTGCTCCGGGTGGGTGAAGATCCAGTCAAGGGCTCGTTCAAGGTTATTGTTCTGAGAGATGGAGAAAGAACATTGGAGGACACAGACAGAAAATCATTTAGAACTTTCCCTAGGACTTTAGCTTCCATCCTCTTTATTGCAGATATTGAGACCGGCTTTAAACTTCATCTGTAATATTGTTCCCAAACTAACACAGTCAATTCAGCACATTTATCATTGTTGGTCCAGCTTTGCTATTGAGAAATGCATTGTTTTTGATTTGATGATATGATGATGACTCCAGATGCTTCATGGCATTTGCAGTATTTTGAGGGCAAAGTCATTGGTTTAAGGTTTAGTATTTAAACTGTTGGCTTTCTCTCATTACATTACATTACATTACGATCATTTGGCAGACGCTTTTATCCAAAGCGACTTACATTACATTACCACCCTTCGCAGAGGGGGGAGCAATTGAGGGTTCGGTGCCTTGCTCAGGGGCTCCTCGGCAGGGGCTCGAACCTGCGACCCTCCGGTTCCCAAGCGGAAGCTCTACCCACTGAGCCACTGCCACCTCTCAGTGATGATAGAGCATAGAGCGATGGTTCCCTGTCCTTTGTGCCGTCGCTCTCTGTTGCATCTTAAAAATAACTCATAAGACAAATCATGCCGACTCTGCGGACACGTGCCGGCGTTTAACGACAAGACGGCGTCACTTAAACACCAGATGTTTCCCTTTAATCCAAAATAGAGGTGTGATCCCTGGAGAATGTCTGCCTGCGGAGGAGAGAGTGGGCTTCCAGTGGCTAATAACACTTTTTTTCCATCCGTCTTGGGTCACCACGGTTCAAAACCTCGTCCTCGTTTCTCACTATTAATAAACAATCTGCCAGACCGCGCCGTGCTTCACACTGCCGTCCCCTCAGGAGGGATATGTGTTCGTTTTTTTTCCTCCCTCCTCCAGCAACATGGCGGTGAATATGGAGGCATCAGGGACACTAAACAAGAAGCCTGGTGTCTATTTCTGAGGCTGACTAATGGTCTGCGGCTCTATTTTAGCTGAGGGGCTCCGTTTGAAACCAGAGAGTCAGGAGCCATTTCAAACCAGCAGCCAATGCGAGTGATGCAGGATTGTTTCCCAATGTGGATTAATAAAAGGAGGAATGCTTTACATGAATTTCCGATTGTTTTGATTGATGAGACGACAAAAGCGGTCTTACGCGTCGCTGAGCCAGGTTCCATTCCTAAACTTCAAAGTCTCCTATGGCCTCTGGGTGCTGCGCCTGCTTCCATTTGCAAACACTATGTAGAGCAGCCAGCTTTAATCACTCTGAACATGTAGGAGCTGATAAATGTGCCATATGGAAAGCAAGCAAGTAGGCCAGCCAAGTCAGTTAATGAGGGACAGAACTCAGATTTCATCACATCACCTTTCTTTGCCCCCTTCAACGTCTCGCTACGCGTCTACATCGTGATTTGACATGAACGTTTCCCGCTGTCGATCCCCTCAGCTTACGTCTCAGTACAGACTGTGTGTGCAGCAGACTGACCGTGGCTTTGAGGGCCTGGATGCCGTGGCTGCGGGGGAAGCCCATTGAAGTGAGGATGGAGACGCTCTCCTCCGGGGGAGAGTTCTCCAGCGACGCGGTACCCATGGGGATGTCACTGGTGGAGGGCCCAGGGTCTATCATGGAGGGCAGGGTGAGAGGTTCTGCAAAGTCTGAGAGAGAGGAGGAGAGAGAATAATGAGGACGTGCTGCTTCATCCGTTATCCCACCTGATCAATGAACCGTGGGTTTTAGAAGTTGAAGCGAGCAAAACAGGCAAGAATAAAGCTGCCATCGAAACATTATGAGCTAGAAACCTGTCAGTGTGTCGTTCCTGTAAATGCTTCTCTGACAACTTCTATTGATTAACCATGCAAGGAAAGATAGAATATGAAAAATGTGTCAACAATTTCTGCATTTTAAAGCAGAGCTCCAGCAGCAGTGAGTCAATGAGTGCAGTTTGATGAAGGAGGCTGAGCGTTGCTGAGTGCAGGGAAACATATTGAATTCTAAACTTTATCTGATGCAGGATGTTCCCTGTGGCCTGTTCCCGTCACAGCCCGGATTAAGAGTGTGAGTCAGAGCATAACTCTACAGAGATCTGTGCTGTTCATACGCTTACACCCACCCACACACACACACACACACACACACACACAGCAACAACCTGACCTACGGCCAGAGTTGAGTTCATTTACCTTTTCTCCATCTTACATTTTGTACATAATACTCAAGTGATTCATGCATAATTAAGTGCCTAAATTAATATACCAACATGACACACACACACATACACACACACACACACACACACCATCACGGTAATCCAATTTATTTTATGAATCTACAGCAGGCAGCAGCTTTACAGACCCAATATAAATGTATGAGTTATGTGAAACAATATTCCAGTTTCATTTACATTTGATTAAAAATATAAATGTAAATAGATGACCCAGTTCTTCTGCTTTCCACGTCTCCACAGTGCTGCAGGCTCGTCTGTCTGACATTTACAACACGAGAACATGCCAGACTGTACATTACAGCACTGTGTAACACGGTTAAACTGTTTTAAACACCTCATTTTCATATTGTTCTGTGTTTTATCCAGTTACAAAGGTGAAACTGTCTGCAATCAGCTTGGTAAAGATGACATTTAGAGTCAGAGGTAGTCGCCCATCAGCAACCAAATGCCAATTTAAGAGTAATGAGATGAGGTGCAAAGCTTCCAGGTGGGAGGTAATCAATACTGTATTACACCGTGCAGAGGCACACACACAGCTGTGGGAGGAAAGCTCCTCTCTCAGACAGAGATGATTACTACCTTCATGTTTTCATTTAGTGGAATGACTTCAAAATGACCTGGGTCACAAGTCACAGATTGATTTATGGAGCAATTCCTGAAATTGGAATAGTTTCTGCCTCCCAAAGAGTAAAACACATTTGCACTTGCTTTCAGAAAAGTTAATATTATAAATAAATCAACCACTCCCTCGCCCCTTTGTTAAAGGAGTGAGCTGCATTGTGTCATCATGGTAACACAAAGCTGAGATACAAACTTTGGAGTATTGAGTCTGCAAAGCAATGAAACCAACTACAGCCTGCAGATACATAAAGCATAGAAACAAGAAGAATCAAGAACAAGCACCTCAATCTTACTTCATCCTGCCACAGTGTAACAAATGACCCCTTACCCGGCTCCTCCATGTGGGCGATGATCCAGTTGAAGGCCATCTCAGGGCCCATGTTGCCTGTGTAGTAGACGGCCTTCCGACAGGCCTCCAGCGGGAAACCCATCTCTGCCAGCTGCATCACTGCTGCCTCGTCTATTTCCGGAGCTAGAAACAGAACAAAGCAACTTCAAATGACTGAAAACTAAAGCTAAAAACATCTTCTGATTCAACAGTAGCACATTACTGAACAGATCTGCAGAGGCTGTCTCTGGGCCTCATTAGAGGGAGACCTAAGAGGACTCGTCCTCGGGGAGGTCGGTGCATTGAGCAGCGATTTATCAAAGAGAGAAATGAGTCTAGCTAAACAAGTAACCAAGTAAAAGGAGCTGCTGCAGCATCTGCCTGCTGAACAAAATAAGTTTTCCATGGCTGGAATTTATAAAAGCTTAATAGATTGCTAGAAACACAGAGTAAATGAATGAAACACTCACAGTCTATGGAGCTCATGGAGTTATCTGAAACAGCAGAAACATCACGTTACTTCAGGTGACAGCCAACGAGATGAGACTGAATACATTCACTTTAAATAACGCTTCAACTGAGACACAATTGGATTCTTCATCACCGGCATGTTTAATAGAAGCAAAATATCATCACTCTGCATTGTTTTGTATTAAAAATGTAAAATGATCTTGTTTGTTTCCTGCATTAGAATAGAACAGAAAGACAAAGAATAAGAATGAATGGTGATACACAGACCCAAGAGGAAACATTAGATCATAAAACAAAGGACAGAAATCTGGGTCTGAGGTCACCTGATGTGTTCTGTGTGAATACTGTTCAAATTACAACCACAACACCGTCAAAAACACCTAGACAAACGCCTTTATTTGAATACATGAATGTAGTCGTCCCTGTCAGGTCTGTGAGTAGTTTGCAGCTGTCAGAGGAGATAAACTGCATCATCAAGCTGTTTCCCTCTCATATAAAGGAGCCTTCTCCTGTGGGAGGTGGGAGAGACTCTTCAGTGGCACAGCCATCTCTGAAGCAGCCAATTGAGTGTGTAAGGGGCTCTGAGATAGCCGGGGCACAGCACACATTGTCCGCTTGTACAATATTAAGGCAGGACACTCTTTCATTACGTCGCCCAGAAGCAGTTGGATAAACGACTCTGCAGAGCCCTCAGAAGGGAACAGAGTGTGTGTGCTGGTGTGTGACGCTGGGCTTGGGCTGCCTTTGTATCTTTGTGCTTCATCTTGGAGCCGTTAGAAGTTGGGGATTGTCCAAATGTTACCGAACATTTTGTGCTCCGTGTCTGCTAAAGCGTAAAGGAGCACACTCTTTAGTTCATGTAGCTCAAGAGGGAAGATGAAACTAGAGAAGTGACACTTAGTGGGAGGGAGGGAGACTCGACCTCATCACGTCAGCAGCAGAGAAAGGCTCCATCTCACCAGACTGAATACAGGAAATATCAATCAAGCAGCAGTTAGGCAACATTGTTAGAAAGGTAACGTCGATATTGTTTGTCCTCTGAATGCCACTTAGGAGTAGTCTCTCCCCTGGGAGGAGCATTAAAGGGAGATCTCATGAAGTCATTACTCGGCTTAGCCAAAGTGGGAACAAAAGTTTTCAGTAATTGATTGAGCGTGTGTCTCCCAGGGGAATCCAGTCAATAAGCCCTCAGGAGGAAACCTAGGAGGCTTTCAGCTAAATATCATTTCAGAGACAATTTCACAGGTCATTTGACTATATAGGTCGTAGAAATATCCTCCACCGCGTAAAGAGGACAGTAGGTAGATGTAACACATATTTGAGTTAAAGCAAAGTGTGTGTCTGTCAGGGTCAAACAGGAACAGGTGCTCAGCAGGAAATGTCCTTTGAAGCTAATATTATGTCTGCGAAATTAAAAATGAAGGTGCCAAACATTCACCCAGGAGTCAGGAGTGTCCTTTTATATTCCATTTTCAAAAAAGTATTTACATATGAGTGCAGAAATGCCCTGCAGGCCGTATAATATGACCTCATCCTCCTCAGTGAACTGTGGAGGAGGACAAACTGACTAATCTAGTCTAAAAATAACTTAACAACTAAGAACTGTAATGTTTCTTTGCCAAAATGCGACGCCAACATATAAAGACACATGTACACACACACACTGTAAGCCAGTGTTATGAGGCTTTACCTCTGGTGTCTTCAGGAAGCACGATGGGAGGCATCAGGTCTGGCAGCTCCTCTTCTCCTGCCTGCAGTCCTGAGGCCCTCAGCCTGTTCAGGTCCAGGAAGTCTGGAACGTCGATGGCCAAGTCTGTACAGGTACACATGGACACAACGTGTGTGTATAACTCCATAGACCAACACATAGACACGCAGAGCATTTGTTCTACTTCCTGAAGCCAGACGAGAATCTGATGTTATATCGCTTGTAACTGCATGCTTTTCTCTGGTTCCTACTCCTGAGGGCTTTATCATTGTTATTGTTGTACATCAAAGTGTTTTTGTGGCAGTCATTAGGTTTCACTTCACAGGGATGGAGAAGGAGATACAGATGAGTTGGGTTTGTTTTGGCTGAGTTGCCCAAGAAGTGCAAGAGATTCACTCTTATTTGCTGTTAGTTGGCGCCCTCTGCTGGGCTTCTACAGTAATGCACATCATAACCCTTCAACCACATACTGTAGTTGGTAACCAGAATGACTGGGACTTTAACACAGGTGTTGTGTATTCAGTTATTAACTTACCGAGTTTCTTTGGCACCCAATCAACCCCAAATGTGAATTTCTTAATCTGTACAATCAGATACTCAGGGAAGGAGGAAAAACGGGATGTTCTGGAGAAAAGGGATACAAATTTATATTAAGTTATGAGCATTTTAAAAAACATGTGCTTTGAAGGTAAAGGCCTGGGGGGATGTGAAAGGACTCTTCTTTAAGGCCTGAGTAGGTGGAAGTCAAGTCAAGTTTATTTGTATAGCCCAATATCACATACAATGTCTCATAGGGCTTTACAAACCCACAACATCAGGAAAATTCCCAACCCAGCCCAAAGCTCTCAAGGAAGACGAGGAAAAACTCTAGAAAACCTGGATTTATGAGGAGAAAAAGGAAGAAATCTCGGGAGAGGAACTTGCTTACTTGATTCCTGCTGACTTGGCCTGCAGCGCAGAGCTCCAGAAGTCGGGGACGTTCTCCGGCTCGGTGAACGCCTGCAGGCAGGCGGTGAAAGGGATTCGCGCTCTCACCGGCTCAGGAGGAGCTCGCATGTTATCCTCAGCTTCCTTCCGCTTGGCATCGTATGCCAACAGCTCCTCTGTTGGGATGAAAACAAACACCCACACACACTTGAAGCCGTGCAAAATAAAAGCTCAGAACAAATCCACAGCACTTTATCCACATCTCATATATCTAAAGAGGAGTACAGCCACTGAATCTAAACGTCTACATTTTGATTTGTCTCAGCTCTTTGTATGCAACTTTGAATTTCTTTGAATCACTACTCATCACTTTCCAACTAATATATTAATTGTAAAGAGCAACCAGCAACAGAGGAGGAGCTTAAATCTGCCATATACTGGAAAGTATACATATTATTGTATAAAGTAATAAGAATGTAAAACAAGGAGACATTCAGTTTAAGTTATCAGTCATAAATGCTCCCCCTCCTTTCTGCCATATGTTACATAACAATCCCTCTGTCCTTTACCTCGGTTGGTGGCGGCCTCTATGGGTGCAGGCAGCTGGATGCAGTAGTCCACCCGCTGAGTGTAACGCACCAGACGTGACTGGCAGCACTGAATGCGCTCCTCCACCGTGAAGCGGAAGACGTCGCTGGGATTCTCTGAGCCGGCGCTGTTTCTCTACAAAAAGAACAAGAAGACAAGTGTTTGATTAGACCAGGATGCGGCTGAATGTGACAGCTGATCAGAACCCTGAGTGTCTTAATGACTACAAATCTCTCACTTTGTAAGAACTGTAGGGTTCAATGGGGTTTTGCACTGCGTTTATTTGAAGACTGTGATGAAGGACAGCAGCACAATCTCATGCACCAGTTTGCATGTTGTGCATCCCAGCCTTTCTATTCTAAGCAGCTACGGAAATACACAAGTTATAATTTTACTCTGGGTAAGCATGCAGGCCGACGTGCGAGTCAAGGGAATCTGTTAGCCAGGTTGAGTCTAACTAAATCAGTATCTAGATCACAGACGGCTGCTGACACCAGCAGAGTGCTAAAGGAGGCGAGGACACCGGAGCCTCTATAGAACAAAGTTTGTGTGGATGCGGTTTTGTAGAAAGTGAAGTCTGGAAGGAGTCTAGGAAGTAGATTTTGTTGATCTGCGTGACCTGAGGTGGAGGAAGTGTCAGGTCTGAGTCTGGGTCCGAGTCTCCTGTGGCTCAGGCAGAAGAGGAAGCATTATCTGCCCTCCCTGTGTAATAGATAGGGCTGAACTATATATATCCTGTTTGTGAAACCCACTTCAGATCAGCAGTGTGTGTTTGTCGTTAGTCGAAAACAGCCCCTTTGCTCCATCTGCCTGTGCATGTGTGTCAGGGGTCACACACACAAGCCAGCCATGTTATGAATTCACACAGGAGGAAATGAGAGAGGAATCAATACATTTGTTGAAAAGCAGCGTCGCTTTACATTGTGTGTTTGTGGCTGATCCAACAACAAGAGAGTAGCTAGCGCCCCCTAGCGTCTGCCGGTTTCATTACAACCCACAGTATGAAAGTTTCTACAAACAAACAAACGTGCTGACAAGTTAGTTTGTTTGCTGTTCTTCTAAAGGCCTAAATAGTCAAGCTGCTTTGTCCTGAGGGTGACGTCATCGTTTACATCCTCTGCTCAGCTTTACTCACCTCCACCAGGTTGATGATGTGCAGGAGGAACTCCTGAGCATCTTGTTGTCTGTTGGAGGAAAACTCTGGGTGCCCCCTGCTGACCAGGGACTTCAACATCCTGGGAGAGACGCCCTTCTGCTGGTGCTGGAATGAGAACATCGGGCATCACACACACTATCCTGTCTCAGAGGGAGGTATGGGACAAGATAGTGAATTTTAAGGATACACACTCATAGTAAAATCAAGTAAAATCAATATTTACAGAGAATTCTCACAAGAAGTTTTGATTCCTCAATTTGTAAAATCTCACTGTAAAGTCACTGTTCATTGTCCATACCCCAGGCAAATAACCATCATGTCATCATCCTCAGTAATGCTAATAAGGCAACTAGCTGTAAGAAAAGGGCCTGGATAAAATAATACATACATAGAAAAATCATTTAATCACTTTAATTGTATATAATTGTCCTATTTAGCAACAAACAGAGCATAGCATGCCAAAACAAGCCCCCCCGCCCCCACACGGCCCCGTGCAGTGGTCCTCCCAGCTGTCAGGATGTGTCCAAACTGTCTCCACCCTCATGTATGGAGGAAGTGCAGATCTGTTACCAACACTTCTGAACCCTCATCAAGCCTGAAGCCTACAGACCAGCAGCCTTTAACGGCTTTCAACCCTCTAATTATAATTGTATTATACGGATGTAAAGTGACGGTAAGACGATTCGAAGCACAACACGTGAAGAAACGCTCAATAAATCCTTCAAACTGTACAGAATTAGATAGATAGGATGTAAACATGGGACAGTACAGAGAAAATAAAGCCTTAATGTGTTGTGGCCGAGCAAAACAGCTGTGTGGCGTTCAAAAGCACTTTGAGTTGCACATGTTGACCACAATCAAGCTACCACAGCTATTTTAAGACTAAAGGTCAGAGCACAATAAAGTCGGCCTGTATGTTTTTGTTTCCTATTGGCTCTTTTGCTGCTATTGTGAACACAAAGCCATCTAAAGTGCATTCATAAATAAATATAAACAACATAATGAAATGACTTCTGAAGCTAGTAAACAATCCGCCTCATCAACCCAAACAGGATTAATACAAAAGCAGCGTTAACGTTATCATCACTACCTCAGTGTTTACATGCAGCCGTCGCATATGGACCCAGATTGGGAGCTGGACATACCCAGTTTAATACCTTGTATTCTTCTTTCATCACCTGTTCAATGAGCTCAGATTTCATGGGTGGTTTGGAGTACTGGCCTGAGATCAGCCCATGTCCCAGTTTAGCCCTGTACCGGTGAATAAACAGCAGGAACATTAGAACAAAAACAGTATGGAGTTAATTCTGCCGTGTTGTCCGTCTGATTTAGAGTTATACCGTCTTTATCTAAGTAAAGTTTAACATCTGCATAAAACATTAATAACTTGGATTTCATTATTTTTAAGGTGTGTGTTGCCGTGACACAATTATGACCTCACCTCTATTATTTTGTTAGAGTTTACTGAAAATGGGCTAACGTGTTTCTCTGTACCGCTTATTAACTGTAGGGGGCGCCAGCCTCAGCTGTTTCTGGACACTGTGAGTCCTGCATTTATATACCTTTCTTCAAAGGTTTCTGTTCACATTAATGTTTCTGCCCCCTCAAACATCATTTATATTCATACATTAAAGTAAAAGACATCAGACATGGAACATTTAATTTACACTGAGAGTGAAGTCAATGTCATCTGAGATATACTAAGATTTAAATACAGGATATGGTGCTCTAATGTGAGACAACTATTGCAAGTTATTATTAGGATTATGAACTAACTGCTTCCATGCCTGGTAAATGGAGTGACAAAACAATTAACCCTAAATGTTCTTTTATAAATAATCGTCAACGCTGGGCCCGAACAGATTTGCCGTTTCTGAGCAGACGAGTTTTGTGCTTCAGACTTGTGATGTTTATCAGGTGGTTTCCTTCACAACATGAAACGTTTGTAGCTTCGCCGCCTGCCAAGTTAAGAGTCTACTTACCTTTGACCGCAGCCACAGCATCACTCTCATCATGCTCAGATTGCAACTGACAGATGTACCCTGAACTGTGTGTGTGTGTGTGTGTGTGTGTGTGTGTGTGTGAGTGGCCTCCGACAAAACAGCAGCTTACACAACATAGCAGGAAGTACGCGGATCCGAACAAGAGCTGGATTATTGGTTGTTTGTTAACTGAGATGGTTGCTCAGTCGTTGTTATCAATAGAGACTTTCACGTGTGTGTGTGTGTGTGTGTGTGTGTGTGTGTGTGTGTGTCTGTGTGTGTGTGTGCTTTGCTACACTGCATGATGTAACGTGTGAGATCACTTACATTTGTGTGGCAAAGTCCTGAGAGGGGTCAAGTGGTGAATAGTCGTATATCTTTTGAAGATTTCCCACATACCTGAAGATCAAAATACATGAGCACATGGGACAGAGAGAGGCAGAGACAAACACAAACATGAGGCAGCACCTCCACATAAAAGGCTTCAGTGCTTCTTCTGTATTGATTTGGATTCAGCTGCACACATTTCAAATGAAGAGTAATCAATGCAGAAAGCAGAGGAAACTTAAATTAAAGATGAAACCAAAAGCGGCGGAGTCTGCATTTCAGAGGAAAGCTGAGGGCGTCAAACGCTTCTGTTTACAACTTCATGTTCTATTAAAAATGTAAGCTGTTTCCTTAAGCTTGTGTACTGTAATTCAGATGTCACACAGTATTTGTCGTACTCACATCCTCTGGAACTCTGGGATGCTGAAGAGAACCTGCATGACCGTGCCGAGGTAGCAGCTGTTCCCCAGGTTTTTGATGCCCGTGAAACCGGAACCGAACACCGCCTTCAGCTTCATACCGGCCTCCTGGATCACCTCCCATTCGCTGACACGCGGCCGGGCGTTATTGTCTGTGTGGTGACCGTTCTCTGTCTGATGAGTGGAGGGAAAAGCTTCATGTGAAACCGACAGGAACCTTTTGTTGTTGGCGTGTTATGGAGGAGAACACTTACTCTCTGCTGCATCTGTAGCATGTCGATTCCAAAGTGCGATAGGTGTTCTGATATGTGGGGGTCTAGCACGGCTTCTTCTTCCTCAAATGAATAGACATCTGCAAGAAAACAATAACAATCATACAAAAATCCCTTTATAATCCGATTCCTAGATCCCAGAAAATGCTAATTACCGCCCACACGGCCCAAAAAGTAAAATCATGACACACTTCAGGAAATCTTCCATTTAAAAGCTGTGACGCTGTACTTGTGAAAGAATAAAATGTGTTCATCTGTGGCAGACCTGCTCCATCTGGGGTGATGGTGTCCAGTTTGATAGCTAGGGGGTAGTTGGAGGCCCTGTAGTGGTCCAGTGCGTGGCCGTTCCCACCGCTCCCATCGAAGAACCATTTCCCACAGAGCACTGCTCCATCTGTCAGGTTCAGCCATAGATTCTCCCTCATCTCACACTTCTGACACTTCCAGCCACTGAAGGAGACAAAACAAACTGTGACTGTCGACTCACAATACAGCAATTACACAAGCAAGTCACTGCTGGATGAATAAGAGAGACGTTTTGTTTGCATGTGGTGACTGTGATGGTAATTGGTCTGGATAGAGGCGGACATGGTAAATGGAGACTGGAGATCCTGTGGACAATAACAACGCTGCGCTCATTTGATGAGTCAGCTTTTAAAAGGTGAAGTCAAAACATATATCAGGCTACAAGAGGAGACACTGTGGGCGGAAAATACTGTGAGCCTGCATATTTGAAGTCCTTCATCTCAACTACACTCTAAATTGCAGTTTGCTACCTTGCAGGATCATTTATCAAAAAAACTGACATCAAATATGCAAGATATACATTTTTACAGCTCATAATAGCTTCCATACTGCCTTGAATTTCCCACAATTCATTGCTGATATAATACAATTGTCTGTGTTCATTTGTTACCGTGACTGACCTGGGTGGGATCCGGACCCCGTTGTCCAGCTGTCTGAGGCTCCTGGCGTGTCTGGACACCTGGATCTCCTCCTCCCACGACTCGGGCTCCTGCTTCTTATAAGCCGAGGGAGCATTGAGCACTGCGTCACAGGCGATGGTCACCTGCACGTCACACAGGAGGAGCAGCATGAGCTGGATTATACGGATGAGGTCGCATTCAAGAGAACTATTGAAGCCATCAGAAAGGGAAGTGGACATGCAAGTTTGGTGCAAGTCGATATGAAGCCACTAGTCCATCATACAGGAAAACACACCTGCAGCCACAAAACTCAGAAACACACAACATGCAGAACATTCTATCAATCAAAATCGCATCAATTGTTCGTTTGTACATTAACAATTGATGCTTGCAAAACCATGACACTGCAAAAACACACAATTACCAGCAAAGATCTCTAGAAAAACAAAAGCTAAATATGTTTTCTGAACTCCATGCAGGCAGGGACACACAGAGGCAAAGGTGAGAAGGGCATCAACCAGTGTTTCCCCACAATCATGGCCTTGAAAGTCCACTTGAGTTTACACAGAATGGTTGTTTGTGTTTGCAGAGTGACAGAGCGGTGCTGCCTATTCAGGGGGGGAATCACAGAGTGCACCTTCCCGGGGTTCATGCACAGAAACACACAGAGCCCCGACTCACTGACCAGTGCAGGCAACTCCTCAATGTTTGGCAAAGGGATCTCGAAGTGGTCGGGGAAAATGACAAGCTTGGCCTCGTCCTCATACTCATAGTCTTCTCCATTAAAGTCACGGTTTAGCTCTAAATCTTCAAGAGAGGGAGCAAACATTCAATCAGCTGCTGTTAGACACACACACACACACACACACACACACCGCCTCTTGATCCACCTCCTTTAAATGTCAGATTACATGATGAGTATTTTGGACAAACAGGTCTTCAGTCACCGTCCAAACAGAGAGTGGACGCTTTCTCTTAAATGCGTCTTGATGATTCAGTGTGTGAGAGATGAATCATCCAACAACAAAAACAAAGATCTTCTTCTACAGCAATGACAGCACGACATCATCAGGCATCATACATGTCAACAACTCCCATTTGTATAGTTTTATCATGAGTCAGTCCACACTTTGATCAGCATTCGCTCCAGTTTTGCCAATGACTGAGTCGGTTTGTGACTCAATCAGAGCACCAAAGAGACAAACTTCACTCCAACACCTCAGAAGACAAATATGATGACACCAACAACGTAGTGGGACATGACAGACAGCGTTTTCTCTTGGTTTCCTCTCCATATAGAGCTGTCTGTCCTCCGCTCCCGCCTAAAGTCGTGTAATGACTCATGAGGAAGAGGAGCGCTGCTCATCCCTCTCGCTGCCCCCTGTTGGTGTATTTCTGTTGTGCGCGCTGGTTTCATGGTAACGCCTGAGGTGACAGCTACAGGGTTCATGAGATCACTGGACTGGTATGGCGATGACGCTGGACACATACATGACCCACGTCACGCCACAGCTAATAAGAGATAACGGACAGATGGGGGAGGGGACGGCCCAAGCGGACGACAACGAGTTTGGTTCAGGGAATGCCAGAACGTTTGAGGGGCCCTGAGGAGTCCCGGTCTGGTCACAACCAAACAATGATAAGCCTCTAAGACAAAGCGTAGTCAGAGATCTATTTTGTTTACATTACAGCATCATGAGCTGGTCGCTGGCTTCAATCATCAATGCTGATTATTGAGAAATCATTGCTGTGGATAAATTCTAAATTGTTCTAAGTATGGACCCATGCCTGTATTTAAAGATTTAGAAAGTAACTCTCCAGTAGATAATGTAATTACAACCTTAAAATGACTAAGCGACCCTTAGCAGCTGCTGGTTGTTGGTTAATATGTCGGGCCGGTGGTGAAACTACAGCGTGTTACAGGGAAACATGGGTTACACGGTGGAAGGAGAGGCAGAGACACCTGCTCCGAGCCGAGCCGCGTCATCGCCACGCCAGAAGTGTGTCAGGCTGCGAGGGAGGCTGACAGGCGGCGGCAGCTGAGAGACTGGAGAGCGACAGAAGGCGGCTCCACTGTAAACCAAACCCCCCCCCCCCCCCGACCCGGGAAGGAGGGGAGTAGGCCAGGCGCTGCATGTGGCACTTTGATTTAGAACAGTTACCAACCACATATACAAATAAATGGGTTATATTTAGACCTGAGGGGGGAGGAAGAGGAGGAGGAGGAAGGGTCTCTACATGGGAAATATCTGTTCTTATGGGTAAAGACAGACGTCGGGGTGCAGCTGTGGGGGGGAACAGTAACAATAAACAACAAAAATGTGTGCAAATGGATGAGGTTCTCTCAGCTGAGGGATGTTTTTCTGACCACACACACACACACACACACACACACACACACTGGGCTGCATTCTACAGAACCTCATTCACCAAAACGCTTCATCTTCAGCTATGACAGGAGTAAAAATGCTGAAGGATGTGTGTGTAACATTATGAAGAGACGAGCACTGTAACTGAGTGAAAACGTACCTAGAAACACTTTCCCGTTTCTTCTTCTGGGGACGGCGCCCGCTGCAGCTCCTGTGGCTTTCTGTGGGAAACAGGAAGGAGGAGAGCTCAAATGGGATCACAGATTAAAGGAGAAGCCGCTTGATTGAAAACATTTGACCCTTTAGAAAGCCTTGTCTTTGTGAAACACTGAAAATGTGACTTTGACTTCACAGAAGGTGCCAACGCTGTTAGAAATAGACGGTAGACGCTCTGGTGGCCAGGTCAGGTTACAAGGCGAGGGGAAAACCCTACCATGGCACCGATTAAAATGATCAATCTAAATGCTTCTGGTGCACGGTCAGTGTGCAGACTGGGGCAGACGCAGCGTACAGTACATGTTTGGGTCTGTGTGATGATGTCAGGGCCCCATGCTGTGTAAAGGAAGTGACCCATCCTTAAAGTAAATAGATTAATATTCAAATCTATAAAACAATTATGTCAGTGAATCCACAGAACACGACTTTACTAAATCACTTGCCGGCAGGAAATCAGTGTGAAACCCCACGTAGGTCTGATCCTGATCCGCTCCCCCATCCCCTGTTCAACAAGTTGGGAGGAGGACACGGCGGACAGACAGACAGAAGGAAGGACGGACAGAGAATGCTGACACACTCTAGCCCAAGTAGACTCATGGGGGGGAAAACAGCAGACACAGGAGTTGACAGAATGTGAGCAGCTGTTTCTGGATCCAGGCATGGAAATAGCAGCTCTTTACAAAGCAGAGCTTATCTGGGGGCAATTAGAGCCGGTGAGAAAATACGGCAGCAGCAGCTAAGGCCTTTGTTGTTCAGCGTATAAGTTTAAACGGAGGCTTGCTGGGCCCAGATGTGATCGATTTGTGTACAGGAAGAAATCAGGCTAAATGTGGCGTGGGAGGGAAAAAGAAATCGACCAGACATCAACTGGACCAAAGAACATCTTGCCTCAGAAAATACCACCGAGTCGGCTCATTACCTCTCCTGCATAGTCAACAAAAATGGAACCCCACAAGGGTCACAAAGGTCAGATGTGCTACAGAGCTGTTAGATGGTAAACCCCTGTTATTATATGAGCTGATTCTGATATTCTCATATATTCAGACCTGTGTGTGTGTGTGTGTTTGTGTGTGTGTGTGTGTGTGTGTGTGTGTGTGTGTGTGTGTGTGTGTGTTTGTGTGTGTGTGTGTGTGTGATATACCAGCAGCGTTAAAACACCTTTGCTAATCTGCAGCTGCTCTTCATAGGCAGAGAAATGTCACGCAGTAGTGACCCCTGCTAATTGGTGACACTTAAGACAATTACACAGAATATGTAATTAATGGCACTTACAATCTCCCTGCCCTTTATCAGTGTGATGCTCCCTTACATAGGCTCCCGTGTGTGCATGAAGGACAGAGGCAGGATGACTCACTGAGCTGACTCTATCACTGTGCTGACTGTGCTTCCAGGCCCGTGTGCCTGTTTCAGACATATCACGTATGTTTCTTAGGAGCAGAATGTGTCAAATCTGCACCCAAACCAGTGAAAAGGCTCAGTACATGTGGCCCACTGTGCACGGTGGTGATGTTGGCAGCACATGTAGATGCTTGGGCTTCTGTCTAAAGGTCAAATCAATTCTGCTCTCTTTCCACATAAAATGTCAGATGACAAAGCATTCAAGGGGAACCACACACACACACACACACACACACACACACACACACACACACACACACACACACACACACACACACACACACACACACACACACACACACACACACACACACACACACACACACACACACACACACACACACACACACACACACACACACACACACACACTGTAATTTAATCATTGCTGATCAAGATGATGCATTGTGATGTCAGCAATTCCGGACATTTAGAATTAGATTCGAATCTAAAGCACCCAGAATCTCATCATCATTTCATTTGTAACCTTATTGAGAATTTTAACTGTTTAACAGCTTCAATGTGCAGCTTAACAAAATGATCCTACAAAACACTTTAGTGAACATGAAAGTGCATCTTTACTGTGTGAATAAGAGGGAGGATGTGTTGGCTATCAGATTATCACTATTAACCAATCAATCACATCATCAGTATCGCTTCTTCACTTCCACATCACCTTAGTGTGGAAACCAATCAGAGGTTGATGTTCATCATTCTTATGCCTCCTTATATGAATGATTGCAATTGAACTTGTAGTCTTGTCAGTAACGTGTCATGTGTGCAGCTTTACCTCTTTGACGTGTCGTTTCAGGTGCATGTAAACACTCTGCCCTGTTTTGCGATAGTGTCTCTCCACGTGTTCTCGTCCAAAGCCCAGGAATGTGTTCATACACACATACAGGCCTCCCTCAGACTCCTGCAGCCAGAAACACACACACACACACAGAGAGAGTCATTAACAGCAGAATGAGATTAAGCACCATCAACACCGCAGCATATTTAACACATCAATGTGTTTATGTTAAAGCATGTATTACACAGAAACATGTAACACTACGTTTCACACATTCTTCAGTAGCTCGTGCTGTTTTCATTTTCTGTATTATCATGACTTCACAGTAGAAAACGGTTGAGAGAGAGACAATTTCAGAGAGGCAAAAAAATGCAAACTCAAAGCTGAATTGTCAGTGGATCAATCAGTCATCATTAAAAATGTACATCCAGCACTCCTCAGGCCCGGAGAGGAAGAAACACAAGTTGCACAGTGGAATTGCCAATGATACGACAGGCACGATACCAAAAGCTGCCTTTCCTGCTGAGGCTTTTTGCCTGAACAGCCTTTATTGCATCAGCCAAAAATCTGTAGCAGCTCTCTTGCAGACAAAATAGTTATCACTTAAACTGAGAGCACGCCTTCTACTAACAGAAGAAAGAGATGTCTGCTATAAAAACCCATTGTGATTGTCATGAATGCTGTGTTATTTATGAGGATGTCTCAAAAATGGATCGTTGTGTATTTTGCCCCAAACAGGCAACACGATATGTCCCCTTCTGCTTTGTTTGACCTAAAGAGCTCTTCATCCTGTTACATCCTGTCAGCTACATGAAAAATTAGACCATCTTTGCCTTTGGGGCGGTGAGGACAGAGCAGGTTGGGCTCAGATTTAAAAACACAGTAACCTTATTACAAATGAACCTGCAGCTGGACCCGAGCCCAGGCGTGCCACCGTCTCAGGCGCTGGGTTGATCTGACGCCACGTGTTTGATTAATTTGTGACATTTGGTTGAATTCTACACACCACAGCATGTTGTCAGGGGCTACACAGACACACTAAGGGTGCGTCACACTGCAGGACAACAAATCCTCACACCGCACTTTCATTCTCCAAACAAAAACACTGTGAGGAACTTCACATGTGACTCTGTGGGACAAAACACATTAAGGAAATCCCTTCAAATTAACCTAAATCTGCCCTCAGTGTGGGCCTTATAAACCATGTGATAAACCTTTAAGTGGCCCAGAGTGACATATGAGCTTCAACAGTGCAAGGATAAAAATAAACCAGTCCTCAGGCCAACATGATGAACTCCAGACAGCTGAGTCACCTTTCAAATTGGTTTCAACCGAAATATTTAGCTTTTTGTGTTGGTGTCAGATTTCAATATTCAAACTGGTGAAGCTGGGAAATTAATCAGTCATGGATCAGAACCAGAACCAGTACCAGACAGGAGAAGCTGTCAACTGTGTGAACAGTTGGACTCTGACGTTACAAAGTTAAACACAGAAAGGGTCGGAGATTTCTGCCAGCATCCATCATTCTACTCTCTACAAACAACTACAGCTTTAAACCGTAAAGGAGAAACTATCAAAGTGTAACGTGAAGCTTAAATCATAAATCACAAGCAAATTCTGAATTCTGTACAAATCTTTTGACGCCACTTTGTCAGATTTTGCGACTCACTGCTGAGTGTAACAGGACTGTATGAAAACATTACAGTAGTGCCGCTTAAACAAACAACTTTATCACGCTGAGCTCATCCTGTCAATCATAGATGACAGTACAGCAGCATCATAACGGTACAAAAGGTTTAAAACGATGAAGTAACAGAACTCTGTTTACAACTGGCCATAAATCAGGATAAAGACTGAAAATCTATCTTTTTAATTGTTTCATTACTGATTTCCAGTATAATGATCAATATTATAGTCTGTCCATATTGTAGGAATATGTTATGGTACCAAGAAACAGCAGAATGTCCCTGTTAAACTCGCTACACATGCACTAAAACTGTTCAAGCACCAAAGTGAGGGCTGTTAAAGGTTTCTGGACCAGTATAAAACCCGGACAGGTGTCTTTGGCTGCTTATTGGCTTCATTATTGGCCTGGATGCGTCGCTGACTCGCTCCTAAAGGCGCACAAAGGAAACCCCATTACGCAGCTCCAGAGATGTAAACAACCTTTAATTATTTATTTCCTTTCAAGTTCACGGAGAAGGTAGCCATGCAGCCATCACACACACTCACACACACACACACACATACACACACACAGAGATACAAACACACTCTCACAGAAACACACACGTACACACACGCACACGCACACACGTTAGAGCAGCGCTTCACGTGTGTTGTGGCAGCTTTGGTGTGGGCGTCTGTGGCAGCAAAAACACACTGACGCGTCCGTGTGTGTGTGTGTATGTGTGTGTGTGGGCACTTACGGGGGAGTCAAAGGAGAAGGCGCACTCGCTCTTGAAGACCCTGTCCCCCGTCCTAGGGACTCTGACGGTGGGCATGTAGGGGACCAGCAGCTCTCCGAGGTCTGCAGCCATGTTCGCATTCCTGCTTGTGGCAGCAGAGTGCCGCGGAGTCACCGGAGCAGCGCTGTCAGAGGAGAGGATGCTATTTTTAAAGCAGTCCGTCTCCACATTCCTCCAGCCAGCGGGATGTGACGCCCGGACAGCCAGAGGGAGATGCTGCCCGCACGGGGGGACACTCAGGGCAGACCCGCGCCCACCGGGCTGTGTTTGGCTTGTAAATGCTGGATTGTACGCAGAAATGACGGTGAACTGCGGAACGCCAAACCAGACGCCATTCGCGTTTCCGTGGTCAAACTAGCCGCCCCTTACAAAATCAAGTGCGCGCTTATTCTCACGTTTACGGTGATCACGTTAAACCGACGGGATGAGTTTATCAGGAGTTTGTGAGCCCATTTTATGTTTTATATTTTATAATTAACAAACAAATGTAAATAAAATGACCTTGCAGACAAGTACCTGATTACGTAGGAGCGATTGGGCTAATAATCATCTGCCAATAAAATGAGCGTATTTATGGCGCACCCATTAAGTTAAAGGAAAGCACCATCGGGGGCTATATCCGGTTTTCAAAATAAAGAGACCATTTCTTATCTATTGATTTAGATTCTGCCCCGCCCAGTGCTAGAAATTATGGACCTCAAAAATACACACATGTAAAATATGCTAGTCAGCTGAGTTTTCTGACTGATTTCATAAAAAACTAGCTTACGCCTGAATCGTACAGCTGAACATAAAGTTACCTTGTTCTGATAACTGTATGTTTGAACCCAAAGACAATAGTTTCTCCATCCTCGCATTAACAAATTGCTCAATCAAACTCATAACAAACTAAACGACCCTTATTTTGTAAAACCGTCATTACTTACCTTCAACTTCATAAATCCTGAGGGTTTTGTGAATTGCTGCTCAACGTTTTGGAAAAAAATATCCCCAACCTAATATCTCGTAAATGTCATGACTCAGTCTCTAAAGTCTATTATTTAATATGCGTTGTTTGATTTAAATAAAAAGTCAAACAAACCATCATATTGCCAATAAACCGATGTTTGGGATGGCCTTAATGATGAGTGCAAACGCGCACCCACATTTTAGGGGCGGCTCTATTGACCACGCAAACGCGAATGGCTGCTGGCTTGTCCGCCTCCAGACATTAGAGTGGCTGCTGTCGGTCAAGGTAAGGCGCTCTGCACTGGGCTGTTTCAGCTGCACGGAGCCTCTCACCGCGGCGGACACACACACACACATACTCACCGCCACCGTCCACGAAGGGCACTGCGGTTAATTATTTATGATTGTTTATCACCAAAAACCCGTCTAAATCACCTCTCAATATTTATGTAGAACTGCGTCACTGTGCATAAATATTTTTATATTTTAATGACAATATACCAAAGTGACATTTTAGAGAAAAGGCAGATTTACTCATCTTGTTTTCTTTCCACACATGTATAAAGATGCAAACACGCGCCATTATCTGCACAGTGCTGCCACCAGGTGGACATTCCTGTTTCCTACAAGCAGGTGTCAAAACAAACCTTTGCGACAGAGGACACTTTAGGTTAGATATTTTAGATTGGTGTAGCGTTAAGAAGTGAATGAAAGTCTTTTAAACTTCGAAATTGGAAACATCAAATGATTTATTGGAGAGAATTTATTGGTCACTTTGAAATTCTCCAAAATGATAGAGGTAAATTAAAACATCATTAAAACACAGCTGAACATAAATAAAGTGTCAATTTGCAAACATTTGATGGTCTTCTTTCACACGTGACCAGGGACCGTATACCGTAAACCGATCCTGACCACTAGATGGCAGTATAGCCTCAAACAAATTAGAGGAAATGAATGGGTGCGCTGGGCGAACATGCATGATGAAGCTCTGAAGTGACCAGAAGGTTTCCAAGATATGTTCTGATCACACTTTGGCATTGGGCACGTGGCACACAGAACCATAGCCCGTATCTCACTTTGGCTCAATGATGTCATAGCTTTTCCTGTGAATAGAATTCAAAGACTCAAATTAGACATGGGTGAGAATTTGTGTTCATTCACTGCCCTGCACTGCACCAACAAACGTGTTTTGATTTATTTAGGCTGTTTGGACTAACTGCTGCTTATACTAGAGCTGGAAACTAACTATGCATATTTATTTTAGTGTTTCAGTTTGGTGATGTAAGCAAACTCTCAGTATAGTTCCTTCCTTCCTTCCTTCCTTCCTTCCCTCAAACTTCCCCCTGAGGTGAGCTTGAATTAGCGCTGTAACTGAAACCCCCACCTTTGGCTGTGCAGCCTCACACAATAGGAGCTCATGTATTAGTGTTAATCTTCCGGCTTGAGATCACTAAACCATTGTTATTGTTGTGCTTCACCGCCGCCTTGCTTGGTCCCATTTATCCTCTGCTGCTGAACGTGCAGACGAGCTGGGCGCCACTATGAAGGTGACAGTCCAGAGGCACGGGGGACAAAGACGGCCATCACTCTGTGGGTTAGAAGGGGTCGGGTCTGTATTAATTCCAGCATATCTCCTCCCTGCCCCAACATGACAAGAACCCCCTGCTAAATATACCCACACACCCTGGCGAGCACTCAGAGCCTTTCAGCAATCTGTGTCAGTGCAGCCAAGAGTGAGTGTGAGAAATTGGAGAAGTGTGTGGCGGAGAGAGAGAGAGAGAGAGAAAGACACAGAAATGGGGCTGTATAATCATGGGGTCCAGGCTTTCCAGATCTGGTTGGCTCAGGCAGGTTGTAACCGGATGGGTGACGTACCTCCTTGCAAGTCCGGCGGTCTCTATCAGCTGGTGCCACTCCTCCATTCCTGCCTTGTTGACAGACATGATTTACACACCCCCACCCCGCAAACCTACTCAAATGTCCCACACAGGAGATCTGACACCATCAATGAAGATACAGTATGTGAAAGTGGGGTTGTTTTACTTATGTGTATTTAACACAGATCTGGCCAAGAGGAGAGGAGACAAAGCTGTGAGGTGGAGCGCAGCAGGAGAAGGGTGGAATAGTTTATTAGTTAAAATGTTAAACTAAGAGATAAGAGCAAAAATAACAACAGAGTAGAGACTTTAGATCAAAACAGGTAGCAGCAGTTGAAGTTCACGTGATTGTTTCTCCTGTGGGTAATAAAGCTCAATGTTCCATGACACATCAGCACGGGCAACAGGTCTGCAAATTGAAAACAATGAGACCATCAAAATAAATAAATAACCATCTGATCTCTGCTCAAAAAGGACATTGATGATTATATAAGCTGTCCTGTGTTCACCTCAGACACACACACACACACACACACACACACACACACACACACACACACACACACTGCTGGTGGATGTGTTGCAGTCACAGTACAGCACTTGAGCTGGAGAGCGAGGTCATCTCGGGGTCAACCTTTACATGAGCATGACTCCACTGTGGCCTCGTCACTTATGTGCATTTATATAACCACCAAGTTTCACCAAGGCTCTTATCTGATGTACGTAATGTTTCATGTTTATCCTTCTGGTACCCAAGTCTCACAGTCTGCACACACACTGAGGTCATTCATAGCACCAAGCGTCCAGACCAGTGTGAATTACTGCATATCCATTTGTTTAAGAGTCACAACAATCACCTTGGTGCTCCATTCTCACCAGATTATACAAGATCTGACTGAACTATATTACATTTGAATATACAGTAAGATGTCAAACCGAGGCCTTTATTGAAGCATTTGGTGATGTTTAAAGGCTCTTCCTCTCCAGTTACTGCACTTCATCTATTTGAATGTCTTGAACCTTCACCGACTAACACAGATGTTTTCATTTGTTTTGGCTGATTCCATGTTTTCTCAGGAGTGTGTTTGTGTGTACAGATTGGACGTGATTGAACTCTCCTTGACCTTTTCCATCACATACTGTGTGTCTTTACTGACCACAGCTAACTCTCATCTCACATCAACCTGGTTACTTTATTTATATATTATCTTCTGATCTTTATAAGGGGGGCGCGACAGAAAAAGTTTGGGAACCATTGACCGAGCTCATCAGTAGAGCGTCCCTGACCCGTCACCTGAGCCGTACCGTGTCTTCTCCACGTGCAGCCACATCCTAAATTACATTATCTAAACACGACACTGAGCAGTTGTGAGGAAGCCAGGACTTGTTTGACTTAATTGTGGTCCAATTGCTTGCATCTATTATTGGATTTCCATCCGCTTTAATAAAGAGCTGCCAATATAAGCACCAACGTGAGCGTCTCTTTATATAGCAGGCATGTTGAGCTAAAGTTCACGCTGACGTTTCTGTGACAGATACTCCTGTGAGGGAAATGAGGAATTATTGTGGTCTATTTATACATGTGGAAACAAGGGTGATATCAGTGTGTGTGTGTGTGTGTGTGTGTGTGTGTGCTCGGGCCTCATGTGCTGCAAAGCCAGAGCTAATGGCCTCAATGTCCTGCACCTGTGACCTGCTCTGCTATCTACTGAGGCATGAGGACACCTTGATGTGTTTGGAGGGTTTTGACCTTTTCTGCCTCAGATGTTCTCTAGTTCTGCTCTCTGGTAAAGCTACAATGATGACAAAGCCAAAGGAGCAGAGACAAAGTTCTGAACCTTCATAACAAAATACCATGTCAGGCTTATTGGCTTTGGCCTTAATGTTTACACAGTTGTTTATATCTGCACTATTACAGGTAATCCATTTACTTTGTTGTATTACTTTTGTGTGTGAAAATAACACCACAATCTCAAAATAAAGCAATTTAATCCACATCCTGCTCCATATGTGTAGACAAAACACAGCTTTATTGATTTTTGGCCAAAGGTTTTTGAGCGCCTGAACTTGGTGTTACTGGTGTTGAGCCCTCAGACTCATTCAGTTTCAGCTTCACTCACAGTGTAAGGCTAAGCAGCTCTCTTGGTGGCAGAAAGACACAGGGATGCTCGATTCATCTCAATAGGATCCAATGTTTTATTTGTGGGCAATAACACACAAATGGTGAGGCAGAAATTCAATGGTCTAAAGTGAATGACACAGCAGTTATCTATTCAACGATCTCTCTGTTAGAGAGAGAAAGCACCAACATGATGATACAAAGAGAATGATAAGTTACCCCTGGTTTGAACTATTTACAACAAAACAATATGAACAAGGACAGCATAATGAAAAAAGATTCCTCAGGACTATTTACAATTCTGTACAGGGATGAAGAGGAGTCTTCCTGCTGCAAGACAGACAGACAGAACATGTTGTTAGACAGGCAGGTACACTTTACTCTAGACAGGGATCATTTACCATTTGAATATTCTGTGACTTTTAGTCTTTGTGATAAATGCAGTACGGTGCTCACTGGTCTCACCTATAAACGATTGAGCAGAGTGTTCTGAATGTCTTCAAACACCTGGTTGTAGATCTCCTCTTGTGACTTCAAACCATCCAGGTAATCTGCAATACACAGCAAAACAGACAATCAAATCAGACTCTCACTTTGAAAATCTTTAGTAAATAACAAAACAAAACAGTCTCCATCTGTAACGTACCGATATTCAGGCCGCAGACTTCCATCTCCTTCCTGTGTTTCAGATACATGGGCCACACGTGACCGTCAAACAGGCCGGGGGGGTCTGGCACCGTGTACTGCCTTGTACTGAAAATGAAAAATACTTAGTTAGAGAACTGACAGACAGAATGGATCAATGTAGAACCTTTGTCTATCTGATGTTCCTGCCCTCACTCACCTTCTTCTCCTTTTGCACTCCTCATAAGGGATTCCAATGTAATACAACTTGTCAAACACGTCCAGCAGAGGCCTAGAGGGAGGATGCAGGAGAGAATTCATTTGTCATGCCTTCATGTGAGGAGCCCCTGGGGTTCATGTTATACAGCTGTACTTTTATCTGACATGTAAACATGACACTCAACATACACGGTGTGCAGATCAGCACCAACAGATTCAAGTATGAGACCCAGAGCCTCTTATCTCTGGCTGCAGGCGGTACCCTTGGCAACACGCTGGCTCTCAGTCTAGGCTCATCCGAGTGAAGGAGCCAATGGAGAGCATTTGAAACTAACATGTGACAATTTCAAGAATGACACGGCCAAATTTGAAGTTCAGTTTTGCTCCTTCCCTCACGTGACTGTTACAAATTTAGTACACAATGATGTCATAAACTCTCAAATGGGTCAGACTGGTGAACCTGATGAACTTACGGGTAATTGTAGAGCAGGAAGCCTTCTACGATCAGGACGTGCGTCTGCCCCTCGGGGTCGGCCACGTCGGTGGCAGGAGACACATTGACGCCGTGCGAGCGAGCAAACTTCACTGGGTTCTCGATCCAGGCCTTCACTGTGTTGGTCATGGCCTCCATATCCAGAGCTGATATCACTGTAACACAGGATCGATAGGAAAGATGGCAGAAGTTGTAGATACAGGATTAGAGTAATGACAAGGTAAGAATGTGAAATGGGATGTTGTGTTCTTATTGTGGGGGGGTTTACTTATGTGAATGAAGTCTTAAACAAAATGAGTCTTTGTCAGGTTTCCTGCGGTGAAATCCAGTTCTTACCATCCCACTGTTTAAAGCCGTCCTCCCCGACTTCTATGTGATCGGTGTTCTGAAATAACAGTCACCAATAAAACACTGCTGCAGCGTCTCAGCAATCTGAACACTTGATCAGATCCCATCCACATGCCAGCACAGCACACAGGCACACACACAGAAATTACAAAGATTTACTTTAGTAATGAGGTCAGACAGAAGACAGGAAATGGTCGATCTTAGGATGTGAGAGAAAGCCTGAAAAGTTAACTAATATAAACTTTAGATTAAAGTGAATAAAAGAGATTCACCAGAAAAAAAAGTAGAGTGAGTTATAGATCCGCTCTGCGTTTGTTATTACATGCAGCTCATTCAGGCACACACAAACTCCTTTATCTTGCACACAAACTCACCTTGAAAAAGTCATCTTGATGCACAACACAGCAGTGGGGCAACGCTTTTATCAACGCGTTAGTCAGAGTGGTTTTACCCCCATTAGTGACCCTGAAAAAGAGATAAACACACACATTGTAAGTATGCATGTTGTTTTGTTGTGTGTGTGATCGTTGTTTTCTATGTTTCTCGATCAGATATAACTGTTATCAATCAATACCGCCCTTAGTTACAGGGCGCCGTAAGTCAACATCCAGCTCATTCATGTGAAGAGAAAATGTGAGAACTGACAGTTAACACCACATTACTTAACATCATTACCTTTTTATCGAAATGTAAGGTTTTAAATGTTTCTGTGGATAGGTTTGTCATATTGTTATCAACTACAAAGTTAAAACAAAACAGTTTCATTTCATATTTAATAATGTATTCATTCATTCCAAAGGTTACAGGTAGACATAAACAAAGGCATAGACAAAGGCAGATCATCTTATCTGACCCACTCTTCCTTTTCCCTCCACGTTTCAGTGAGTCTCCCGGTGAAATTTAAAAGTCCCGCTCGTTTCTATACAACAGCTCCTAACATACACTCACACACGTCACACACACACACACACACACAAATACACATATACACACACACACACACACACACACACACAGTGACCGAACGTGACTCAACCGGTTTGTCCATCAGAGCTCGGCGATTTCAGGCGGGCAGCTTATAATACGAGGATCAAACTGTTAGTATCTAACATGAATTAGATAACCTTAGACACATATAAACTTGTAAACATAAAGTATTCTCAAACTCCGGTATTTTTCCAAACACAGCCACTGAAACGCACGGTGACATGAATTAATTTAAGCTGAAGACTAAACTTCGCCGCCAACACTTGATTTTCTTCCATTGTGGCCACACACATACAAACACGCGCGCGCAAAACAAACTCCTGCAACAGTTTATTAAAAACATAAACACTTACCCGCCGATTCCTATAATGTACTTCATCCTTCCTTCGCTTCTGGGCAGCTACTAACAGTCCTCTGGGTTAAAGCAGGTAAAGACAGTTCAAACACGCTTTAAATCAAAAGTTACTGAATTCAATTGAAGCTTTCGCCTGATGAAGTTCAATCCCTCCTACTGCAGGTTTGTCAGTGAGTGAGCGCGAGCCACGGTAGTTTATATGAACCTCGCTGCGTCACAACGTACGCAAGCACGGCCACCACGGGACGTCTCGTAGTGCAACGTGCGTTACGTGCCTGACTGCAGCCAATCGGCTTCCGCGGAGCTCCTAACGTTATCCAATCACAGCCGGAGAAGGTGAATAACTTTAGGACAAATGTAGATGGACTTCTATTATGCTGAGATTTCATAAATCTGCGGTACAAATTTGTAAAATCCGAGGAAGTTGCGAATGTAAATTATTTGAATTCGACAAAGGAGAGAACTTAGAACTGTATAATTGTCTTTCTACAAATGCAGATGAGACACACAAATATATATAAAATATATGATCAATGGAATAGAATTTAAACAATAAAATGAAAGTAGATGTAAGACAATTTTTTTCTCTGAATCACTATATTTTAAACATTTAAATCGACGAATAGGCTTGGAGGCTCCCAGTTCAGTTTTTCCTTGCCTATTAGTGATTATATAATATGTATAGTGAGATTATAAATCATTTCAACATATGCACATGTAAAATAGCCCTGCCACATACAAGGAAACACTTCAATACTGCAGCATCTGAACAGTGAACAGTGTCTTATCTTTAAAGAGGGGGACCAAGGTTTGAATTTACTCTGCATTAACCTGAAGCTATTAAAAGCCTTAAAGTCAACACTCCTATATTGTGCACTCACTTGCCAGATAAGTGTCTGTGTGTTAGATAAAGTATGTGAGGAGGGTGGGGGGGCAGAGCGAGCTGCAGAGACGTGATGGATGTCGTGGCACACATTTCATAGGCAGCTGATATTGTCATGGGTTCACTCGTGCGTCAGAACAAAGTTCGGCCTGTTATTCCACCTGAGAATGGAGGCCAAAGTTCAGATGAGGTCTCAGGTGTACTTTTCACAATTGCACTCTCTTTTTTTCCGGAGACTCTTTTTATTTGTTTGTCTGTGAAGTTCCTGTTTCTATTTGTGTGTGTTTGTGCAGCCCTGTCCCAGCTGTCAGGTGTCAGCAGTCACAGCGGCCTCTGTCAGGGTTAGTGTGTGAGGGGTGATGATAGGGAGCTCGTGACTAAGGTTTTCTTTGGGTCATTGGAAAGCCAGAATGACTTCCTTGGAATCTTTTTGGACGTCTGAGCATCCTGGAGTCAAACATTATCATCACTGTGACTAGAAAGGCATGAAGTCAAAGTAGAAGTGACAAGCTCAATATGCAGAATTGAAGTTGTCTTAAGATGTTCTTGGTTATGTTATCCTTCATGAGAGAGGGTTGGCGCGGTTGGCGTGGTTGGCGCGGTTGTCTATCGGTTTATATATATATATATATATATATAATTTAATACAGATTTTAAGGGGTTTGAATTATAACTAACAAGTTGGTTATTGTATTTTAATGGCCTGAAACACGCTCCCAAACACTTTCTGGAGAAAGTTTCGTTTTTTAGGCCAGACACTGGCACATTTTGCTGTCATTTTTGAATTGGAGTCTATGGGAGCACCCTGAAGGAAGTGAGATAAAGAGTTCAAACCAACTCACCTTACTTTCTGGGCCCAAATTACAGCACCGTGCCAAATTTCAGACCTCTAGCTCAAGCCGTTTTCCTAACTCTAACCCTAACCTTAACTCCAGCCTTAACCCTCAACCACTTTCACCACAATGTTAGGTGGGGAAAGAAAATCTCACAAAAGCTGTACCAATCAACTCAAAATGACCTGAAACATGCTCCTAAACACTTTCTGGAGAAATTTGGGTTTTTTGGGGCAGACACTGGCACATTTTGCTGTCGTTTTTGAATTGGAGTCTATGGGAGCACCCTGAAGGAAGTGAGAAAAAGAGTTCAAACCAACTCACCTAACTTTCTGGGCCCAGATTATGGTACTGTGCCAAATTTCAGACCTCTAGCTCAAGCGGTTGTCCTAACCCTAACCCTAACCCTTTACCTAACTCCAGCCTTAACCCACAACCACTTTCACCACTATGTTAGGTGGGGAAAGAAAATCTCACAAAAGCTGTACCAATCAACTCAAAATGACCTGAAACATGCTCCTAAACACTTTCTGGAGAAATTTGGGTTTTTTGGGGCAGACACTGGCACATTTTGCTGTCGTTTTTGAATTGGAGTCTATGGGAGCACCCTGAAGGAAGTGAGAAAAAGAGTTCAAACCAACTCACCTAACTTTCTGGGCCCAGATTATGGTACTGTGCCAAATTTCAGACCTCTAGCTCAAGCGGTTGTCCTAACCCTAACCCTAACCCTTTACCTAACTCCAGCCTTAACCCACAACCACTTTCACCACTATGTTAGGTGGGAACATTTTTTTGCCCTCAAATGCTGTACCAATCAACTCAAATGGAAACGAAACACACTCCTGAACACTTTCTGGTGGAATTTTTTTTGGGCCAGACAATGCTGGTGGTACAGTCGGTCTACTTCAAGACAACCAGCGACAAATACCAATACTAGGGGTGACTGGGTGGAACAGTTTATTCAGTTATATTTACAAGGCAGAAACATTAATGACATTTGAAACCATGGATACTAGATTATATTTCATATTTCAATCAGCGCTTAACAACAGACAGATGGCAAGCCAAGACATTGTTTACCTTAGCATTGTGATACAACATAGCTATTGTGCTTTTATAGTCAAATCAGAGTTCAAAGAGGAGTTTGGCTATGTCGTGTCAATAATATCTCGTTGAAACCTCGTTATGCTCGTTATACTGTTTATGAGTTCATGTTGTAAACTTGTATGACAAAATAATGAGGCCACATTCCTTCACATTTTTCAGCATTTCTGTGGTTTTGTTCATGAACAGGCACTGAACCCCAAAACCTAAAGAAGAACAGCAGAACACATTCAACATATTACTGCATCAGAAGGGAAAATGAAGAAGAAGAGAGAGAGACACCACCTTAGAAACATTTGACTTCTCCTTTACCATAGATGCCTAAGAATAATAACAACTGGAATTAAGAGCTACTCAGTTATTGTGTAAAAACACTACACAAATGTACTTTAGGAGGATGCAATTCTATGCTGAAAACATTCCGGGGTTATGAGAAAAACAAATGCAATAGTGCAAAACAACAGCATCAGCACACAGGCAATACATTGAAGCAAGTCTTTATAAAAATAAATCTCTAACTCTTCTGCCCACCTGCTACCGTACATTGAATGAGAATCGTACATGGAAGACGTGAGAGACAACTCGAATTCCCAGCAAATATCTAATCCATATTGCATCACAAAGGATCTGATCTACCTCAACACAAAATCAGGTGCGGATGTCTGCAGAGATTTTGGAAGCAGAAAATAAAATCTCCATTAATTTCATCAACAACCTGTGACTCAGTAGTTCCCATATGGAAAATATAGATATGAATCATACATATAGTAACATGCAGAGTTTAGTAACTTTGCACAAGCATTATGTAAACATTTTGTTCTGTATTACTCAATATTTTTTGTATTTGGTGAGTTAATGCCACATTTCTATTTAGTTTGTTTTATGCCATATGCCAAAGAATGCTGTGTAGTGTACTGATCTAGTATATTCAGTTTACAATGTATGGCCTAAAGTATATAAAGTATGCCAAAATCTAAGACAAGTTAGATATTTGATCTAATATTGGTCAATCGATGATTATCTTTTGTCTATTTTATCATTTTTTTGTATCGGTATATCAGGAGGAAGGAGTCAGTTTATCCTTAATAGCAAGTGTTTTTATGTTAAAAGCTCTCATGTAGTGTTTTACCTTATATTTGTATTCAGGAAGACAAAAAACACACTTTATTTGTCTTCATCTGCCATTGTACAAAGTTGATCAATTCCACATATTACTAAATATATGTTCCATTTTCATGTGGCTTTTATAGGCCACAAAATGCATCTTCTCCTATGATATGATGTAAATAGGGCACATGGTCACTGTATAGATGGAAGAGCATGGACTGTTGTTCTCAGAAGAAACTACCACAAAGCAGACCTGATCAGAAAGGACGATATCTAATGATCCCTATTGGTCAGTGAGTGTTAGTAGATGCGGACGTGGCAACAGTCCAGAATGTCAGTATAACATGTGCAGTACAGAGAGAAGTGGAAGCAGCGTTTCATACAGCAGGTATGAGGAAAAAATGATAAGGAGATCTAGGCAATCTGATTGGAAAAGATTCCTTATCTACATCTGACTGTTGATGCAGGTAAGCAGCTTCATAACATACATTTAGACTTTATCCTGTAGATTTAATAAACTGTTAACTATCTTATTGGGTTGTAGATTTATCTAACATGTTAAAAAAAATGTAAGCCATCTGTTGCAATGTGGAGTTTGGGGTTTTTCACCAGACATCAATTTCAGTTTGAAGTTGCATCTCAATTTCTTAGATTTGGTTCATTATGTGCTACATTGTACTGTACAAAACTCTAAATAACTCTGTGTTTTAGAACTTAATGACTCTATTGAACTTTGCAACAGTTCCTTTGACCTTCTCACATATGTGCAAGCAACCACTTGTACATTTTGACCCCACAACATAAAATCTACGCGGGAAGAAAGAGACATTGTGAGATGAAGTTCACCCTTCTGTTTGGAAATTGATGGCACTAATCTTCAGCTGAATGTTGGTCAAATATGGAAGAGTGCAGAGTTGTTTGCCTCCTGCTTCTTAGAGGTGCGAGTCAAATGGTTCATGCTCTGTCCTTCTGTAACACACTGCATAAACAGAGAGAAACATGGTTTGTGATTGACAGGATTTTGCTGCCCATGATCCCCATACAGGCCCCCAACTAAACCCCACCTAATATGTACTGAAGTGTGTGTGACAAGGTGAAGCAGTTAGAGAGGGAAGCTGCATGCATGGAACCTGCATATGTGCTAAGTGATCATAGAGAATTTGCAATATTTTAGTGCACATTAGTCACATTCTTATATTAAATGACGTGAAATATGAAGAGTAAATCATTGGGGAACTGTCAGTAATTGGAACATGCTGACATAAGAGTGTTTCTAAGATCAGTTACTGCAGTACATTTTAGGCAATGGAGGGACGTCAAAGTTCACATGACTGGATGACCACACACACCCACACACACTGCATGGCTATGGGTCTCGAGTGTAATGGCACGGCGTGATTCTTGTAAAGTTGAACAGGTGTGCATTGCATAACAGGAGCAATGAGTTACTGCTGGTCGCAAAGGGGAGAGAGTAACTGGGTACTACTGAAATATCATCTTTGAGTATTTGAGTATTCTGGTTTTTGGGGGATTGATGCAATGAATCTATTCCAGTAAAGTCGCATGAACATACTCAAGTCTTTACTTCTAAATACCTGATTTCTCCAAAACAGATATAATAAATGCAGTCACGTGATGAAATAAAGAGCTCATTGTTTTCTAGATGGCGAGCATGAGCCGGTGTAAATTTGAGACACGGCACCAAACAGACAGAGATGAAATGACGCTGACTCGCTGAGACATGAAACATGAAACACTGAACACTGGATATTGTAAACTACAGTAAAGCTGCTGTATGCAAGAGAGCAATACTTCTGAATGAGCTTAGGCCATTTCAAGGCACAGAGCCTCCCTGTGGCTCACAGAGGAAATACAACAGTTATTCTACCTTCAACTGGAGAGAAGCAAAGCTCAGATCCTTCTCACAATCCTGCAATCATGGACTTTGGCCTGAATGCAGAAAAGACAAAAAGTGAGAAAGTTAAAAAGAATTGAACTTAAAAAATTGGACAATAAGCTACCAAACCCTGGTGAATACACCAGTGGGAGCAGTACAGCACCTCGCAGACTTCTTAACTGGCTCCTGTGGGACTGAGTTCTGCTGATCCTGCTGTCTCTGCTCCTGCTCCATCCTACACACAAACACACACATACACAGAGAGAGACACACAGAAATGCATACAAAGGCAATATTGTGTAGATTGTGAGTCCTGTGTGTGTGAGCAACTGTGATCAACATATTGCTGATATATGGTACCTCTCTCTCCGTGCTTTAATCCTCTCCTCATCAAATCTGTAAAGGAATAACATTGATTTATGCTTATATTCAGAGAATATATCTTGCTATCAAATCATTTTCATGAGGTAAAATGCTGGCAAATTAAACTGTAATCATCTTAAAGTAGATTTACATGAAGAATCCCACTGTACTGAATTTAAAAAAAAAGCAGGAGTCTGCAGTCTGCTGGTTGGGGTTGAGTTTTGCAGGTCGTGTTCTCTACCTGGTGGTGAGAGATACTTACTGCATCACACAATCAGGAACATGCACATGCTCCATGGGGACAATCTGTGCCAGCTCATCCAGGCTGTGGACATACTGGATCTTATTCATGAATTTGACACTGCAGAGGACAAAACAGAACAACAACAACAACAACAACAACAACAACAACAACAGGTCATTTCTGATGCCACTCGTATGTACATGAATATAGGGTTAATACAGTGTGTGTGTGTGTGTGTGTGTGTGTGTGTGTGTGTGTGTGTGTGTGTGTGTGTGTGTGTGTGTGTGTGTGTGTGTGTGTGTGTGTGTGTTACCTGATAAAGGGTCTGGATATAGCCAGGACCGTGCGTATAAACCAGGTGGGATGAGCGATGACCAGAGACTTCAGGTTCTTCCTTAATCTGCCATCACAACGCAGATAACAAATCCTTAATTATACCAAATACTCAACTTATATTAGTGAGTGTTAACAAAAGTGCCTCTTGTCCATTATATGGTGGAGGGAGGGAGGGAGGGAGGGTTATGTGCTCAATCCCTGAATTGTGCTGCAAATTTGATTGCGTTGAAAACAATGAAGCGCACTCGAGTGTCTCAGCATGTCCATGCATCACAATTGGTTTTGGTTTAGTCTTAAATGGAATGCAGCATGTGAGTCATCATCACGTCTACTGACTCACAGAAAATGAGAAATCCCATTACTCTCCCTTCTGCATTCACCAGGAGCTGCATTAATATCCTGTCTGTGCTAATTACAAGCTGCTTAACCAATTATACCTCATATTATATATAAGTTAGTGATGGTGGAAGCACTCATCATCTATAAATAGCATTGAGCAACAGTTATAGAAATAGAACACTTTTTAAAAAACTATTTTGAAACTCTCTGGTTCACCTTCTGTCAATCATCTGATAGCATTTCTTGAGCCAGCTGATCCCGGGCATCTTGTTCCGCGGTGTGGCTCCGTTCATGTAGATGATGAGGTAATCTTCAGCCACCAGCATCTCCAGACTGCTCACCACGTACCTGCAGAGGAGCAGAGGCGCTTTGTTACAAACATCAAGAGTTCTTCAGTGAGTCCTTAAAGCCTGAATAGACCAAAGAATCAAACAGGGTTCAACTCAACTCAAAGTATCAGACTTCTAACGTTGTGATTTAGTAATGTGAGAGGGACTCACAGGAAGAGGTTTTCCATGATGTAATGGTAATCTGGACAGCTACTGTCAGGCAGGTAACAGGCAGAAAACACAATGATGGCGTTCAATCCCTCGCCGTAATAACCTGATGAAAGAGAGGCGATTAGGACGTTTACCTGTGAATTCTGGTCTTCTAGTCCACATTTAAGAGATTAAGCTTCAGATTTCATGTGAGTCAACCTATAGACACTTGAGTATTACACACTGAATACAGATTAAATGAATGTAAAAGTCACCAACCTCCATGGGTGATGACCCTGAGGTAGGGTCTGATGACCTGCATGTCTATCCGATGCTCCTGTTCTCCTATGATCACTGATCTCCACAGACGTCCGTTGCCGCCCGCTCCGTCCTCATCCGCTTCTCTTGAACCAGCTGCAGGACCGCCTGCTTTGGCCGAGGCTACCGGGGTGTCGTCTGGGCAACGAGAGGGGGGTTTAGTTTTGGGTTTAGCCTTGAATAAACAGTTTATGAGTACTGTACACAGAGAATGATATCATTGCAGTAAACAACATGGAAGCGAGCATGAGCATTCTTGACCCCTGACCTTCCCACTCCAGGTCGTTGCCATTGGTGATGAACTCCAGCGAATCTGTCTCATCGGGCGTGTCCATGTCATCAACATTGATGTCCAGGTCGTCGGGTGTGTCCAGGAAGTCGTCTGACAGCAAAGAACCCTCACTCTGGTCCAGGGACAGGTTCATCTCTGGGGCGACCAGCGTGCGGCGTTTGCGGTGGGAGGAGGATCCGCCTCCACCTCCATCACTTGTGCTCACATTTAGGCAGTTAGGGGGAGCTACAGGAAGACCAGGGGAGAGAAAGGTCAGGAGGTCAGCCTAAGGTCAGCCTCAGTAAGAGACTAAGTTTATTAGATAAATGCAGTTGAGTACAAAGTCGAGTAATTCCCTCAGAAATCAGGCTGAAACTGTTAACATGGAAACACTCAAGTAAAGATCAAAGACCTCAAGTTTTCACATCACAACCTATCTTAACCTGTTTACTTATGATGAAGTATCCCTCAGTGTAACTTACAGGCTCTGTCATCTGTGAGGCCACACGACTCCATGTCTCCGTATTCTGGTAGAGGTCTGAGGGGAAACACACACACACACACACACAACACAGGTGAGGTTTGATGTATTTACACTCTGTTCCCCATGATAGAATCTAATTGCAGCCTTAGAATAAAATGTAAACATTATGAAGGCATTAAAGGGATCGTCCCACAATCCAGACGTGGAAGTCGTCACCGATCTGCTTGAGTGCGAAAGGAGCAGCAAGCAGACGAGGACAGAGATGATGATGAACTTCTCTCCGGGGAGTGATGAAGATTACACTGCTGCTGGGCAGCAGATGAGGCGGAAAGGAAATGGATGAGCGGAGACAGAGAGAGAGCAGAGAAAAGGAGGAGGATGATGGGGGAAGAAGGTGAGTTTCTGTTTTCAGACTGCGCAGATGTGTTTTTCTGCATGTCACCAACAGCCATTGCAACCCCAGAAAGAGAGAGACGCGTTAGAGTGCAGTGTTATCCAGCAGGCAGGGTCCCTGCACAGCTCCACACACTGCAGAGAGACGATGTGTGTGGCTTCAGCCCTGACAAGCAGGCAGCCAGGAGCAGTGATGAATGGTCGGACCCTGTTCCCTCAGGACCCCTGCAGGGATCAGCAGTGCGGTGCTTCCTTTGTCACATAAGAAGCCTCTTTTGCTAATGTTTACATTTAAAAAACAAAAAGGATTTACCCTAACAAGGAGCAATATAATCTCTTTTGTTCCTGTCTTGTCACCTCGACAGCTCAGGCGTCAGATATCAGAGGATGAATCGATGGTTCTTACCTTCTGGGAAGAGAACTGAGCTGCTTTTCTCCAAGTTGATCCAAATGAGCTTTTTGTTAACTTCACACAGCACACAGACACTTATTCATCCCTGTTATTCCCTTTTCTTCTCAGCCAGTGTCAGACAGCCCGGGCTCAGCATCTCTCACTTACTGACTCTGACTCATCCTGTGTCCCTCCTCTCCTAAGCCAAACCTGCCACCATTTTCCTGGTGATGCTGTGTGTTGTTGTTCGGGGTGCTGCTGCTGCGTCACATGACGTAGCCCGAGACCATTTAAGGAGAGGGCTGCACCTGCTCCCTGGCTTCCTGCCGATTCGTCTCACAGAGAAAGAGAAAGGGGAGGAGGAGGAGGAGGAGGAGGGAGGAGGAGGAGCCACCAGCTACCAGCACTGCTACTGTCGTCACACCTCACATCAACATCTTTACTGCCAATCAAGCTTTGGATTTCTGCTCTCACACACTCACACACACATTTCCACATCTCGTTTCTCATCAGTCATGTCTAATTTGAACATTTATCGGCCAATGCTGAATATTATATTCTCTAAATCATATAGATAATAATACTAATCGAACAAAGAAACCGACACAATACTACTACCAACGTGATTCTCTAACTATGATCAAGCACCAATGAGTGTTTGAGTTTCTACACAGGAAATTCCAAGGTCATCTGACGAACCAACAGGGGGCAGTTGAAGTACCACTACTGCTACAAGTACCAGAGATTGGGAACCAATGCTGTAATGCAGTTAAGTGAATAATAACTATAATTTCTGTTCTGCCCCAGCAAGCAGACGCCTCAGAGCAGAAATGAGATAAGACTGAAAAAAAGCTGAACCATGACTGAAATACAAATCAAGATATGAACAGCTTGTTATTAACCCTTTATGATATGCAAACTCCATACAGCACAGGACTCAAACCCCGGACCTTCTTCCTCCTTCCTTCCTCCTTCCTTCCTCCTTCCTTCCTCCTCAGGACCTCAAAGTGATGTAATGCTGCTGCCATATCAGGAAATCAGATTGGGCAAGTAATCCATAATTTCATTCCATAGTAACTTTTGATTTATCATTGGAACGGCACACATACACACACACACACACACACACACACACACACACACACACACACACACACACACACACACACACACACACACATTCCATGACTACACTAACACACACACACAGCTAGTGGAGATTGTATATGGATGACTCAGAATTTTTGAGCCAGTTTGTCATATTTGAAAAATGTAAACAATGAATAGAAGCCGATGGGATCCCACCTGGGGAAGTCCTCATCCTGCCACTCGTCCTTCACTTCCATGTTCTCCATTCGTAGAGTTGCCTCTGTGGTGCCCATCCCTCAGAGAGGACAGCAGGGGCCTGGAGGCAGGAAAACAAATATAAATCACCACCATTTATAATAAAATAACAGCAAGAACATTTGATTAAAAAAGAAACACAAACTCAGCAATGCAGAGGGATTTGATCCAAATAATTCAGTCCCATCATTCAGATTTAGGGGCAGAATCTAGGTCACATTTTCTCCCCCCTTGCACACCGGAGCACATGTGAACAGCATGTGACTGACTTTGCTCAGCTTTCCTCAAAGTCAAACACTAGCAGAGCCCTGGACGGACTTCAAGGGGCAAAATTCACAGCCAATCCTCTAAAGCTGATCCCTTCTGCTCCCCTGCTGCTGTGGGCGATCCACTTTAGTTAGATGGATGTCCTGAGATCAAACAGTGAAACCCAGATGCACAACATGGCACAATGATAACACAGCAGGATGGTGCGAGTGTTTTGACTGGTGTCTGTGTCATGAAAGTAGTGCTTTGGTTGTTAATCAGGGCTAAATTCTTGCCTTCTTTGTGCTTCACTCATGTATGAAAGCCACAAAGCCTGAGCAGCTTCTCCTGAGTGGCACAGCTCTATGGGGCTGATCTAACCTCTGAGTGAAGGTGGGCAGCAGAGGAAGGAGGCACACTATAATGTAGATACAGTTATGCTGATGGTGATGATGATCAGTGGAATGAATGGGACCCAAACCTGAAAATATAAATCATGATGGACCCTCGATTACAGCGCAAAATAGTCCCACAGCTGAATAGAACACACACACACACATTTCAGATCAATGTGAGACGTCTGCGGTCAGTCTGAGCTGTGTGTCGAGTGCAGTGAGCGGAATGTGAATGTGAAGGCATCTGTGCAGTGTTCATACTCACATGAGCAGCAGATTCCCTCAGAATCTCTCACTCCCTCGCTCGCTCGCTTGCTTCTCTTCAGTCACAGATGCAAAGACGAGAGGCTGAAAAGTCTTAATCCTCCACACCGACAGCTATGCATGTGTCGAGCTGAAATGTCTCCCCCTTTCTCTCTCAGGCTCATTCACACACACATACATACACACACACACACGGGCGCAGACACAGACATACAGTGTTTTCAATGTCAGTGGGCAGCCAGCAGCAGGTGTCTGGAGACAGGGGCCACCTCTGTGCTTCACCACTCCTCCTCCTCTACGCCGCTTCTGTCCACCTTTGTCCAGGGGGTGGGGGGGCGAGTGAAAGACTGGCCGTGAAGAGCGAGTGGACAGCTTCTTCCACACCACCAAGACAGAAAATTCCTTCAATGAGAATCCATCTGCTCTGGCACCATCATCCTCTCTCTCCCTCTCTCTCCCACTCCCTCTCTCCCTCTCTCTCTCTGCTCGCAGCTCCTAATCTCTTAAAGAGTCTCTGCCTTTCCTCTGCCCGCAAAAAATCAATTCAAGTCTGTGATTTTTTTGCTTGCGTCCTTTGGATAAATCTTTTAAATTACATCACGTGAGTCTTCCACTTAATGAGGAGCCGGTTTATTTATCCCTGAAGGAACCTGTGAAACATGAGCCAGCCCCCTTTGCTCCATTAGCTAATCCTGCTGTTGACGGTCCTCGATGTGGCTGCTGTTCCCTGGCAACAGCATCTCTCCTCCCTCCATCCATAGCTTCTCATACCTCTCTCTCTCTCTCTCTCTCTCTCCCCCCCCCCCCCAACCTCCTCCTCTTCTTCGACCAATTCCCACTACATCTTCCAATGCAACCCCACCCAGCCATATTTCATTTTACAGACATGTTGGGGGGGGGGCTACACATTGTTCCAAGACTGCTGCTCCCTCTGACCACATCACATTGGCTAAGATGAGACTCTAGATGCAGTACATTAGTAAATGATTCAATAAATAATTAACAAAGACAGACAGACATTTTTCCAAATCTGACCTACATTTTTCTTGTTCACTCCAAATGTTCAGCATGGCGTACGCTTGCAGGAAGGATGCTGTATCTTTCGTAACACTGTTATGTCTTTGTTGGTTGATTTATGGACTGTGCTTGTTTGAAACTATAACTCAGTCAGAGGCAGACATTATGATAGTGTTAAGACAAGAGCAGCTGCCTTTGTATGGTACTGTCTCTGATTTGGTGAAGATGAAAGCAGCAATCTATCAGGGTGGTTGGCAGCACAGATCTGTCTGTTGTCTTCCTGTCCCTGCCCAGGACATTGTCCTCTAAAAGTCCAATTATTTGATAAGAGTCTTATTTTAAACAGCCTTAGTTGTTCATATGGCACTGGGATCCATTGGTGTACGTTTGGGGAAAATTTATTTTTTGGTTAAATTCTCCAAAATGAGTGTAACCATGGACCTTGGTCAATGAAGAAGCTAGAGCAATTTCAAACACAGCATCTACAGCATATGGCACTGGGATCCATTGGTGTACGTTTGGGGAAAAACATTTTTTTAGAGGGCCATTGTTGAGAACTTGAAAAGTTTGTTGAGGTGGAGTTGAACCTAAGACAGCCTGGTTTGTGTCACTGCAGTCCTCCGCTCTACCAACTGAGCTATCAAGGTGCATTTTGCTACATATGGCAGAGTAACGATGAACTAAAGTGTACATTTTTGTGAAAAGCCTGTATCTTGGTCAACGAAGGAGCTAGAGCTCTGGAATTTGCATCTATATACATTTTTTATTTGTATCATCATCATTAAAGAAATATGAACAAGACTTGGATGAACATGAGGGATCATTCTTTGGGAAGATAAAAATGTAATCCTTTCAGCTGCCAAATACAAACATACACAAATGTCACTTTTAAGGGATTGTTGTAGCAAATAAACAATATATGATACGTGTACAGACCAAACTTGTCTATCAACTCAAAGTAACAGAAAGATTTAACAGCTGTCAGACCCATTTTCACATCATTGAAGGTCGATTTGTTGTTATTGTTGTTGTTGTGGTTTACAATCGTGACAATTTGTCCTACATAATGACCCGAGGAAATAAAGCGACATGACTGAGGTGGGATGAGATGAAAGCAGCGTACAGTGAAGCCACAACTCCCTGCACTGATTCACTTCCATTTCATTTTACAGTTGCCATAAGCCGATAAGCTGCCATGTGATGTCGACTACAACGCTGCCAGATGTGTTGCTGCCGTGCGGTTCGGTTTTGTTCCTCCTTTGTGGAACGGAACAAAGCAAATGTCCCCTTCGTTGGTTCATCTCCCCTTCTTCTTCTCTTGACACTGGATTTTGTAGCCGACTCTGTAGGCCTGCAGGTAAACACGCGCCTGGTTGATCCTGAAACCGCAACCAACCCAGAAGCAGAATGAAGCATGCTGTACTCATTTCATATGTGAACAGGATTCTATTGCAAGTCTCAACTCTTTGACATGTGGTAAGTTGCATCAGTTTAGATTCAGTCAGATAGGGGCAGTGCTCACAGATGAGATGAGATGATGTCATAGGAATGCAGCTCACCTGTATTTAGTGCACAGCTGAACTCCCAGAGGGCCACAGCGGTCCACATAACTCTCCCTGAACGCCTTTCTGACCGCTCGAGCCATACTGACCACCGTGGTGACCACAGGACATGTCCTAGAACACACACACACACACACACACACACACACACACACACTCTTAAATCACCTCTTGTCTTGTGGGGAATTCATATGAATCTATAAACCGAGTGTAAAAATGATGACGAGAGAAACCTTTGATTCAACAAGTACCATAATTCACCACCAGGGGGCCCCTTAAATCATCATATACAACTCCTGTGCTTCTCTTATTGTGGTTGATACTCACAGCCGCTCACAGCGCAGACCTGCGGTGCCTTCAGGGCAGCTGCAGGTGTTGTGAGGACTACAAGTGGCACCGTGTTGACAAGGAGGCACACAGGGGGTGGTGACCGCTACACACACACACAGAGTCTTGAGTGAAGCCAAATGTATTGTTCACACACAAATGAGTGCCAAAAACACATACACACACAAGCACACGTGGACAAACTCACGTGTTTCACAGAGACTTCCAGTGAATCCAGCGGCACAGCGGCATCTACTCAGCCCCACACACACGCCACGGTTCTTACAAGGTTTCTCACACTGCACAGGCTCTGAGGGAGAGAGAACAGAATGCGTTCATCTCATGCTACAACAAAAATGACCAACCATTACAGAAGAAAACATTCTGCACAGGTTATGGAACACATTTCAACTTTTCTGTTATTTCAGTTGAACGAATATTGGCTTTGATTTGATTTGGGAGATCAACACAAGATACAGACACTTGTGTCCATTAGAATAACAGTCACCAAACAGCTGGACTGCACAGGAGGAGTTGTGTGTGTTGTAATCAGTATGAGCAAGTCTTTCGGGTTATACAGCAGCGGCAGCAGCAGCACTCACCTATCTGGCAGCGAGCTCCCTGCCATCCACCAACACATGTGCATTTGTTGACATCTACACATCTTCCACCATTTTGACAGGCAGGTGTGCAGAGAGCTGCCAAACACACAAACACACACAGGGCAGACTAACCTTTAACCTTTATCACACCATGAAGAGGATTTGCTGTGTGTTGCTGGTTCTGTACTCACGTGAGAGGCACTGGGGGCCGTTGTAGTCAGAGGGACACTGGCACGAGTCCGGCCCCACACAGCGACCGCCGTTAGCGCAGGGCAGCTCACACACCGCTGAGAGACGCAGGGAGACAGGGAGAGGAAGGGACAGAATATGAGATGAAGAGGCATGAGCAAGAAACCATGCCATTCTCACAACTGGAGTCGTAAAATTGCTGCAAATGCAGAAAAGTAGGGTTTTTGCAATTTCATATTACAGATAGTAGAGACTAAACGCTGTAGACTGAAGTGATATTTGATCTTTTGGCCTCATTTCAGTTGAATAATTCAACCCGATATGTTTACACTTCACCCAGCATCCATCTGATACTGAGAGGAGACAGGGACGCCGCTTTATTCTGCTGAGTCAGCTTTATTTGCCTGATGTCACACGTCTCCCTTGTGAGTTTATGGGGACAACCTTACAAAAGCTGTGGTCCTGTGTGTGTTTACCTGTGTGACAGCCCCTCCCTGTCCAGCCTGAGGGGCACAGACACTTGTTCCAGCGCATGCAGCTTCCTCCATGAGCACAGGGAGGGGAGCAGGTGGCTGAAACACAGAATCAAACAGGAATATCACACATCCTTCATTCACACACATGCAAACATGTCCAGTCCAGTCTGATCTCTTAGCAGCGTCAGTGTGTGTTTGTGTGTGTGCGGTGACCCCTGCTGTTGCTTTCTGGTATTTCATTTCAGCAGCATTCTTACCTGAGCAGCCAGGACCCGGATAGCCTGGAGGACAGTCGCAGCTGTTCGGGGCCACACACACTCCGTAGTTCTGACACGACGGGTCACACACAGCTGGAACAGGCAGAGAAGTCAACATGCATGTTTCTGCTGCTTTAAGACTCCACAACACAATGTGACAAAGCAGAGAGATGTGTGTGATTTGCAGGGTTGATCTGGTGTCAGACTCACGCTGACACTTGGTGAGGTCGTCGGTGCGGACTTGGTAACCTCCTTTACAGGTGCAGTTGAACCCACCCGGGTGGTTCACACACAGCTGCTCACAGCCCCCGTTTGTAAAGTCACCACACTCGTTCACATCTGAGGAACATTCAGAGGGACATGCAGACGGGACGACAACAAGCTAAAGTCTAAAGATCTGGAGCTAATACAGCAGAAACACATCATCTATTCTACATCCTGTCATCTGCACAAAACCAAGTGTGTCGCGTTAGAATGAGATTATGTTGAAAAATAAATAACTGCAACAGCAACAATAACAGCAAAACCAATCTCTATGTAAATACACTGGAATACATAAACATCTTATTTGTCCTGGTTGTTCTGTGGCGTCATGATTTCTAATAAGAACGACGACGGGCCTGCCTGAACAGAGCAAGCAATTCACAAAGTTCCTGGTGTGTGTCCGTGTGTGTGTCTCACCCACCCACACAGCTCCTCAGGTCCTCGCCCAGCTTCCAGCCTGGTGTGCAGCTGCAGCGGACGAACCCCTCAGCCCGCATGGTGCAGATGTGGTCGCAACCGCCGTTTCTGTGCTTACAAGACGAAACATCTGTCCAAGTGAGGAAGAGAAAAAAGATCTAAACATGAACTATTACAGATTAAGATGGATTTTGAAGGCTGAATGCACATTTGAGTCCCATGTAAGGTAGGAACATACTGATGCAGTGCAGGTTGTCAGTGTGCAGCAGCAGAGGAGGAGGGCAGTGACAGGTGTGACCCCCCGGGCTGTTGGTGCAGGTGTGTGAGCAGCCGCCATTCTGGAGTTTACACTCGTCGATATCTAAACACACACATAGAACATAGAAACACAACATTATCATTAACTTCCTGATGGACTGCCACATTTCCATATGTGACAGATCTGTGACTGATCTGCCATCCGTCCCTCTAAACCTCCAAAGTAGCTATGTATGGAAGTATACACACACATGCATAAACCATTACCTGTTACTGCTTTCTTGAAACACTGAAAACTGACAAGAAGACAAGACTTGGCTCTATAAACATCAGTAAAGAGAGAGAAGGAGCAGTCACTGACCCACGCAGGTGTGTCGGTCGATGTGCAGCTGGTGTCCGGGCCTGCAGGAGCACTGGAAGGAGCCCTGAGAGTTGGTGCAGACGTGCTCACATGTCACATTCGGCGCCAAACACTCATCTACATCTGGGAGGGGGGAAGGAGTCGAGGATGATCATTTCATATGATTTCTCCCAGGCAGACAGTTGGTGCTCACAGGTGAGGGAGGGTTTGAAATGCAGGCCAAGGAGGGAAACTCTTCCAAAAGGTTCACTAACATTTTCCTGCCACAGCACCTATGAGCAACACTCCTGTATGGCGTTGTACCTGTACAGTTGTGTCCATCCTGGTCCAGCTGGTAGCCTGAGGCGCACTGGCAGCTGTAGCCTCCAGGCTCGTTGGTGCAGTTGTGCTCACAGTGGCCGTTGTTCACAGCACACTCGTCCACATCTGTAACCAAAGGACAATCCAGAAGGTTCTACTGGCACAAGTGTATGTAAGTCATATCACAGGATTGCACACAGGCACCGCTGCTTTACCCACCGAAACAAGAGTGTCCGTCACCATTGAACCCCTGGTAGCACTGGCAGAAATAAGAGCCGATGAGGTTGCCACAGCGAGCGTGTGTGTCGCAGCCGTGACGGCGAGACGCACACTCGTTCACATCTGGGAAAAGAAAGAATACAAAATGAAGTTCAGTTCGTTTCAATAAGCAGAAGCGTTCTTCTGCACTGAGTCGTTTTAACAGGAGATTACATTAACACACACACAAACAGCACAAATTGATTACCTTCACAGTGTGTGCCGTTTCCCTGGTAACCTGGTCGACAAACACACTTGTAGCTCCCCAACGTATTCTCGCACACACCCTGACCAGTGCACACCTCAGGACTCTCTGTGCATTCATCCACATCTGGAACAGAGACAAGGAGGAGGAGTGTGTGATGAGTTTGTGGTGAGTGTGTGTGAAGTGTGAGTGTGTATGTGAGGTCGCAAAGCTCACACAGTGGAGTCGAGTTATACGAGTATAAATGTTTCTACATGTTTCCAGCTGCTGAAACAGTTTTCTCTACAGCACAGTCATCAACTTTGTCCCCTTTTTGTCTGCAGAAGCCGTTATGTTTCTAATGTAAGATGCATAGTAACAAACAAACTGTTTTAAAAACTCCGGGAAAATAATAGTAATAATATAAAGTTGAATTTCTGCACCTCTGATTTTACAATTATTATTATTATTATTATTAAAAACATTGTGATTTCCCTTCCTGATCCTGGCTCCCAGCCCTGTTAGATCCACCTGTAAGCCCCCTGCTGAGGACATTATGTAACCAGAAACAGATGCTTTTGAAACCTGTGAACTCAGTTACACTGTGCAGCATTCCTCCTCACATACACACACACTGAGCCACACACAGCACAGCAGGCTTTGCAGTCACCATAACAGTTAAAGCAGGCATGCAAGCGCTCGGCATGGAAACCTCCATCATACCTGGACATGTGCTGTAGTCTGCACAGACGGGACCTACAGGAGGGAGCAGCGGCCAGAGGAGCAGCAGAGATGCAGGGAAAACAACAACAAGACAGGAGAAGAAAAGAGGAGACAGAGGATTTCCTTATATGGACTTAAAGGTGAGATGGAGAACATATGCAGGGAAATGAAGATAACATGGAGGAAATCAGCTAGAGGACAGAGCAGCAGAGAGCAGCTTGTTGACACTTCAGAGCCTCATATTCCTGCAGGTACATCAGATTGGACACAACATGAAGAACCTGGATGTCAGAGTCTACCAGGTGGGGCGAAGCTTCCTGCCTGACCTACCCACACACGCCGGGGCTTCAGCTCTGAAGCCTGGCAGGCACTGGCACACAAAGCTGCCAGGAGTGTTCACACACACATTCCCCAGCTCACGGCGACACTGATCCTCAATGCTGCACTCATCCACATCTGCAAAGGAGGAAAACACAACGTCTATGACATAAGACAAGCAAAATGTGCATTCCCCATGGCAGCTGTGTATTCTACAGCCTCACCTACGCAGCCTCGTCCATCCAGAGCCATGGTGTATCCCACAGGACAGGAACAAGCGAAGGAGCCCAGTGTGTTTGTGCATTGGGCGTTACCATGACAGGCCTGCAAGCCCGTCACCTCAGCCAGCGCACACTCGTCTATATCTGCAAAATGACGGTCATGCACATAATGTATAGGCTCTCTAGTTGATATATTTTAGCATTCAAACCTATTGCACAGACGTACCCTGGCAGCCTCCAGCACCCATCAGGTAACCACGGAGACAGCTACATGAGTAAGACCCAGGGGTGTTGGTGCAGCTGGCATGAGGACCGCAGGGCCCTGGCCCCCGTCCATCACACTCATCCACATCTGGTGAATACAAAGATTACATACTAGGAGATAAACAGAGAAGGCAAAATGTCCGGCTGCAGAGGTGCAAGATTTGAAATTTGGGTGAGTCAAGTAATAACGTATAAAAAGGAGATGTGGTGGAACCCAAAAGGTAGAACTGTTGTTGTGCCGAGTGTTTATGCTGCTCAGTTCTCAAAATTGCAACCACATTTCCCATAAACAGCCTCACACACAAAGAGCTTTCTACAGTCGACCCTCCACCATCTGCCTCAGAAACTCTGAAATGTTTACTTCCCCGAGACACAACAGCTGCAGGATCCTTCTTTATGCTAGGTCCTAATCTAACAGACCTCCTGCATTGCAAACGGAAATGAGAAAATGTTCTGCTATACTTGAGTCCTTGAGGCACCAAAGTCTGAAAATGAACTTTGAGATAACTTAGCGATGTCCATGTGTCACCTTTAAGGCTCCATTATGCTCCCCTGTGTCGTTCTTACCTTGACATCCATCTTCTCCCTTCAAGACGAAGCCTGAGACACAGGTACAGTCGTCTCCATCCTTCGCTGTGCCTGGTGCGCAGCCACAGCCACCGCCAGAGCCACTGCCACTGTCGCTGTCGCCCTCCAGCATCACCTGGTTCCCTGGACACGGAGGAGCCAGACTGCGGCCCGAGGAACCTGAGGTGGTGGTGGTCAGGGTCGGGGTCGCTGATGGGAGAGAACAAAGAAGAACATCAGGAGAGGATGATGGGGGGGAAAGATCAATTACAGGGAAGATCACTCACATGTGGTCGGTGTGGTTTCACTCAGATTCCTGATGACAAACTCCATCACTTCATTCTAAAAGAAGAGAATCATGAATTAATTGTGTCTTGTTCTTTGTGAAGTTCCTTGTGTCGGCTGATTCAGTCTCTGACCTCGTGGCTGTTGGAGAAAAGTTCCTCTGCGTCTTTGAGAACTTCATTTTCATTCACCTCGATGCTGCTCAGAGTCTCAGCCACAGACAGAACCAGCACCAGGAGGACACAAAGGTGAGTCATCACCTGAGTCTATGAAGAGGAAGAGGAGGAAGAGGAGCTCCATTGAGTGAGCAGAACATGAGGGTAAAGAAACACAGATTTTCTTGAGGCTGCAGCAGCTTGAGTCAATTAGCTGGTGGTGTAGTTCATGTCTAGGCAGGCAGAACAACAGAGGGGTGAGGGGATGAGAGAAGCCTGTTATTAAGGCAACATTCACCATCTGAACCCTCTGGGCTCAGAACAAAAGAACCACAGCACCTCCACTCACACATATTAAAGAAAGAAGTCTTTAGAAATGTGATGAAGGTCATTAACGACTTAATGAGACGTGCGTGAGGAAGTTCAAACAACTGTGCGCGTCCAGTGCGTCCGTGTTGGACAACTGATGCGGTGCACAAGTCAAATAAAAAGGGGACTTACCGGGTTAAAGTCAATCGCAGCTTCAGATCACCAGGAAACACAAACACACACACGCAAAAAGAGAGAGACAGAGAGAGGGACAGAGAGAGGGAGATAATCTGGTGCCCAAACGCGCTCCGACGTCTCCAAATGCAGCTCGTTGGGGAGGAATGAGGGAGTCGGGTGGGGGGGGGCAGTACTGCTGTGACTCCACATCCTGTCCAGGATTTCTGCACTTCCCATTCCACAAATCCCAAACCAGCGCAGAGAAACAGGAACAGTAAAGAAGCAGGCCGGGACCTCCCTCAGACGCGCCCGAGGACGGGAGGCGACCCGCCGCTGAACCCTGACACGGGGGTCGTAAACCATCACGGCCCAGTAAAAGCGGCAGTTAAAGCGAGGAGAAGGAGGACGCGTGGGAAAACACACGGGAATTCTAAGAGTGAGAGATTAAGTCGCAAGGCAGCTTTACGACACTAAAAGCCACGTGGGGGCAGAAGGCGAAGTTCTGCTTCTTTTCTTCTTTCCTACAATAATAATCTGTCCACTGGCACGTTTCTTTGAGGACTAATTGCGACTAATTAAATTTGACTGGCGGGAAGGAGGCGAAGTTGTCATTCTGTGAGGGAATAAACTCGTGAACTGACTGATATTCCACTTTTAAAGCTAAATGTGGGCTTGTGGACACTGGCACACTGATTTAAGGCTTATGCACATTGTCTGTCATTATTCTGTCATGTCTGTGTGTGTGGAGTCTAGAATGAGCTGTCAGGGGTTTCAAACTTCAAACACAATTTCTTAACATTGCTGTTTGACATTAGTCACACATTTCTCCTTTGGTACTATGTTACACAACTTATTCTTGATGTTGTCAGTAAGAACATACCTCTGTACCTGTGGAGCCTACAGGCACAGCACACACAGGTGACGTGCCTTGCTCAAGGGAACAGGGATTTTGATATAAGGTCTGATACAGGTTTAATGTCTATGTAAATAAATACAAGTTGAGACCATAAACAGGCGTAATTGTTAAGAAAAAGCACAGAATTTACTTTGAGGAATCGTATTTATTCATGTTTTTCTGAAGCCAAGTAAGAATTTAAGAAACCATTTTTCTTCTGTTTCATGCTTCATTTTCTGAAGTTGCTGAATCATGAAAAGTGTGTTTTGTAAAAAATAAGTAATACAAGAAAATTCCAGATTTTACATTTTATGAATGACAAGTGTGATCATTATTATTTTAGCTTTCATCACAGATTTAACACCGTAGCTGCCAGATGGTGTGACATTTCTCTCTGAACAGGAAAGATCACATAGTTATGAAAGAACAGAGTGATTTGTACAGTTTGTGCAATGATTGTTTCACATTAAAGGAATTTCACAGCAACAAGAACCAGTTTGTAAATTCTTGCAATCATATATTCATAAGAGAACGACTTAACACACACTTAACACATATACACACATTATTCTGTAGTCTCACTTTACGATACAAACACACACTTCACAGTCACGTTTCTCACAAAAGAAGATCAAATGCAAAAGTCTGAATTATGAAAACATACTTTAACATGACTTAACATTCCAGCAAAGCAGTGGGCGGACAGTAAGTAAACAAGCAGGCATGTTTGAATACCACAACAGTGTTTGAATATTAAAAACATTAGGATTCTTATGTATAAAGACTAATAGGGTGTGTGTGTGTGTGTGTGTGTTCATCATGCTGCTCCATGATGAAGACCAAATGGCAAATAAGAAGCTGATTTCTTTGCACATTGCTGGAGTCAAAAGCGTGACTGTGGGATTTTCCACCATGTGGCGTCTCAATTTTAAAGATACTCTCTGATTTCACAAGGGATCAAAGCCTCTAGTGCTCAAATAATACAAACAAATAATACAGAGATCATAAATATACACAGCACAGTTCAATAGAATGATAAGGAAATAAAAAGAGTGACAGCAGATCCATGTACACACACACACACACACACACAGACATACACGTCTGCCTCTCTTTTAGCAGCACATTTACAATTCAGTCACATCAGAGCTGAATCAATGCTGTAATCCCAGCGCTGCACAAATCATGACCATCTGCATTTCTCCAAGGCTGGGAAATTTGTTTGTGCTGGTGGATGAGGGGCGTACGTGCGTGTCTGTGTCTGTGTGTCTGTGTGTGTGTGTGTGTGTGTGTGTGTGTGTGTGTGTGTGTGTGTGTGTGTGTGGAGATGTGCCAGATAACACTGAAGCGTCAACTGCAACACAACATTGCGCTGAACGACCCAGTGATCCTCTGATTCTGGCAGACTGTGTAATACAACTGCAATCCCAGGCGTCTGACAGGAGAACACAAAAGTATTCAAACATTTTGATTCCGATTAACAAATAAATCCCACAAATGTAGAACACTGGAACAATATTCCAATAAATGCAACTGGAACGCAATAAAGTCAATCTTGTTCAATATCAATTGTGTGCTTAACCTGCATAAGCAATTAAACTCCTCCTGTGTCATAGATCACAGTATGAGAGTTTAATTATATACTTTAGATTAGTACTGTGAGAAATCAATCATTAGATAAAGCAATACTTGTTATAGCTGTTGTTTTCTCTTTAAGCCAGAATGTTATTAGTTCAGTCTGGGCCTGATCAGCCTTGTTCTACCTCAGATCCCCATGAAGGAGTGCAGTGAGCTTGGAATGAAAATCAAACGCAAGCTTTTATGTTTCACAGGTGACGAGCAGAGCTCTGAGATGTGTGTGTGTGTGTGTGTGTGTGTG